>NC_059474.1:17407039-17710069 GCF_018139145.2 Gymnogyps californianus | reverse complement strand
TTCCTGTTAAATGGAAAGTTCTGGCAATGTCAATCTGATCAGCTTGTCAGACTGTCCAGTGTACTTCAGATTGTAAACTCTTCATGAATGACATTAACTCTTGTGTCTTCAGTACTTGATTCACTTGGGTCAATTAGTAAGAGCTTTTGTAGCAGACTGCTAAGTCAGTCTCGTATTTGGGGTTAGCAAGTAATTTCCCCCCATGTCAGACTAGCTGGGACTGTGCAGTGTACTTTGCCTTCCTTCTCTATGGGGAGGAGAGTATCCTAAGATACTAGGATACTACACATTTTCACTGAGGAAATTCGCTGCTATTGTAAGGGCCTATGAGATTCAATCTCCTACTCTTTTCCTTCTTAACATTGCTGTATGTGGCTTTTGTTATTTTTGTTAAGTTTCAGACAGGAAGATGGGGGCATACTGAGCTCAGTTAGTGAAAAGATGCATGTGTCCATGGATTCTTCTGAACTAAGTATCTGTTATGTGATTACCTGTCACTGTGAAGACCTGGATTCAGTGACGTAGGTATCCTACATTTCTCATAAAACGTGTATATATATATATATATATATATATATTGCTGGTTTTGGCTAGGATAGAGTTAATTTTCTTCCTAGTAGCTGGTATAGTGTTATGTTTTGGATTTAGTATGAGAATAATGTTGATAACACACTGATCTTTTTAGTTGTAGCTAAGTAGTGTTTATACTAAGTCAAGGATTTTTCAGCTTCTCATGCCCAGCCAGCAAGAAGGCTGGAGGGGCACAAGAAGTTGGGAGGGGACACAGCCAGGACAGCTGACCCAAACCGGCCAAAGGAATATTCCATACCATATGACGTCACACCCAGTATATAAACTGGGGGGAGTTGGCCGGGAGGGGGATCACTGCTCAGGAACTAACTGGGCATCAGTCAGCGAGTGGTGAGCAATTGCATTGTGCATCACTTGTTTTGTATATTCTAATTCTTTTAGTATTATTATTGTCATTTTATTATTATTATTATCATTATCATTATTATTATTATTTTCTTCCTTTCTGTCCTATTAAACTGTCTTTATCTCAACCCATGAGTTTTACTTCTTTTCGATTCTCTCCCCCATCCCCCTGGGTGGGAGGAGTGAGCGAGCGGCTGTGTGATGCTTAGTTGTAGCTGGGGTTAAACCACGACAATATATATATATTAAATTCCAGATTTTTCAAAGCCTGATTGTTACATTTTTTTTCAGATTGGCAGCACCAGGAAGTATTCACTTTTGCTCTTTGGACTGTTAAATGTTTCTTCAGGCCCTTAGCTCTGACTGCAGCTTTGCAGGAACAAAGACTCCAGTTCATGTTGTTCTGTACTGGCTTCTTCTGCCAAACTACTCCAAAACTTTGGCCACTATATTTCCCTAGGCAGCTGTTCATCCTTCAACCTCTAAAAGGCTTCTTATCAAGTCTGTCTCCACAGAATAGGAAAGCAATTCATTCCATTTACCATTGCTAGCCTGCTGTCCTTTTCTACCTGAGAGATTAGGAAGGTTTTACCCTCTGATTATGGGCTTCAGCTTGGGGAAACTCCAGATTCTTTGATTCAGGTAAAATCTGACCAAAGAAGACTTGAGCTCAAACTCCTTTTTCAATGGTGGTGTATTGGGTTTGCATGGCAAGGTTTTGGTAGTGGGGGGGCTACAGGGGTGGCTTCTGTGAGAAGCTGCTAGAAGGTTCCCCTATGTCTGATAGAGCCAATGCCAGCCGGCTCCAAGACAGTCCCACCACTGGCCAAGGCCGAGCCCATCAGTGACGGTGGTAGCGCCTCTGGGATAACATATTTAAGAAAGGGGAAGAGTTACTGTGCAGCAGCAATTGCAGCTGGAGAGAGGAGTGAGAAGATGTGAGAGAAACAACTCTGCAGACACCAAGGTCAGTGAAGAAGGAGGGGGAGGAGGAGCTCCAGGCGCCGGAGCAGAGATTCCCCTGCAGCCCGTGGTGAAGACCATGGTGAGGCAGGCTGTCCCCCTGCAGCCCATGGAGGTCCACAGTGGAGCAGATATCCACCTGCAGCCCATGGAGGACCCCACGCCGGAGCAAGTGGATGCCCGAAGGAGGCTGTGACCCTGTGGAAGCCGTGCTGGAGCAGGCTCCTGGCAGGACCTGTGGCCCTGTGGAGAGACAAGCCCATGCTGAAGCAGGTTTGCTGGCAGGACTTGTGACCCCACGGGGGACCCACGCTGGAGCAGTCTGTTCCTGAAGGACTGCACCCATGGAAGGGACCCATGCTGGAGCAGTTTGTGAAGAACGGCAGCCTGTGGGAAGGACTCATGTTGGAGAACTTCGTGGAGGACTGTCTCCCGTGGGAGGGACCCCACACTGGAGCAGGGGAAGAGTGTGAGGAGTCCTCCCCCTGAGCAGGAAGGAGCGGCAGAAACAACGTGTGATGAACTGACCACAACCCCCATTCCCCTGTGCCACTGGCAGGGAGAGGGCAGAGAACTCCGGAGTAAAGTTGGGAAAAAGGGAGGGGTGGGGGGAATGTGTTTTTTTAAGATTTATTTTTATTTCTCATTATCCTACTCTGATTTGACTAGTAATCAATTAAATTAATTTTTTTCCCCAAGTCGAGTCTGTTTTGCCCGTGACGGTAACTGGTGAGTGATCTCCCTGTCCTTATCTCTACCCATGAGCCTTTCGTTATATTTTCTCTCCCCTGTCCAGTTGAGGAGGGGGAGTGATAGAGCGGCTTTGGTGGGCACCTGGCATTTAGCCAGGGTCAACCCACCACAGGTGGTTCACCAAGAGATCACATTTCATGCTCAGAGATATGTCAAAATTCTTTAGCATGTAATAAATACAATCTAAATCTACTACATCAAAGTGGCATGGAGGGAAGGTAACTGAAGATTTCCTTATTCCTACTGGATCCTCTTCTGCTTCCTAGAGTGGAACGCAATCTCTGTAGGCAGAATTTGATTTGCAGGAAATAATAAACTTTCGTATGACTGTCTCCAAGCTCAGTGTTTCTGCTGGGAGAAGGAAGCCACAGATTGTCTAGGGCTCAGCTGAGAACAGCGATCATGTGGTGAGAAGCCTGAAGACACGATATTCCTATCTTTCCTGGCTAGAAAAGTACTGGCCTTTTCCCCCATAAACCTGTTAGACTAGACTAAATTAACAATGGTGAGATCTTTGTAGTAACCTTTTAGGTTTTGAGCCTGTAGAATATACTCAGAACGTGTTTCAAGCTTTTCTCTGCCAAAAAGACAACCCTCTCCCTTTTTATTTTTAATGAAAGTTCAAATTTTCCTAAAATAACAGCTCTTAAGGAACTGGAACAGAAAAATAAATAAGCAGGTAACATCTCAATATCATAATTGGTGCAAAATCACAAGGATTTTCAGTGTCGCTTGGGCTTTGCTTTTTTCAGTCCTCAGAAGGAACAGCATCCTCCAGATGCCAAATCTGTATATCCCAGAATGGGAACAGGAGCATCCATGGAATGAGATGGGCAGGTGTGGTGTTAGGTTTAGAAATGATGGGCTGGGACGTATAACAAGGGCAGTGATTCAAAGAAGAGGCCAGGATGAAGGAGAAAATGAGTATATTTCAGTTTCATCAACTATGCCAATATAAGCCCTTTTCAGATGGGGAGGAACTTTGCATTATATACCTTACCTCCAAGAAGTTAACTTTTGGGCCTGACTAGGGTTGGAAATGCTGTGCTGCCATAACAAGTGATGGCATGTGAAAAACAAACTCCCTGAACTGGCTCTGAGACTCCTTAAAACATCGGGTGAGGTTCTGCTTGGTGCTCTGCCAGCTTACTTTGGCATAAATCCTGGCACAAATGCCTGGCACTAGGAAGTCTGCTGGGAGGAAGGTTATAGCAGTACAAAACTGCTGCAACATCCCTTGTGCCAAACGCTGTTCCAAGAGGCCACTGCAAACCAAAGGACGGACAGTTTTAAAGGTGGCCAAGCGTGGCTTGCAGATGTGCACAATGAAAAAATGTTTGAGGTTGGATGGGACCTCTGGAGGTCATCTTGTCCAACCCCTCTGCTAAAGCAGGGTCACCTAGAGCAGGCTGCCCAGGACTATGTCCAGATGGCTTTTGAATATCTCCAAGAATGGAGACTCCACAACCTCCTGGGCAATCTCTTCCAGTGCTCAGTCATCCCCAGAGTAAAAAAAAGTGTTTCCTGATGTTCAGAGGGAACCTCCTGTGTTTCAGGTTGTGCCCATTGCCGCTGGTGCCCACTGTCACTGGGCACCACTGGCTCCTTCTTCTTTACACTCTCCCTTTAGATATTTGTAGACGTTGATGAAATCCCCCCTGAGCCTTCTCTTCCATAGACTAAATAGTCCCAGCTCTCTTAGCCTTTCCTCATATGAGAGATGCTCCAGTGCCTTCATCATCTCTGTGTTCCTTCACTTGACTCTATCCAGTAGCTTCATGTCTTTCTTGTACTGAGGAGCCCAGAACTGGACACAGCACTCAGGTGTGGCCTCACCAGTGCAGAATAGAGGGGAAGGATCACCTCCCTCGACCTGCTGTCAACATTCCTCCTAATACAGCCAAGGATACCATTAAAGGTCTTTGCTGCAAGGACACATTACTGGCTTATGTTCAACTTGGTGTCCACCAGGACCCCCAGGTCCTTTTCTGCAAAATTGCTGTCCAGCTAGTTAGCCTCCAGCATATACTGGTGTGTCTCTTACCGGCACTGCTCTGCTGGAACACCTGAGTTCTCATCAGTCTATTTATCCTGCCATACAACCTGAGAGAGATGCAGCATTGACATGACCTACTCTTATCATGTGGCCAAAAGGGCACTGCTGGAGGGAGTTGTGACTCCCTTCTCAATGCACTGCCTTTAGTAAAATGCCTTCATTCTTGGAGACAGAGGTTTAGTAATCTTTGTAGCCCATAAAATGATGAAAGGTCAGGGGCATTTGACCCTTGCTGGATAGGTTACTTGGCAGATGTTCCCATGGAATCCTGAATCTTAGGCCTAAGGATGCTGTGGATGGTTTTGCAATGCCTAGGGCAGACAACAGAAACAAGATGAACGTGTCTCCAACTCAGTTGCCAAGTAGAGAAACTTTGCCCAGGACTAAAAGAAAACACAGTCTTTAAGAGAAGCAAGAGTAATGAAGTAGGTCATGACATGGTGTGGTAGGTTGACCCTGGCTGCATGCCAGGTGTCCACCAAAGCCGCTCTATCACTCCCCCTCCTCAACTGGACAGGGGAGAGAAAATATAATGAAAGGCTTGTGGGTCAAGATAAGGACAGTTTAATAAAACAAAAGCAAAGGTCGTGCACGAAAGCAAAGGAAAACAAAAGATTTTATTCTCTACTTCCCATCAGCAGGCGATGTCTGGCCACTTCCCGGGAAACAGGGCTTTGGTACGCGTAGCGGTTGCTCCAGAAGACAAACATAAATAACGAATGCCCCCCCTTCCTCCTCCTTCTCCTAGCTTTTATTGCTGAGCAGATGTGATATGGTATGGAATATCCCTTTGGTCAGTTTGGGTCAGCTGTCCTGGCTATGTCCGCTCCCAAGATCTTGCCCACCCCCAGCCTACTGGTGATGGGGGGGAATGTTGGAGAGACAGCCTTGATGCTGTGCAAGCACTGTTCAGCAGTAGCCAAAACACTGGTGTGTTATCAACACCTTTCTAGCTACCAGTACAGAGCACAGCACTATGGGGGCTGCTATGGGGAAAATTAACTCCATCTCAGCCAGACCCAATACACATGGAAATGTGAGTGGCCTTTTGCAACGTACCACAAAATGGGGCTTTGCAAAGATGATGCAATCTGAGAGAAGTGGAAGAAGAATTTTGTACAGCCTGCTTGGAGATTTTGATAGAAACCTCATGCTAAATCAGACAGAGAGAATTTGAATCTGTATCATCACTCAGCAGAGGCCTAGACCTGAAATTGTCAGAGGTAACAAAAGTCCAATCCAGTTTTTATATAAAATTGCTTGCAAAAGCCAAAACAACAACAAGAGACTGTGGCTATGGTTGCATGATCATTAATATCAGATCTATGTTCTGGAGAATCATCCAGCAAGACAAATTAGATCCGGATCAGGCACAAGCACACAATTGCATTTCTGTCTATTTAGTCAGAACATGGTATGAAGTTTGTGCCAGCTTTCTTACTTTTACACTAATTTTATGCTGATTGTAGAAAGACAGGTGATATCTGATCCAGAATAAAACCTGGCAATACAAATGTTTATGAACAAATATGAACTGCCAGAGCGAGTTTAAGCTCTTATGTAAGTTCTGTAGACACAGCATTTTTGATCTGGTTACTTAGGAATCCTTAAGTTACATTTATTGTCTCATATAACCACAGCATGAGTTTTTTCCAAACCATAAGTCCTACTGACAGACCTACAAGCTGTATTACATGAATTTCTGGTAAATAGAACCATGTCTTCTCTTGGTACTTTTCTGCCTGCCATGTGCTTTTGTTCACACAACTGGATGCAGGCAAGCAGATGAAAAGCTGCCTGCAACATCCCAACTAGTGCCAGGTCTACTACAACAGCCAGACTGAACTAAGGGGGCTCAGTCATCATAGCTGCACCTTGCTACTAAGAATACTTATTACTAAGATGCCTTACTCCAAAGAGCAGTTAGCATGGTTATACAAAACGTCTTAACCAGAGGAAGCACCTCAGCTGTAGTACTTAGTTCTCCTATTATCTCTGTCTGGTTTGACCTTTCCCTCCCCCCTCTCCCCTTTTCTTCTTTGCCTTCTGTTTTGACATTTATGGCTAAAAAGGCCTCTTTTGTGACACTGCCATGAAGTCATAATTTAGAAGGCAACTAAAGGCAATCTCTTAAGCAGGTTGATGTTGGTACAGGTCACTCAAGTCCGTAGTAGCGGATAAAACCTTGTGCAGTGTCTGCCTTTGTCAACAGGGAGTCTGTCAACAAAAACTGCATTTCCTGCCTCTGTTGTTTGCTTTTCTTTTGCATCACCTTTAGGTGTATGTTTGTCTTGGTTTGTTTTCAAAGAAGCAACACTGAACTTTAACAGCAATTCCCACCCATGTCAACTGTTGCTAAAAGGATAGTTCTTACCATCTTTAATATCACCTGAAAGATTACCAGGACTGCTTCCCGTTAAAAATGTCTCTACAAGTAAAGGGCAGAGGAATAAGGGGTAGTTAATATAAAAGCGTGAGTTAATACTTTACAGTTTCAGTTCTTTGACTGTTTTTCCATTATATCTTTAAGAAAAGGTTAAAGTGATTCTTAATAGTTCCTGTTGCCGGGGACTAAGAAGTTGAAGATCAGAATTTTCTTTGCTTAGTTTTAGACAGTGACAAGATAGGCAGTACCCAGGCCTGTTTCTTCCAGGAAAATTAACCCAAAATAATTTGTCTAAACGCTGAACTTCAGGGCATAAGCAGGATCTCCTTATTTCCATGTTCTCACCATGTACTAAAAATGGCCCCCAAATTGTCATAGATCAAACAAAATATTTCATTTAACCTGTAATGAATGTCTTAAGTAAAAAATTCCCTGGAGTTCTAGTTTCAGGTTGGCCTCTTTTTTTTTTTTTCAGTTCAGCCTGTGTAACAAACCCCCAGTTGATGCTTTCCAAAAGCATAAACCAAGATCCAACATCTTAATATTCTTTTTCTCATGTCTCTCAGTAATTGTATTTTTTCTCTCCTTGCAACTAGGGAAAAGCAGAGAGGAAAAATGAAAAATAAAAGTGACTAGCCTCAACATTAGTTGTGTATCTATAACTAACTTGTGTTAGTTCATCATTATTAGTTAGCCCTGTTCTTATTCTTGTCATGTTGACATGGTAATTGGAAGACAAAATCCACCTAGATGAAACACAAGGGAAGTGGTTAATGCTTATTGTTACCACTTTGCATTAGTCTAAACATATTAGAATTGCAATGAAATAAAAACTGCCTTGCTATCAATATTTTATTTTGTTACAAGAAAATACAGAGATGTATACAGACTGCCTCTGTATAGCAGTCTACAGAATGAAATTACTGGGAAAACAAAGAAGGCACTAGAAAGGAGCTAATAGACTATATAGCTTGTTAGTGAGAGTTAGTTGTCTGATAAGTTTGTGCCAGTCTCATCTCTTTTATGCCCATTTACCTCCTGATGGCATAGGTCTAAGTCTGTAAAGGAGATCCCAAAATCTCTCATGCTTTTTCTTTTTTGCTCTTTTCTTTCTCTTTTCTTTCTCTGTTTCTTATTTCTAACTTAAAATAGGCCTTTGGCCCCACCTTTTGATCATTTAAGGGAGAAAAAGGTCTTTTTCATGTTAGAAGTGTTTGGCCTTCCTCAGTTTTATAGAAAATACCTATAGGAAGGCCAGATAGATTGTGAATCTTGAAATACCCCTGGAGTAAATTGATCAAGTTATGTAAACTTTTGTGGCTGGCAGCACATGAGAACAGACTTATCAACATCATCAGCCATCAGACAGCAACTTCTAATTCCTAGTCCAAATGATGAGATGATACCCTTTCACAGTTGGGTAGACTGAGTCTGGGGAGAGCCTTACCTGTCTTAACTGGCTGGCCTCTGTTTATCATGAGGTATGTAGCCAGAAGTGAGGTATTGAATATTTAACAAAGACTTCATTTATCCAAAACATTCACTTGTCATTGTAGACAAGTAGGTGCTAATAAGTACCAGAAAAACACCAATAGTTTAAATAGTATTAGCAAATATCCCTTCCTTTCTTAATTGGTGTATGCTACACAGGAACTGAATTTTGAATGTACAACCAAATGTTAAAAGTTGTTTCCAAGCCTTACTCTCTCCTCAATGAGACATCAAACTGTTGTCACCCAATCCTTTTTACTTTATTTTTTAGTTCAATACTTTGATCATTCCCCTCTGACATGGTTCCTGCTGTACCAGATTAGCTAGCAGCAAGTTGCTAGCTAGATGAAAAAAACCCTTTAATGGGGTCTGTTTAGTACTTCATCTGTAAATCATTTATGTAAAGAAAGTGTAACCAAGTCACAAATTGGCAGATAATTTCTTAGACATTTGTGTTGCTTATGAAATTATTACCCAACTTTCCCTTCTGCTAAATACTCTTTAAAATGTTGATATAAACATTTTTTGAAAGGAAAACATGTAGAAGAAGATTGGAGCAAGCTAACCAAATATTTTCTTTGAGAAAATAATATAGCTCTTAAACAAAGGAAATGCACTTCCTCTAATCCACTGGAAGTCAGTAAAGTAACGGATATGGTGCAATAAGGAAAAAGACTATTTGAGTTGGAAAGATGGGAGTTAGTACAAGTAGCAATGGAACTGTTTAGAAGAGAAAAAGTAACAGAGAAGAAAGGAGGGGCCAGGAAAATGATTGGAGTTGTAGCAAGAGACCTTTAAAGCTAAGGGAAACCCAGAAAAGCATCTTCCCGTACACAAAGGATTTGAGGAAGGAAACCATGGGTATTATTGCTTGGTTGAGACTATTTCTACATTACTTTTTGTTGGTACAAGCTAGAGCCCTGGAGGAAGACAGAATTGGGGTTATTGAAGAAACAGGAGGAAATGCCCTTTTGAGGACTCAAATCTGATTACAGGTTAGGAAGCAGACGGTTGAGTTTTAAGGTCACTTCAGAAAGGAAAAGAGTGAGTAGTGGAGACTCCCAGAGACCAGTGCTAGTACCATTCTTATTCAACACTTTCATTGACCTGGAGAAGGGAGTGTGCAGTGAAATCTCCAAGTTCATGGACAATACTATGCTCTTTCAGGTTTTCAAATGCCACACTGTTGATGAAGAACTCTGAAAGGACCTTGCAAAATTGAGTGAGGGGACAAAAATGTGTCAGATGAACTTCATTATAGATAAATGTACAGTAATGCATCTGCAGAAAACTAACTTAAAATATACATACTGCAGATCTTGTAGTTACAACTCAGAAAAGAGATCTTGAGAGTTATCATTGATTTCAATTCTCTGAAGCAATTGGCTCAACGCGCAGTGTCAGCCAGAAAAGCAAACAAAATGTCAGGTGTCATCAGGAGGGGTTTTGAGATCGAGACAGAGGGTATAATTTTGCTGCTAAGTAAAACCTTAAAGAATGCATATCTGAAGTACAGTGTGCCATTCTGGTCTCTGTAGAGGACACAGCAGAACTATGGAAGCTACAGAAGAGGGCAACTGAAATGATTGAGGGGGTGACAGCTGTTGCATTACAAGGACAGACTAAAAAGACCTGGACCTTTCACCTGGAAGAGGTAAAAACTGAACATGATACATCTGATGTTTGCGAAAAATGCGTATGTTATTCAACAAATGTGGCAACAGTAGATCTAGGGACACCCACTGAAAATAGCAAGAGCGAAAAACAGGGAAAAAAAGGAATTTTTTATGTGGTGGATAGTGAACTTGTGAAACTATTGCCACGGGAGGTTGTGGAGAGGAGACAGATGATACCATCAGGTGGAAAAGAGCCTTGGAGAAATTCCTGGCCAACAGGGCCAAGGCAAATACTCAAGACAGAGGCAGGGATGAACCTCTGAGATCCCTAATCCAATGATAGCAGCTGCTGGAAGAGCAAGAGAGGAATGAGCTGCAGGTAGTGGCCAGGCTGATGTGCTCTGCTGCGCTAGGAGCAGAGTCTCTGATGTGGCTGGAGACAGAGGCTTGGCTAGATAGTCTGACCCAGCAGGACTTTTCCTGTGCTTTTTTGTTAGACTGGGTGTAAGGGAGGCATCCCCTGACAATTCTTTGAGGTTTTGCTCCGGTTATAATCTAAATAACACATATGAGGGTCTTGTCATAGCTCTCTAGGTGAAAGCACAGGGGATTCAGTACTTTGCAGGTTACAAAGTAATTGTATTTGGGTAGACTCTGAGCAATCAGGGAAGCCTTCAGCAGTGCAAGGATCAGGGTGATTTCGGTTGCAAAATGGCAGGTAAGTAGTTCCAATGAGTGCTTTAAACTTGGTAGGTTTTAAAGTTCAAAGCAAAAAAGTTTTCCCTTCTTTATATGGCTTACATACATATTTCTGTCTCTCATGTATGCATTGACACTGTCATGTTTCTATTCAGAAAGTATTTAGTATCTTTTGTGGTTTTGGCTGCTTAGATGTACTTGTTTCCCTGAATTTTTTCAGGTCTGGATTTTGTTGTTGTGAATGTCTGTTTTGTTACTGTGGCTTTCAGTAAGTAAATGACACCATATAAACTGGCTTAAAATGAGAGTGTTTTGTAAATTAAAAATATAGAATTTAATTTGGATTTTTATTTATCCCAGTCTTCAAAGTAGCCATGCCTTGCTACAGCCCTAAATGTTCCTTTCTGTTCTTGATATTTTTGCCTTTCAAATAGTTAGTTTTGCTGTCTGAAACATTCTTTTTAGTGCTACACTTAATGTGTTACTGCTGGGGCAGAAAAAGATATTTTCACATCTTCCACATTTGCAGATGATGTGGTGCCAAAAGAGTTTCACTGTTTTACAAATGTGCAGATCCCAATAGTTGCCACAGGGTTGCATAAAAGTGCATATTTTAGTTTATTAACATTTGCATTTGATTCAAGGTGTTGATGATTTTGTTAGTCACTGAGGGACATCTACCTTAAAAGCTGAAGATAGATCATGCTTCAGGTTTTTTTACTCTGTTTATGTGCAACTTGCAGCATATCAGACCCAGTGTTAATTGAGTTGTAACTATCTAAGAAATGGTCTAAAAAATTTGTTGAGTGCATGTTTATATGGTAGACTTTTGCTGGCATAGCTCTGTTAGCCAGGTAAATTGTGCTCTGCTGGCTGATCACACTCCGACTCACATGTCTGGATTTCTCTGAAATGAGACAAGATGCTACTGGCCTTAATTTTTTGCATTACTCTATTGCTACAGGTGAGCAGAGGAAGCAGAAAGGAACGCGTATCTTTGTTATGAGTGTTCCAGTTCACATTCTGCTGTATTTGCTTAAATTGCTAGTGAAGACAGGCTTGTGCTAAACTGTGAACTGGAGTTTGCTTTTGTTGTCTCTGCTGTGGGGGCAGTTACCTCTGCCAGGTGGGTGAGGTAAAGAACTGCAGGCAATAATGTCTTAAATTATTGCAGCAGTTTTCTTTGCCTGAGAATCAGTCTGTTATATCTAAAAAATGTATTTTTATTAGTGCTACTTGTTTAACTCTTGTGAGGATGAGGCTGGGCTAGATATAGTCTGTCAATATAGCAACATCTGCTTTAGAAGCATTACAGTGGTATAGAGTGTGTTACACTTTATAGTATGCAGGCATATATAACCTGTTTATATAACACTAATCTGATACTAATATAGATGGTCTAACTGATGTGTAGATATGCTCGGATTGAAATAGCTGCAGTGTGGCTCACCCAGGATAGGAGAGCAGGGATTATACTTTATTGATTGGATTATTTCTCACTTTAATTATTCTTACTCAGTCGCAAGCAGCTAATTCTACCTTAAAATCTAAGGATTGTATTTCACATAATTTCCCTTCCTCCAGCAGCCAGAAAAGGTGGAACCCCCTTTAAAAGGTGTTTATAAAGTGCTCTTATATACCAAAAAGTCTTGGAGAAAATGTCAAAATATTGGGCAGAAGCAAAACCTTGCTGCATCCTTTTCTGATTCTTGTGAAACTTTTTTTGTGTCATGTAATGTGAACAGAAGAACCAGACTGCTATTGTGATGTTATGTCTCCTCCTTCAAAGGGTTACGTGCCTGCATTAGCTTTCTGTAGAAAGGCATGATTATGGCAGCTCACACCAAGGCTCACCCTTGAGATGCTGACTAAATAAGTAGGTAGGTGGTGTCACATTCTGTGTTGCTGCAGCTATGTTACCAGTGACACCTGAACTAGCTAGTTTTAATCTAGTTTATGGCTGCTTATAAGAGCTACAGTCACTACAAAGCGGTCAGACCTTGAGTCAGATTCAGTTGTAGGTCTAAGAGTCTGGTAAACTGTCTGTTTCTGCAGCATTCCTTTACAAAGGAAACCAGAAAGGTGTTTGTATAAATTTTGCTTGTGAATGTTCTTAAATTCCTAGATCTTTAGATGTTTTGGCACTGTTCCTGGATACACACCCTTCCAGCCTCAGGATATAGTAGTGAAGGTCTGATTGTGCTCATTTGTGGTGCATCAAACAGAGATGCTGCTTTGGTACAGACACCCTCTTTCCCATGCTGGTATGTTTTCTGTTTTAATACAAAAGTCAACCCCTAGCTGTTAGCCTTGAAAACAGGCACTGGATGCAGGGACCTGAAACAATAGCTCTGACAGATGTGACGGGCCCATTCATTCCAATGGTATTAATGCTGATACCTAGTTATACTGTAAATGTCAGTGCTGTTAACTATTTCACTGCTCATCAGAAGCATGTTAGAGCAGGATTATAAACAGCTGCAAAACCTATTAAGAGCCAGAGCTTATTTGGTACCACTAGTACCAGTGTGGGAGATAAGCCACCTCTTTACCTTAATCAAGAGGGAGCCAATTGTCCAATTGTGGCAATAACTTTTACCACTCTTGCTTTCTTCTCTTTCCCTGTAGTTGCCGTTATTTTCTTCTGGTGAACAAGGGTTAAGAAACACATTGAGACATGCAAAGTTTATTGAGATGCTGAAAATGAGAAACCCATAAAGGTGATTGAAACAGTCAAACCCAAGTGATGGGAACCTGTCACCATGGAGCCCAGATCATATTGAGAATGTCTGCACTAAAAGCAGCATATGACTTCTACAATAGTAGAAGAATAGATAGATGATTCTGGAGCCAAAACCCGGAAAGGGTAATGTTTTGCTCTGATGCTGTTGAGGGCTTGTACCACAATAATATGGTCTTGCCCTTGGGGAAATGCCTAACAGAAAAGAGAAGGTGACAACAAATGACAACAGAGCATCTGTATAGTTGAATTCTTCCTAGGAAAATGGTATAGCTGCTAAAGCAAAGCACACATAACTAGATTTTGCTGACTTATTATAGTATACTGCACAGGGTTAAACTTTTAAACAGTATTAGGCTAGGCTATCTGCTTTCCCTCTATACCTTCTATACAGCTGTACAGTGTAATGATAAACCAGAGAAAGCTGTTGTTTTCTTTTGATTGCCCTTATTTGTAACGTGAAAAGACAAGCCTTATTCCTATTCTTCATGGTGCTGTTCAGTAATGCCTGTTTTGAAAGGGCTAGCAATAATGCAACACAGAGTCACTGCAGATTTCCGTCTCTGTGCCCTACCTCTGCACTGATCAATTCTTCTCATACTTGTGGAAGAGAAGTTGCTGTTTGTCCTTTATTGCTGCTTTAGTACGTAGGTATCAATGAGGAAATTCATTACTAACCATGAATCAGAGTACTTGTCTTATTTCAGGTTTGTTTCTTATCTGGTTATTTACGATCTGTGTTTAATTTTCTTTCTTAATTGATGCACTTGTAATACCAGGAAAATTCATGTGGACCGCTTCCTCTTTTGATAAACCAGGAACAAAGAAGTAAAGTTACTAAATGTGTACAGTGTCACAGTTGTAAGGCATGTGGTTTTAATTAAGTTTTAACTAATTCCCTTTATCTTGTCATAGTAATTATGACTGTGCAAGTCATGTCACATTAATATGTGAAAGCAGCACTTTGGCATGGCTGGTCCAGGAACAAAGCCTTTATGACCTGCCTTGTTAAATTAAACCAGAGAGACTGATCAACTTGTATTTTGCTACCTTCTTTGATAAATTATGTTAAAGATGAAGAAAAGTGCTAAAGGGCCAACACACATTGGTGCTAGATATTGCTGAACTACGGCAGCAAACAAATTGAGAGGAGAGGTCTTGCAGACCTTTTAAAGGCCCTGGGCTTTGATAATGAAAAATGAAATGACATGTAGCAATGAAGTAGCTTAAGTGAATTGATAATGCTTGAACAAACCTAAACTTTATCCTTTTTTGTATGCTAGAGTTGGATTCTCTAGAGTTTCAACTAATTTTTCCATCTTCTTTTTAAGCAGAGGATGTCTTATACAGAATATAACTCTGAAGTTAGCTAGGGCGTGGATTCATACTACATTAGCTAGTCTACTACCAAATCATCCAGATAGTTACTGAGAAGAGCAAGTGCAACGTAGTCTTCTCAGCCTTTAGCAGGACATAAGGTCTGCTCCATTTGGAGAAAGCTACTTTTCACTGTCACAGGAAAGTTGTTTGAAATGAATAACATACTATAAATTTGTGTTCTAGCTCACTTTGCAGTAAATTTCCTACATAGGCAAGCTCTATCAGCAACCTTGTAGCTTAGCTAAGTCATCTTGAGTTTTGGCTTCTGTACTGATTTATGTATGTTTGAACTATATCACGATAGCAGTTCATCTCTTCATTACAGTGTGAAGTCATGCTCATAAAAACTAGGAGAAGAATGAATACATAACCTTGTGTCAAATTCTTCGCGGGAATGGTCTGCTTCATCCTCTCACCCCCCACATAGACTTTGAAGGAGCAAAAGAGAAGTGCCATCTTTTTCATGCTATGCCAATAACTACTGGAGGGGTCCCTCACAATCCTTCTGACTGCTATGTCAATCCTTATCTTTTTGAGTCATTTTTCATTTTAAATAACTGTAGTATCTGCTTCTGTTGTTTTTGCATGAAGCTGCTGTAGGGGCAATTTTTGAAGACTCCTGGCTGGATTCTTAGCTGGGATCTGTGGCCTTTTCACAGCAGAGACTTTAATCAGTTTTGAAATTCAGTCCTCTGTTCCATGAGGAATATGCTGAGTAATAGCAGCATATCATTGTCACAACAGCTTGCAGGCAGATTCAGGAAGACAGCCCTGTTTTCTTTTCACATATCTGCATATATTTCTTTCCAATATCTTGGGACCAAAAGGGACCCCCAAAAATTTCTTTTCTTTTTCAAAGATGTCTAGGAAAAGAGTATACTCTAGGTCCTTCTATCTGTGTGAACAGTCACTGGTGGATGGCATTCTTCAAAAAGGGAAGATAGATTGTGTAGGAGATTACAATGTGACTCCATTTTGCTACATACAAATTTTAACATTGTGTACTTAAGTTTTACATACTTCTTATAGTAAAAGCATTGCAGGCAAAGATGGGTGGTCTGACTTTGGAAAGTAAATAACCAGGAAAATGAGAACTAAGAATAAAAGGCTTATTTACGAGTCTGGAAAAGAAGTTCAACATAACCACCTGTTTGTCCACGCCAGCATTGGGAAGTTGCCTCTAATTGACATGTCACTAAAATGAAACACAGCAGCAAGATGCTTTGAGGGCCCTCATAGTGTTCAAGACTTGCAAGATTATTTTGTTAAAACACCATAGAATTCAAATGGAGGAAAACATAGTAATTTGGAGACACTTGGGTTAAGCTTTTTATAAGACTCTGAGAAGGCAAGTGGCTGATGTGAACTTCCAAAAAGTTCCATTTTCTGACCATTTCAGTCAACATTTCCTAAAGCATAAGACACCAAGTATCTTTCAGCTGCAAAATAGATACCAAGGTCTGATCTAGAAAATTTATTTTACTAAACGAACGATACAGGAAAGTAAGCATACACTTACTTTGACAAGAGACCTGTTTTACAGGCATGTGTATGTTGGGCATAGACCTATTTTAAAAACTGTCTGCTCAGGAAACATTTAATCAGACTCTCCTATATTTCCTCTGTAGGTCATTTAGAAGTTAAATGGCCCAAGGGCAACTTTTGCAGTGGTCAACAGAATGACTGAATGTTTTCGGTGAATTAGCTCAGGAGAATTTACAAAGCTCTGGGTTCTGACACTTTCCACTGAAACCAAATATAATCATAGCTCTTTACTAAGTTTTCAGAACAACGTACACAAATATCATCCTCCTCTCAGACCTGTTCTCTACCTCTAGATTCCTAACTAGCAAGACATAGCAAACTTGCATACCTACTGATGTTGCTGTTTATTGCTCCACAATCTGCAAACAGGAAGCACCTGGGAGATTAAATCTCAGAGTGGGTTGTTAAAAGCGCAAGAAATCTGAGAACCTGACAACTTAGAAGGCAGAAGGAGACTGCTGATATACTGAGGCCATATGAAGCATCAGAATTATGAATCAAGCTAGTGATTGGCAGGTTTCTTGCTTGAATAGAGGTTTGTGATGAAAATTTGTGGAAAGTAGTGATTTAGAAAATGTGAAAGTTCTGACTCTGCTGGTGAAGAAGGAAGGCCTGACTACATCCTGGATATGTCCTAGAATGCATCTTCTGGACTTTCATAAATCAAACTTTTGGTGTTTTTATACTTGCTTATTGTTGATTGGGATGGAAAAAGTATGGAAGCTGCTTTTTGATCTCCAGATAATTATCTCCTGCTAATTATTGAAATGTGGAGGTTTGTGGTTAGAATAGGGACACCCTTTTGCTGTTGGGGAAAAAGTACATTTTAGGAGAGTTTTCAAAAGCATCCATATAATTGTTAGGATTTCTTTGTCAAGATTGGAATATTTAGTTTTGTGCTTGAGTTTTAAGTGAATAGGCTTTTTAGTTTTGTTTCAGCTTGCTTTCTATTAAAGAAAGATTTTTCACCAGCTGACCCTGCATTAATCTAAGCAATGAAAGACTTTAATCAGATGCTGCAATGTGCCCATTTCCTGCAGGCTTCTAACATGAATTGGAACCTGCTGGAAACAGAAGCTGACTTTCTTGGTAAGTTGTTGTTCAAAGTGAGCAGATTTCAGGAGTGGCACCTTTTATTCCCCAGCGGGAGCTGAACCCCTACTTCACTAGACCAAAAAAAAAAAAAAAAAAAGGCAGAAACACTAAGAGTGAAATCAAAGGTTAAGGAAATAAAGCCTGAAAGTGAGAAGTGGGGTGGGGAGGCATATTAATGCAGGTTTGATGGAGCCTGCTCTGCAGAATCATGCCTTTTACTTCAGACACTCCTACCTGCTTGCAGAGCCTGTCAGTGTAGAGTGTCTGCAGTGAAGGGTGCTCTAGCATTCCCCTGCTTCCACCTTGACAGCCAAAATAGGCTGTTTGCCATAATATTAATCTTGTTTCCATCACGGAGCAACTAATAGTTGCTCAGCCTTACCTGCTCCCAAGTCAATGATTCAATTCATCATCTAAGTCAACAAAAGAACCCAAACTCATCTCTGGAAGTTAAAGAGTCTGAATCTTGAATAATCTACATTCCAATCAGTATTATTTCATGATATTTAACATTCTCTGCCCACCCTCCATAAAATCAGTGAACATTTTTCTTTGTAATGTATTCAAAGAAAAAAAATCTGTACTTTGGAGGATTTCCTGCACTAGTGGCATTGTAAGATTTTTTTTTTTCTTTGGAAGAAGAAAAACAGTATGCAGTTTCCTAATGCTGGCTCTGCCCCAGTGCATTTCACTGGTCCTCAAAAGGGAAAAGATTTGTATTTCCAGTTCCCCACTTGAAGCAATGTTTGTTCAATAACATCACACCACACCTCCAAAACAAAAACAAACCCAAAACAAACCCAACAATCCCCCCCCCCTCCCCCTCCAGGTTTTGCAGCTTGGAGAATAGGACACATAAAATACACATTGCAGAGCCTAATCAGTGTGAGACAGGAACAGTGGAAACAAGAGTAAGAGATGCAAAAAGAACACTTGTGTCTGTACATTTAGTGGAAGGGAAATAGCAATAACAATATTCTAATTGTAAGGTATTCCTTTTAATTTGTAAGTGTTAGCACTGAAGCTGGTCAAAGACTAGCCTAGAAAAAGCCCCTCCTTGCATGTCCTGCTTACTCAGCTCAGTACAGCAGCTGTTCCAATAAGCAATTTGATGTTTAGCACCTGAGAATTTGCTCTCTCCTTCAGCCAGGATTGCAAGCTCAACAAAATGTATAAAAGCATGAAGTTTCATAACTCTTTCTCCCTAATGCAATAGCCATAGAAAATCTGGGTTATGGTATATTCATTAGCTTTCTAGTAAAATTAGTTTTTATATTTTGAGGCTTTCCTTTTTTCTCAACACAATGAAAATCTCTTCTCTGTGTCCAAAAGGAAGCATTTAAAAGAAAAAGAAGGGATAGGGGAAGAGTATGAAAGAAAGATGGTGCTGATTCATACCTCCAAATAGCTTGCTAAAGATATACATTCCTTGCTTGCAGCCTACCTGTAACCAGGAAGTTACTATTATTTAAGGATAAAAATGATGAAATAGAAAATTTTTCTTCATTATCTTTTTCCAATCTGTTTAGAAAATCAAAAGTATTTATTTCTCACATTCTCAGAGCTTTAAATTCACATAAATTTTACCTACTCTCAAGTGGACTTCTCTCCAAGCTGCTGGGTTTACTCTTCCAGTTTTGTCACCTCCAACAGCTTTCATATGAATTTCACTATATTTATCTCAAATTCCTGGAGTCATGGGACTTATTGTTACTGCTTTCTCATTATTGCATCAGAAAGGTTGGCTGAAACATACCCAAATGTTTCAGGAACAAGAAGAAAAAAAAAAAAAAATCCTAAACTTATTTTTGGTAAAATCAAAACTGTAAAACTTTAAAGCCACTTAGGAAAAGACATACTTCTGATCTAAAGAAATATTTATATATTTTGTCTATATTGTATTCATTCTCCCCAAAGAGTGGCATTGCTTCCTTAGGTCTGACACACTGTCCACCAGCTCCATCTTTTCCTGGTTTTGGTTCTAGGTTAGTTCTTGGCTGCTCCTACCCAGGCTTCTCAGTAACTGTGATAGCTCAGCATGGCTCTTGGGAGCTGGGATTCATGGGAGTTGGGGTACATGAAGAATGTAGCCCAAGAAACAAGAAAGGTTTTGTGAAAGCATGAGATGTCAGAGCAGTTCCACCAAAGAGCCCCTGGAAGTGTGGTTAGATCCTTCTTTTCAAGTGGATGTCCTATTAAGTCTGAGCACAAAAGAGAACTGTGTTTGTTGCCAAGCATTAAACATCTGTGGGATGGGCAGGAGGAAGGAGGAAAAGGAAAATGGGGAGGAGAAGGACTGTGTTAAAGTAATCTCTCAGTGGATGCAGCAGTTATTTCTCAAATGTTGCATTGCTTTTTATCTTAACTGTTTAGCAGTCACCAGAAGTACAAAGTTACACCATGAACAAATTCTGATGGGGATGAGAGCATAAAAAAAAGCAGTAATGTATCATCAGTTTCTTTTATGATTTACTGCTAAAAAGGAATTCATTTCAGGAGCTGTACGAGCAAGAAGACATTGCTGTCAGCTGTGTAGCTGTTGCTCTCAGAAAAATCTTGTATTAGAATAAAAAGATGGGTTTGGAGCTTGCTAACTGATTTACCAGGATTACTAAGAGTTTCTGGGCCTGTTTTCTGTGAGGCTCTAAGGCACTGAGGAGAAAGGATTTGAAAGCTGAGGACGAGGTTGTCAGTGATTGCTGGGTGGGTGCAAGTGGAGAATGGAAACCAAGGAGAAGGTGAAAAGTGACATGGTGTTGCTACCAATGTGGGTGGAGCTAAACAGAGATTAGGGACCTAACTATGCAGGATCTCCTTCTCTCTGCAGAGAGGCTAAGAACTCTTTATTATCCTGTTCTCATCAGGCACAGCATGATATGAAGATAATTTTACAAGATTATGGATTTCCGTGATATGTGAGGAAATTTGTATTCATTTCCTCAAGACAAAGACTTCTTGGCTAGTTTTTCATCAGAAATAAATTGCAAAATACATATAAAGCTTTTTCTCCCTCATTCCTATTGGAAGATATCACAGATCTGTAATTTGCTTGAAATTATTCTGTCTTCTGTTTCGTCTGTAGACTTCAGTGAGAGTTTGCTTTTTTAATTGTTTTGGTCACAGCAAACACTTTCTGTTATGCCTCATATAGCAAAGGATTGCTGTCTGAAAGGGGGGTGATTCTGAGAGAGAATTTGGAAGACAAGATTTTTCATGTTTGGCATTCTTTTAGAACAAAAGGGCTGAACTTACAGTGAAAATTATTGTCTTCAGTATTTGTGCGGTTTTAAGTCTGATATTCCTAAATGTTGTTGCTTGGATGGGGGAAGATGGTCCTTAAACAAGAATCAGTAACAATATGTGTTAGCACACTGGTTATATGTGTAGTGTTATCTGAGTATTGATGACTGTGGTATTAGAATAGAATTTGACAGACCCTGTCCTATCTAATTCTGGACATTTCACTTTTCTTTTGTGACTCGTTCTATTCTTCCCCTTTTGTCTTGTCTATTCAGACTATAGCTTTCTTGGAGTAAGGGGATTATCTTTTATTATGATGATTGCACAGTGATGAAACTATCAGAAATCCATTTCTCGAGAGGGTTTTCTAGACAGTGCTGTTACATGTGAAGTCATCTAGCATTCAGGTACAGTCTGGTTTTACTTCTTCAGCGCCTTTGGAGACAAAGACATTTTGTATCTATATGCAGATAATAGTCTTCAAAATTTTTTGGATCTTGGTATTAATTCTGTGGACATGTGTATGCTATCTGTATCTTCAGTGTTTTGTGATCACACTACAGTATTAAAAATACGGACTGTTGTAGAGAGGGTTGTCAGTTGAGGCAGGCAATACAAACAACACAAGCAGTGCATTTACCAAGCTTGGTAAGTTCATTATTCAGGGAGGGAATTTAGTTAAATTAGTTGAAATGACAACCTGTTTGGAATGATGAGATTCAATGGCAATTTAAGATTAATCAGATGAGTATGACATGCCTTCAACTGATAATGAGGTTTATGCAGATGTGCACTGTTTTCTCTGTTCCAGTGATCCCAAGTACACATAACCAGCTGAAATGTCTAAAATTTAGTATTAAACTTAGCTCTAGCTTCACTGGTTTCTTGTAACAAAAGGTTACTTTTGTCTGAAACTCAACAGCTACTCAAAATTCCAGGGAAGAGTTGTTGTTTAGCTTAGGAATCTCCTTTAATTTTCTGTCTCTTCTAGTTCTAAACTTGAAGTTCTCTGCATGTGCACATGGTGCTACCTGACACAGGTTAAATGTCAGCACTGTGGCAGCTAGCTTCCTTTAAGGGACCTCCACTAATGATAGCTATTGATCCAGTGGTCAGCATAGCTCAAAGGCAAGATCAACTTCAATGCTTTTCCCTTCTCCTGCCCTCTCATTTATAGTAAAGTTGCCCTCAGACATCGCTTTCACACTTGGGGGTGAAACCTACTTATTGGTGAAGCATCTTGTGCATTCATTTATCAGATTTTACTGCTACATTATTGTTACAGGTTCATAGCTAGAACTTTCACAAGAAGAAATCTTTAATATGACATGAAAATATCCACAGGCATTGTTCATAACACTTCAGATGCGAAGATCTCACCCATCGGTACAATATGTTGTGTAGAGCTAAGGTGCTCGTGCTCAACATGGGGTAACTTCTATTAGCTAGAAGAAGTTTTAGAGTGTTATTAGAAAGTAATGACTGAGTAATTATGCTGTATAGCCTCTCAGTATTTCTGTTGATTACCATGTTATTAGAATATTAAAAACTTTTAACTTTAAAAATATTTTTCTAAAGGGAACTTACAAATAACTCAAATTGACATTTGGCTTTTAAGGAATCCAGAGTGATCCTAAGTAAGCCAACAGGCTTTGATTCTTCATTTTATGGAGCACATTAAAACTGAAGTAAAAGTGATGCATAGTATCTGTGAAATGCCTTCCCTCAAATTTTCATATCTGTATGTAGTGTGTGTATATATACATATGTGTATATTATGTATTATGCATATATAAAGATGTGTACTTAATGGGTTTAAATAGTGACTGGACAAATTAATGGCAAAACCCACCCAAATCCACCATCAATTCAGGTACCTCTGTCTCTCAGTGGCAAATACATGGAGGCTTGAGAGTATCCTGGGAAAGTAACACTGCATGTTTTCATGCTGTTGGCTACGGTCTGAATACTGATAGGACTAGGTGGACCTCTGCTGTAAGTGCTTTTCACCATTATTCTAGAAGGCAAAATATAACCCCCTCACCCAGTGGATGGAAATTAAGTCAAAACCAATGTAGTTTCAATGACCACCTACTCTTTCCTTATGAATGGAGAAACAGAAAATTCTACAGCATATTGGAGTTTCAAGACATTTGCTTGTTTGGACTAGGGAAGAAAATCTGAGAAAATATAACTCCTTTTTTCCCCCCCCTTCTAAAACTGAAAGAAAACAGGAAATATGAAAATCTGAATCTAAGTCTACGTTCGTTTTTTCCACCACTAAAATAATCTTCATCATGGAGAGAAGTCTGCATGTGGTACTATGGAGACAGAATTCGTTGCTTATATAGGTAACTTGAGTAAGTAATTAAAAAACTAGTCACTGCTGAATGATTTTCATCTTGAATGCCTATTATGCAGTTTGAAATTTAAAAGATTCGAACCATATTTTTGCGGCTAAGTCCTGCTGAATAACAAATGTTGTATATAAAATTGTTGTGCTAAATAATTTGTTGCAAAAAGACAAGAATATCCATCAAACAGTAATAAAATGTAACCTGTTAATTTCAAAAGGTTCCCACACAGAACTGCCTGGAATGTAGTGTAACTTCTGTAAATGCTTCTGATGCCTGGGACCCTGTTCTTCTTGGCACAGACATGGACTTTGTCCTGAAAGAGCCTTTTTTATTTCAAATGTGACACAGAGACATAAACGAAGGGAGAAAAAAGGGAGACGACCGGTAATTTTGAACCATTAATATGTTAGGCATGTCAGGATGCCCCATGGAGCCACACAGTGCCTTAACCAAGGCTTAATTTATACTGAACCATAAACTAAAGATAAACCAAAATTGCTGTGAAATGCTAATAAAAAATTTTCTTCCAAAGCTACTCTATCAAGCAAATCTTAAAAGAAGAAAATGTTCCATGGCTGAAGACTGATTAAAGGGCTAAAATGGAATGGAAGAAAGAAAATGATGAAAATCCAAAATAATGCGGAAAACAGAACTGTCAGTGCTAAGGATGCTAATAACCCTACTGCTAAGTCACCAGCTTGCAGATCCCATGTACTTCATAAGTTTTGCATTTCTGTGAAGATAATGCCATTGAAATAAATGGGATTGAGTCAAGGTGAGGGTGGGGTTAATAATCTGATCAAAACCAAGAAGAGATAAACCTCAGTTTAACTAAGATTCAAATGAATAAATCTAGGGATTGACATTATGGTGGTTAACACCAGAAAAAGGACTGTCTCCTTTTGGGACACAAGTAGAGTAGACTCTGGCTAGAACTGATGGTCTAACATTTAATCAGGTTGAAAAAAAATCTCCAAGTAATTGATCTGGAGGGGTAAAGCTTCATTTATTAAGGAAGTCCCAGTGTCCCCAATAAAAAAATCTCAATACTCAGTCAACAGCTCAGCTGTTGGCTGTAAAATGCAAGGAACAGATTCAGCGAATGGTTGTTGTGATTGCCAATATGTTTAAAATAGAGCGAGGAAAGGCACTGTAAAAAAAGCCCAGAGTAGCAGAGTTCATAGTTTACTTTTGTCTAAAAAACAAGAAAAGCTAAAGAGAAACTAAAATAAAAAGACAGAAGTAACAGTAAAGTTGGTATGTCTGTAGAATTAGTAATGCTGGGTGTATTTGTCCTGTAAGAACAGGAGCTAAAAACTCTCAAAACAGAAAAATATGTATAAACAGTAATTCTTTACAAAATTCCAGTACAGAGATACATCTTCAGTTTTTACCTTAAAGTCAAAACTACTATTGCTTATGTGATGTTATGAGCTACACATTCCCAACTGTAGCTTGAGCATCCATTTACATTCATGGGGTCAATAGTGTCTCTGCCAGTTTGCCTTAGTGGACCAAATGAGAAATGCTAATAGATGGTCTTAGCAAATGTTAATGTTAGAAAATGCCTTGGCGTACACAAAAATGTTTTTGTGCTTGACCCTATAATGTAGTCTGGATATGAAGTATTGTACTAAAATTAAAAAAAAGCTACAGTTTGCTGCAGCAAAGTGAACTGTGTTTGAAAACCACTAAAACTGACCCAGGACTTGACTCAATACACTGTGGTCTCAAAGGGAGTATGTGTTGCCTGGTGAGCTGAAGCCAAAGCACTCATCCTTTAACTGTTGACCTTCTGAAATGCAGTATGATTATTCTCCAAAAGGTTAATTACTTTCAAAGAATGAAGTGGGTTTTTATGTTTTTTTCTAACAGTTCTAAAAATGAGAACCTTAATAAAGAAGACTGCCATAAGACCAGTCTCTCTGAATGGATGTGGGCATTCTGGCCCCGAAGCGTCAGAGGGCTATACCTGGGGGCTGTGCAGGACAGTTTTTTGCTGGCAGAACAGAGATTGGCAAGTTTCGAGAGGCAAATGAGGAGAAGGAAGACCACCAGCAGAGCATTCCGTGTCAGGAAATTATTCACTTCCCTGCAGTAATCTGCTTCCTTGTCTTTGTCCCACATAATAGGGTACTTGATTTTTCAGGAACGTATGTGGGACTGAAGGAATTTCTTTGTGACCTCTTTTGGAGGGATAGCTGACTTTGTTCAGTCTTCTTCATGGAAATCAATAGGAAACCTTGTTCTATTAAGTTCAGCTGCTACATATACTGACTTCTTAATTCACTTCATAAAAAGGAGACATTACTGGTGCCTGGTGACATCAGGAGATGAGTGACCTCTGGATCCTTTTGGTTCCTGTGCACGCTGTTAAAGAAGGAAGCATTGGGCCTAGCAGCCTCTTCAAATTTCTTTCTCCTTCCCTGTTTAAATCAGACATCAGGTGGTTTCACTGACCTCCCTAAAATAGATTGAGCAGAAGAAAATAGGCTCTGCTGCAGCCAGCCTGTGGAAAATCAATGAGCCTCTTTGGGCGATGCAGCCAAAAAAAAGAAAAAAACAAACAAACAAAAACAACCCAAAACCCACCCTGTGACTTACTTTGAGTTTCACAGACTTTGCCCAGCTGGGCAGCCATATGGTAGAATTTGTAGTACCACTTTTGGAAAAGGCCCAAGCATTGTGACTGCTACTGAAGGAAAAACTTCCTCATTGGGGGCATCCTCCACAGCTGCATATTCAGGACAGCAGCATTAAAGATCTTTTTTAAACATGAACGTAGTTTGGTTGCATGCCATATATATCTTATACATTTCAAAAATACCAGATTGAAAATACCAGATTGTGCCTATTCAGGATGCATTTGTTATGAAACCTATTTAAGCCAAAACTTAGGTCATACAAAACTTAGAATATATAAAATCTTTATTTAAAAAGTCAATATTGAAATAGTTCAATAAATGAAATAAATTCTACTGGTTAACAAAAACAATTGCCTGAACTATAAAACTTGCAATGTTTTGTTCTTAGCTAAACCGTTTTTTACTTTATAGAGACTCAGAATTATAGTGTCTTTTTCTTTTCTTTTTTTTTAATGCATCACAAACCTGATGTAGAAGCACATGTAAAGGCTGGGGACAAAAGGTCTTGGCTGTGGAATGAACTTCCAGAAGAGATTAGGTGAATTGAAACCCTGACCATCTTTAAGAAAGGCTTTAAAACCTCTCCATCTGATAAAGTCTTTCCATCAAAACTAGAATGTCACTCACAACACCAAGCACTCACACTTCTTAAATAATCATAATTTTCTAAAATCTCAACAAAAGCAGAGCTTTTCCACAGCCTCAACAGACAGAAGGGCCAGAAATTCCACATGGTTTACCAGAGACTTCATTAGCGCTAATCTGTTTTATGTAGAAACATTCACATTCTCCAATGGCTGGTGACAGTACAAACACTCAGATCAGAGGAAGAGGGTTTTTAATGCATTAAGGAGTTTTATTTTTTTTATTGGCTTGCCTTTCAGTATAAATTCTGTAGGCTTTCACAAGTACTTACAGCACAAGGGAGGCTGAAGCTTTGTGCTGGATGAAATAATTTTGAAATGTCTGACTCTGATACATATAAAAAAGACAAGAATGTGATGACTTTTTTATAGAATTATTTTAAGCAGAATTATGTTTTCTTAAATATTTTATACGAGGAAAGTGAAACTGAATATGAAAAACACTTGGCTTAGAGCCAAGTCCTTTCTCCAGGGTCATGGCTTTATAGCTAAACTTAATGTAGAATTATTTCATGGATGCTGGAAAAAAGAATCCTTCAACTTGCTGAACAGCAGCAAAATTATTCTTAAGTTGTAACCTCAGGCCTCTGCTGCAGCTCTGCAGAAGGTAACATGCATTGGACCTGCTCTTACCTCCTGTTGTCCTCTCCGCCTCACCCCACCTCAGCACAAGATTTGATGCAAAGAAAGTTCAAAGGAGGATAATGAGGCATTTTTGCAGATGCTTAAGGGCACTGCTCCAAGTGTGGGCAGTAGCATGGAAACAATGCAAAGGTGTTTATTTGAAAAGATATCAAATGGCCAGGATAGGCTGATCTAATGGATCAAGTCCAGTTGTCCTCTCAGCTGCGAACAGAAGAATTTGGAAGTGGTGATGGGGGCATCAGATGGTGTATCAGATAAAGATAGAAAAAATATTACATAATTATCTAATACCACATTTAAAATAATATGACCAAGCTTCTAACTGAGTTGTGTTTAGGAGGAAGAGAAGGTCCTATCTAGTTCCATTGAACTCTATGGCCAGTCCCTTAGCAGGGTAACAAGTAACTTCATATTCATTTAACAAATAACCCCATTAGGAGTGCAGGATAGCCAAATCCAAAAATTAAAAATCTTGAGGCAGACCTCCAAAGAGCCATGAGTTTAGCTGGTATGTGTGTACATATGTGCATTTATATATGAGAATATGAATTTACGTGCATGTGCTTCAAATGTTTAGATGTATTGGCTTATTTTGGTGTGCCTTTTGATTTTGAATATCCCTGTCTAGCTCCAAAGTGTTGGTCTGACAGGGTTATCAGCTGTTTTGGTCTGCCTGATGTTGTGAGGCTTCCAAAATTATAATTAACTCTGTGCCTCTCCCAACCTGCAGATCATTGCAACAGAATTGACATCTGCCTGTCCTCAATCCTGATGCCCATTCTGAGAGGACTGAAGCTTCTCTTACTATGGACAAAAAATGTAGTTCCCATATCAGTTCCATCTCTAGATCCAGAAGTTCTTACATTCCCCTCTCCGGTATATTAATCTCTCTGTTTCAGCATTGCCACTTTTAGTTTCATCATTGCTTTTCCTTCAGGCCCTGGATTTCTCCAATTCCTTGAAAAGCGTTAAAGAAGTGGTTAGGGTCTCCAACTTCTCCATAAAGCCTAGTGTTAGAGAGGGCAGGAGAAAGGACTTTTTTTCTCAAGAAGAACTAGATAAAGGTGGGAAAAGAACCTTAAAATGCTGAGCTGCTTCTGCTGTCTCGTACAGTCTCCCCTCCAATGAGAAAAGTATCAGCCTCTGGGATCTTGGTTTGGAGAGGAGAACTACACTACCCTTGTGCATCAGACCTGCTTCTCTGCTTGACTTGTCATAAATTCCCTTCCACCCCTCCAGTCAGCATAGAAATTTTTGCTAGGTTTGGAGCTTTTCTTCTCATTGCTAGGTTAGCTTGTCTCTACCTCAGCTTGCACAGGAATCGTTGTGGCGTTTTGGAGCCTTTATATGGTATGAGATTTGCTTGCTCAATGTGGGCTCTGTGTTAATGCCCAGTAAAACTTCTCAATTTTATAGGGAATGGTAGAACTTCCAAAAAGGAGATGCTGCCCAGGAGGAGCTCAAGATCTGTCTGTGAGGTATTTTGTTATGATGACACTTTTGGGTGTGCTAACTAGAGCAACCAAACCCACGTGTTAGAGAGAATAGCCAAAAAATGGCAGTCAATCTTGATCACTGCGTTTTTCCTGTGTGTAAGAACAACGGAGTTACCACTGCAAGAACAGATCATTTCCTTTTGTGATAAACAAAGCAGGCACAAGCAAAAGGAAAATCATTAGGTGGCCCAACATGTGTAATGTTAGACTTGTACACATAGTGTACTTCAGATGTACACCGCAGGGGTATAATGTGATGTGTTTAAGCAGCAAGCATTGTCACGAGACTGCCCACAGTAAAGAGCTTCAAGGATTCAAGAGATGCAGTAATATGAAATTGGATGAATAGCTCAGTGGTTACACATATGGAATAAAAAAGTGATTGTAAGTGGAGCTATTTCAATTTAGGTAAAGTATTAAATGGGGTCCCCGGGGATCAATACTTGAATTTGTACTGTTTCTAATCTATAATAATGCCCTAGGTGAAAAACCTAACTGCAAACCCATACAATTTTCTGGTGAAATAAACACGGGAGAAGGTGGAGTACAGAACAGTCAATGAGCAAATGTAACTTTGAACTAGGTCAGCATATAGCAAACAGAATCTGTTAAATATATAGCCAAGCAGATGGGATCTCAGAACTGGGTAAATCTGACAGGAATAGAACTGTACTTGGTTAAGAAAAATTTAGAACGGAACACAAATGAATTGTGGTAGAAGGCAAGGATTTGGTCATGTAGGGAGGCTGAAATGCTGGAGACTGACTCTGAAAAGTATAATGGCAGAAAGTAATATTTCATCTTCAGCAAAGCAAAGCAGAAAAACTTGCAAACTCCAGTCACTTTTGGAAAAAGCAATTCCAAATTAATTTAAACATGAAACCTGATCCAGCTTACTCTGCACCCTGGAGAAAGCTAGGGAAGTTTGAGATGAGTGCTGGCAAAATCTACTGCCGACCAATTTAGAAAACCTCCAGTGATCTATCCCGAAAACCTGAGCCAGAATCAGCCATACTCCACAATGCCTTCCAGCAAACCCTAGCAAGGGGACTTGGAAGAAACAAAAGGAAGTGTCAGAATTTTTATCCCAATATTTAAAAGTATTACATAAAACAGTTTTCCCTATGGATTATTCACCTTACCCCAATTTGCTTATGTACTTTGCTAAGTTAATGCTTTTCCTATTTGTTATTTTTGTTAAATGGGATTTAGATTTCTGTCATTTTGTAGCTCTGCCAAAAATTGCCTATAGTTTCCAGTCATACTATTCTGTTGTTTTTCCCCAGTTTAAAAGATAACCTAAATAAACCTAAGTATCTTTTATATGATCAAAACTTCTGTGTTTTCAGATATAACTGGGTATTGACTGGAATTCATGTATGACTATGAAAAAATGGGGTTTTTTTGTTGTTATACATGGATATGAGCTTTTTTTTAATACGTTACTTATTATGACAACCTCTCACATCATACATGAAAAATATTTGAAATACATTATATTCCTTCCCTTCTACCAGTATTTCTTGTTCAGCAGGTGGTAAAAAATGCTCCCTTTTTACATACCTGCTCCTTGCTATATAACTTAGCTGTAAATAAAGTATGATCTCGATCTCTCTATCTCTTTTATTTCTTCTATTTTTAAAACAATGCACAGTGTGTGGACTCACTCCGTTATCTGTTTCTCTCTTGTACACCCAGAACAATATGTCTCTTGAGCTCCTCTTTTGGCTTCTGTCATGAGGTAAGAGCAACATTTCTACAGGCGATGGAATTATCTATATTTTGTTTTCTGGGGGGAACTTTGTCCCCAGAAGACTAATTCAGACTCTTCTTCAATCATTTTGACCTATCTGCTTGATGAGACTGAATGTAGGATGAGTTTTTAACATGATAACAATTACTTCTTTTTCACTGGTGTTATTGCAGTTTCTTTCTCACCCATGTGCTTAGTGCTTAGTTCCCTCTCCAGAGGGAACAGTCATTCCTGTAAGTTGCATTTTTCACCCATTTACTTTCTATTACCTGTTCCTAACTACTCCTTGGTGCATGGGCTGGGCTGATGTACAAGAAAGGAATGTCCTGCTTGATTAAAATTGGGTTATAGACTATTCACCTGTATTGGAGCAGTGAGCTGGCAGAGGTGATGTTTTCTTGTCAGCAGCCCATGTTACTGGAGCTTGCAAACTACTGTGAAGTGATCAAATCTATTATTTCATTTATTTCATTTCATTTCTTACCTTTTTCTGCTGTTGCAGCTTACATTAATTGCCATAATGGATATGAACTTTGAAACTCCCCCCTAACTGTTTTCCTGACATCTTTCTTCTGTTGTGTATCCTTAATCGTGGCTTCAGTGTCAGAGAATTGCTGACCTTTCATAATCCCATAATCTTCATTACGTATTGGACAACTATGGTTGTGTCGTAAATTCTAATTGCATAGTTCAGGGTTAATTCTGTGTTTTCCAGTGAACACTCAGTTTTTCTTCCAGATCTCAGTTACAGTCTTATCTCATATCTGGTCCTAGTTAGACTTGCAAAATTGGCTTAGATTGATCACAACCCCCTCTGTAATTTCGCATTCTTCTGTGCCCTGATTAAAAGCACTACTTCATGTGTTTCATTTTTACAAGGAATGCGGTGCTCCTCGAGTTTCTGGTATGGTTTCATAGTTAGACTTCTATGTGTAAGATAGCTGAAAACTATTAAACATTGTGCTCTGAATCAGCCAGTGCTATGTGAAAAATCAGACCACCTCCTATGTATCTTCTTATTTTTTGGCTTCTTATTCTTTGCAAGTACATCTGAAGTGCTGTCTGAACTTCCTTAGGTTTTTCCTTTTTGAAGGTATTTCCGACTCTCATCAGGCTTTTAGTTACTTCATTCTTCCACTGTGTGCGTAATTTAAAAAACAAAAATGTCATTATTGCATCAGTGGCTAGTCTGAAATCAGAGTCAAGTTTCTGGGCGTAGTGCAGGGTATCACAGCAGTTTGAGCAGATCTAACTGCAAGAAGTTGCCACCTTCAGAGAAGTCTTTGTCCTTATCCTTGATGCTGGGCTATACAGTCCTGCAGCCATCCTGCTGTATTACCTGCGTACAGCTATCCAGTCAGCCAGACCTACTTGCCAGTCTGACTGAAAGATGACTAAGAAGTTCACATTTTCCTGTTAGATGAATGAGATTGTCTGTGTGAATAGGCAGAAGGAAGAGGTGGGAACATGCATCTGGGGAGGAGCAAGAGGGATTCAATTACACCTTTCTGTGCTGGTTTGCAGTTAGATCAGTTTAGACTAACCTTGAAATCACACCTACAGACCTGCATCATCCAGTGTTTCGGTTACAGCTGCTTCTGTGTTACACAGCATGGGATTGTAGGTACCACATACTTCCTCACTGACTGCCGTTTGTCTGGCTGTGCCTCTCGTTGCCTCTCACCTCTTTGTTGAATAACTCTGGACTGTTACAAGCATAAGCATGGTTAACATTGGCAAATTCCTGAGAAGCTTGAGTTTTCTTGGGTTTGAGCTCTTTTTTTTTTCTGTTGTTTTTTTCTTTTTTAAACTCTGGACAGTATTTTTTTACTGGTACTTAATCAAGTTGAAAAATGGTCTCCACACTGAGAGTAGGGCAAATTATTATTACCTGTATTACCTCTTATGTTGGAGATATTTATCTGATAGGGCATATTTAGAAGTAAAAGACTCATAGAAAAACAAAATCTTGCCCTTTCTTGTCCCTGATCCTTACAGCACAGCTGAAGTTATACATGATCCAATACTGAGGTGATATTTTCCAGAGTAAAGAAAATTAAATTAAAAAACAACCTCTTTTCTTCTAGCATTCACATTTCTACTGAAACATGGCTGAATTTATCCATGAAATGCACAGGTTAAAGAGTTCCACTGCTTCTGAATACACTTTTAAATTTTAAAAGGCAACTTTCTACTATTCTCTTCATGAAATTAAATGCAAGTCATAGGAAAAAAAAAAGAGCAAACCAGGTGTGTTTAGATGGGCGTTTGAACTGAAGCAAGGAAAAGCAAAACAAATTATGAAAAATGTTTTTGTTCTGAACCACTTTTAAAATCTACTATGAAATATACCCCTTTTGGGGTTCTGAATCCTTTTCTCCTTAATCTTAAATAGCAGATCTCTCAACTTAGTTGATACCCAGAGCATGGTGGGAGGAGCTGCGATCTGCAGTCACAATTGCAGCTGGGAAAAGCAGCATTTCTCATGAGACTCCTTTGAACACAGCACCCCATCTGCTTCATAGTGTTGCATCCTATTTCTAGGGCCACATGTGAGACACAGCTGGTTGGAGGTCTAAGTGGTATTGTCTGGCATAGAAGGTTCCTGGAGCTGGAGAGAGAAGCCTCTGTGTTGAACTGTGAATGCAGAAGTTGCCAGCATCACAGCAGGGGACAATGAGACAGGGTCTGGAGGAGAAATCCTCCTGCATGGAAACTTAACAAGCAACATTCAAGGGGGATTTCTAACCAGTAAATCAGTGGGATTCTAGAACAGCCTCCCAGTAGGACTAGTGGGACAAGAAACCTAACTGGTTTCGACATCAAGTTTTATAAATTTATGAAAGTAATTAGATACTGCTGTTGTATAGAAGCAGGGAATAGGACTCAGTGATTGAAGATGTTTCTGCTAGATTAAAATTCTAAAGCAAATAAGAAATACATTTTCTCAGTTGAAATATACAGGTGGAATGAGGAGAAGGAAAGAAACTCAACCCCCTATGCCGCACATCTGAATAGGCTTCCTCATAGAAACCTTAACTGAAGTTTAGCTCTGGAACACAAAAATGCTGATTCTGTATTGATGATTTCAGTACTGATGGATACATCAATAACTGCTACAGAATGCTCATATCCTGTCATCTTGAATCTGTCACGTCTGCCTAGGACCTAGAAATGTAATTTGCAAACTGCCAGATTACCAGGCCACTTTTATTTTACCAGCAACCTGTGCTGCTGTAATGTAAATGGTACATCAGTCTGGCCATTGCAAATTTGAGGGGAGCATAAAATAAACTAAACTGTGTATAGAAGAACAAACTCCATGGTGTATAGTCAGTTTTCATGTTTAATTAATAAGCTTCTGATTTATGTGAGGCTGCTACAGAATTTTTAGTTCACTGCACTAGAATTACATAAAAAATCAGGCAATTCAGACAGAATTGGTATTTTATTGGTGCAAGTTTTAGGTCTTGACTATTAAATTTGGTTTCTCTCCTGTGAACAAACAGAGAATTTCCTGTATTGGTTTTTGCCCTCTGGTGAGAAAATCTACAAGTAAGCCTTAAGTATTTACAAAAAGGAGTGAAAGGGAGGAAGGGAAACTCAATAGATACAGTTTGGACCATGCTGAAGTTAGAACTTGATTAGAACTAGGCCAAATGCTCATCCTTAATTAAAAGTATAGTAAAAATATTCTGAAATATGCATATTAAAACTTAAAGTTATTTTAAACCAACTTTAAACATTATTTCAATTTCGCCAAATATAGTTTAAGCTTTCTTTTAAAAAATACTGCTTTACCATGAGCATCTCTCAGAACAATCCTTTATATTAAATGCAGAAAGCTTCTAAAAATGCTCTGGTAGCAAGACTGTGAAGTGCAAGTTTACATGCAGTGTTGAAGATATTCATTAAAATTGTAATTAGACTCACGATTAAATTCAGCCGCAGTAGAAACTTTGTGTGTAAGTGTTGCTACAGGAAGAAACCTCCAGTCTGAAAATTAGTTCAGCAGTCTGAGCTATTTTAATTATGCAGAGTTGATTATCATTGGAGAAAGAAACCTTTATTACTGCACCAGAATGCTGATTCCTTCCACCCCCCAGCACACTGCCTGTTTTTCTGGGCTACAGTGTGGTATGTTTTGATAGCCTTACGATGTTCTGTGTAAATAATAGGAAAGTTAATCTAAATAAGTTCAGGATCCTGCTATTAACATTTTATTAAGTGACCATTCATATGGTCATTTAATGTAGCACCTATCTTGCTTATCATGTTACAGCGGTAGCTTCTAGTTGCATATAGAAACTTGGACTTGTAGTGAGATGGTTTTTAATCTGCAGAATTTTGCAAAGCTGCATTCCAAGGCAACATCTTGTTTCCATTTTTGCAAACCCAAAGCTAGTGACAGAGATGCTGATGGATGGCTCTAACTGTCTAAAATGTCACAAATATACCTAAATTTGGCAAATCTGAGTATAGCAGAAGGAAATGTCCCTCCTCCTATTCATGTCTAATTTGATTATCGACAGAGTCCCCTATCTTAGCAGCAGATTTTATACATCAGTTGAGAAGAGCTTGATTCTCCGAAATGGATCTTGACTTTATTTCAAATGAAAAAGCAGAGGGTACAGCACACACTCTCCTTGCCAACCCCTTCATGCATATGTCCTAGTATGGTGTGGAGGTGATGAGTAGCTGTGCAAAGATTTTTGGGCAGGGTAATCCGACTGCAGCAGTTTGCCTTGCTCCCTGGGAGACTTGCTTAGACTGCAGTGGCCAGAGAGGCAAGGTAGTTGTTGCCCTGGTCTGAAAGGGTTCTTCCGTCCGTCCCCTAATTTTCATCCATTGTCCTGGAATTTAATTTCCAAGCTTCACACACAGCTTAGTCATTGCTATTTTGTTTTCAGGCAAGTGAGTTTTAACAGTACCTTTGGGATTCCCTTATTTCTGGGGTTTTTTTGCTTCATGTCTGCTGCTTTTCAGAAGCATGTACCTGCCCCAAATGTGCCAGCTTTCTCTGAGCTGGTCCTTCTTTGTATGTGTATCTGTGATTCTGTGAGTCTTGGAGGTGTCTAAATATTGAAACGTAAGCCATGTAAGGTATGAACTATTCCTTTCATTTGTCATAAAGAAATGGATATGTCAAAATAAATTGATGGATTTAGCCAGATTTACAAACTTACAGCCCAACTACCTATTTAGGTACGCTGATGTGATAAATTATACTTTTCCCCTATTCTCTATATATTAGTGCTTAGAAATATATATTTTTATTTGAAAATAAAAGCTTTAAGGTGGAATTGGGTTAATACATCTAGGTGGGCTAATTCACATGGAAGGGCATGACCAGACGACAGGAAGACTAGGCAATTCATAGAAAGGTGTGGCAAACTTGTACTGTGGCGTAATGCAAACCTGCAGTTCTTCATCCACTTGCTATTGTTACTGTTGCTAAAAATAGAGAAAATCCTCAGCTAAGACTTCAGACCAAGTAGATCTCACACTGTTGTCACCTCTCACCCAGCTATCATAAAACCAGAATATACTACCCTTCTTTTTTTTAAAGAATGAACTGCTTTTAGTGTCTGCCCTAAAATGTATGGCTTTTTGGATGCACAAATTTAAGATTAATCCCTGATTTCTGTAGGTGTTGCTACATGGCTGTTTTTTGTAATTATAATTATTTTCAATAGTGCACTGTAATAGGTGCTATCCACGTATTGCTGACGGCCCTGGCCTGTTATTAATGATGTTCCACATTATCCTTTTGGGGGGAGGAGAACAGACCTATAACTGTGGTCTGACTGAATTTTGTGCTGCTGGCAAATGTATTTTGAAAGGATAAGGAAGTTCCTGGTACAGAGCCAGCCTGGGTGAATATCTCGGATTTTGAAGCCTGGATAGTGACATGAATGGTTTTTGGCAATAGTTCAATAGTGATTTTACTTGGTTTTTCATTGGTAATAATGTTGCCAGGAAGTGCTCTGGAGCAACCCCATCTCTACTTTAACTAAGGTTGGTTCATTTATTTGTTAGGTTTTTTAACAGTAACAACCCTATCATAGGTACCCAAGAGTTCAAAAGTAGTTTGTCCTCTCTGTCACTGAGAAGGCTCTGTTTATGTCCACTTGTGCTCCAAAGGAAAGCAGAGGTTACATGTCCTCTTGTTAATTTAGTCAAGCGTAAGCATCCAGTGTACGTAAACATAGCTCTTAATCTTTGCTCACAGTTTTTTGCAGGGTGTATATTATACCTGCTAGGTAGTTCTCAATTAAGTGAGACAGGCATGGGACTGTCCAATGGATATTCCATAAAATCCTCTAATGTCCCTTTACTGGAAGGGGATTTGAAAGGATGGGGGAAGGCTGGAGGAGAAAGGCAGAAGGCAGTAGCAGTATACATCTCATTCTGGGCCTTGAAGTGCTTTCTGAAAGGTTTTCAGGCTCTTGATCTCACTGGAAATTATTTCTACAGACATCTTAGTAGTTCCTTTTTTGTCTTTTTTACCTGAGTAAGCTTTACTTTTATACAGTACAAAGTACATGGTACTGGTGGGTTTTTTAATTGATTTACAGAATGTATTTTTTTCTTTCATGTTATTTTCTGTCTTGCTGTCTGTATTAGAGAAGTTGGGGTAATCATATATTTGTTGTGCTTCTGCTGGTTGCCAATTGTTGCTGTTATATCTTTTTATTACAGTGGAGGCTCTTAGTCATATGTCATCTCAAAATGTTTTTTCAAATACATAAGTTTTTTCCTTTATTCTGGCAAATAAACAATCCTCTGTGTTTATAATAATGTATATATCTTTCTCCATTGAAATACTCAATGCAGCAAAAATATGAGTTTTAAGAAATATTAGTATGACATGATAAATATGAACCATACCAGGTTTGACAGTAACACAAGTGAAGATATTCTTTAGTCTGTCTCTTTGTCTTCTCAAATAGCTCTCTGCAGATCATGGTGGATGGATTGACATGAAAGTAATTTAAATAGCCATTTTTATTACTGATTTAAAGCCTGAAGCAGGAAAAACTTGTTTTAAGTAATAGACTTTTAAGAGGCTTTCTTCCCCACCACTTCTCTGCTGCTTTCTGAAAGAAGAGTTAGTTTGTGTCAGTTGATAGCCAGTGAATTTGTATTTTGAAAGTTGAAGTTGCCATTGAGTGTTGATTTGCTGCAAAATATTGCCTTTACAATAAAAGAAACACTTGCTGGTTACCCCTATATACATTATTTAAGGTATTCATAAAGAAAGAAGCATATATTCAGATTATTATCTGAAGTAGATTCAAGAATTGAATGTTTTACTCTTCTAGTGATTTATATTTTGAACACCTTTTGGAGGCGATTGAAGTTCAGTTAATAGATATAAAATGGTAATGTGAATTTAAAAAATCAGTTAATTTAAACATATTGGATGTATAAGTAAGTTTATCAAAATATATTTCACATAAAAATACAGTTATTTAACAAAATGAGTATTTTCTGCAACGAAGGAACTGACGTAATACCTTCTGGGGACTGAGTCTGCCAGGATTTAGAAATAGTGGATCTCATTCACTAATGCCTAGTTCTAGCCCTAATCTTGGAGAGGGAAAATAAGTTTATACTTTTTCAGGTTATAGGTTGTTGCTCTGTTTTTCATTATCTAACTACTGAGTTTGCTAGTTGAATAAGTAGAAGTGAAGAGAATATCCCCTCTCCCTGGTCTTCAGAGGCTACTGCAATAAATTCTGATTGAAAAACAAACTGTAGTATTAAGGTTTTAGTGACACGCTTTAACCCTGTTCTTGGGCCTTTCACAAAGATTATCATAACTTGAAATTTAATTTTAAATAGGTTTACTTTTTAAATGAAAACATTATTTATTTTTAAAATATGATTTTCACATAAACTGCTTAAATTTGGCTTAATTACTCCTATTAGATATTAATTTGGTTTAATTTTTTTAGCTGTCCCTATATAGACAAGGACAGTACTGGTATTTACTGGAGTTAATGGTAAATTAACACAAAGAGCTAATAGAAATATCATGTGAGAAACATTCATACCCACCTCTTAACTCCAACAGGGAAAAATGAACAAAAATCAGTGCCGTGGACATCTTTTTTTTTCTGTCATTTTACCTGGATTGTGCTTCATTCTGTCAAAATGCTGAGGGACATGCACTTGTACTGAAAAGAGCAGGAGATTTAAAATGGGCACACACAGTCTTCGTCCTCTAAACTGTGTTCTGCGAACTAGGGAGTGTTTTCTGTCCCCACCTGTGTGAAGAGGATGTGGGGCATTTAACACACTAAAAAACTGAGTCCTTGTACGTATAGCGGAATAAGTACATATAACTTTTACCAATATGAATGATGTGTTTCTTGCTCAAAGATCCTTCCAGCTTGGGTCCATGATGATTAAGTGAAAATGTGGCTTGAAGCATCTGTTGGCAACAGTTCTGAATTGGCACGTTGGGCAAAAATGCCCTGCAGTGAGGAAATGGTGGTGGGTGATAGGGTTAAGTGATAACAGGCTGAAAGTCACTTCCTCATCAAATTTGTGAAGTATGATTTCTGGGCACAGTTCTGAAGTCAGTGAGAGAACTTCTGCTCAAATCATCATGTTTTAAAAAAGCACATTGCAAAAATTCATTTTTCAGGTTGAGCATCTTTTTGTTGCTGAACAGAAAAATCTTGAGTAGGTGTTATGGAAGGATAAAAAAAGGCATCTAGGATTAAGGCCTCACAGCTGTTTGACAGTATATATTAAAAGATCCCTTTGCCTTTTTAATTTTTGATTTTCCTTTCAAGTTTCTCTTGGTATCTCAGTGGAATTGGGGGAAAAATTATTAACACAATACTACGGCTTCCAGTTGCAAGGGAACTGTATTTGTGCACTAGACAGGTAGGCTAAAAATGGCTTAAGGGAGTAGCAAATATTTTTGGTATGTGTTTTAAGTGCTTGAGAGTGAAGATGTCTGAAAAGCGTCGGGGGAAATAATGAAGCAGCTGAACCTGTCTGAATATTTATTTTTCCTCAGTCATGTTTATATACTAGCTAGTCCATTTATTTATTTATTTTTAAACTACCTGGTAACTGCATACCCAGAATAATCTCCTGGGTTGCTTCCCTTGCAGTTTTTCCCTTGTGGGCAGAATTTTACTTCTTTTTCTCATGTTATAAAGTGTGCTGTCTGCCACGAAACCTATGTAATTTTGTTTTCCTAGACCAAGAGCTGGCTTTGAGGTGCCAGTGTAGAAATTTAACTCTCTATGTACAGCATGATGGCACACTGCTGTGAAGGAAATGATTTAAGAGTGGGGATCTCCTGTATGGAGAACAGCAGAGACTGTTCCAGCACATGGTTGCTGGCTGTGATAGCAGATCGACTTCACAGAGGTACTGCAGGCTGGCACCAAAGGGTGCTGAGAAGAGGGCTCTTTCCCACTTTCCTTGCTGAATACTTCCCTGCCAAGCTCATTGGGGGGAAGACTGGAGGGTTATCTGTGCAAAGGAATAGAGATTACCTATACAATTTATTTCTGGTGTATGTTAAGCTGCTAGTGTAAACAAGGTAGTGGTGTAAATTTTACGTGTTAGCTAAGGAGAAGAAATACCAAAAGCAAACAATAACTTGCTGTCAGAACTTTAGCTCAGGCTAGGCAGTAGGGTTAAAAAAACCTCCACCCACCAAGCCCCTGCCCTAATGTTAGTGGGCACGAGCATCTAGAGATCACCAAGATTAAATTTAAGTGATGCTAGACATGGTATTGCCTGTCCGATTCTTTTCGATTTAAGAGGAGGAGAAAGAGATTCTGTAAATGATGGCAGAAGAGAGTCTGATTCTCCAAACCAGCATCTCTCAATATCTCGTGAGAGGCTCACATGCCAATTCAGCTGTCTCCATCTGACACTCCTTTTCCTCACTTCAATTACTTACTATTATTATTTCATGTGCCAGTGTTACTATCTTCACTGACAACCCTGCACTTACTACCTATTTGTGTTAGACACCTGTTGTCCCTCAAGTGTCCCATATTACTTCATACTCTACCTCAGGTCCTGGTGGAAACTAGTCGCCTAAAGGAAAAATGGCACACAAGCTGTGTGCCTTCCCCGTTCCTGCTAAGATTGTTCTCGCTGAAGAAAAAAATTTAAGAACAGGTGTCTGGAGCCAATACACTCCCACTAACACTTACAGGAATGCTTAACTTGCTGCAAATATTATTTGACATTTCTTCACCTGTGTTGAAGGGGCAATGACAACTTGACTGATAGATAGAAAGGCCTCATGGCTTTCTGGCTGTCATTGGTTCTTCTCTATTTACAGCCCAAGCGCTGCTTTGCTACCCTCTGAGATGAACTCTCAGAGAAATTAGATGAAGAAATTACTGTAGATCTGTGAGCATATGTACATTGTTAGTGAATATTCTTTTCGTGTGTATGTATAAATGGAAGCATGTTGCTGTGGAAAAAAGGTGGTATTAGAAAGGGAAATAACATTTACTGCTCAAGATTACTGCACGTAGGGCAAAATGTACCTTGTTCTTCTGGAGCAGTTTGCAAACAAAATTTGTTCGTTTTTAAATTCAAATGTAGAAAACAAAGTCTTCTTGCTATCAAGAACTTCCTCTGCCCTTACTTCTTTGCCAGCTCTCCAAATATACAAGTATCTTTTCTGACTAAGAATTTAATGATTCATGTGCTTGCTGGATGGGTGACCAAAAGGATTGCTTCAGTGCTGAAACAATGATTTTGCAGTGGGCAGATTATTGTTGCAACGCTACCTCTGCACACTGTAAAGCCAAATTAATAGAAGCAAGTAAAACAGCACTTGTAAATAATCAGTATAATGTAATGAACCTTTTGAAGTTGTACCATCCTCTTTCCCTATAATTCAGGTAGTTTCAGAAGGCTGGAAAGAATAGGCAGATTTTATTTGGCTACTTTCATACTCAAGGTGTCACAAAGCGGTTTTAGAAGGAGAAAAGAATAATAAGCAAGAAAGGACTGAGTTCTAGCATTGTAATAGGAGATACAGTCAAAATCCTATGTTTGTTGATTGATGTGATTGTGTTAGGCAGCTCAACTTTCCACCTTTTCAAAAAAACAATTTTCAGAAGAAATAAATATGACAATATAAGACTTTTTAAAAGCTAGAATTTCTCTACTTCCCATTCAGATGATTGCTTAAAAAGAATTCACCAGTTTGATTAGAAGCATTGTTGCCACGTATTCTATGACCTTTGTCAACTTGTGAAAAGAGGATTTAATAGAATATTGCCATTTTAACCCCTTAAATGCACTGTTCCTTTCAAAACAACCTACACTTGCACAGGTTCTCTGAATTTATGCAACTATGAAGAAAAAGACAAAATGGAAACATAATTATGAGCTGTGCTACCACCACTGGAACTCATACTTGAACCTTTCTGTCACTGGCAATCTCCAAGGTTTTATTAGCTCTGAAAATCTTCAGTTACACCTCCTGCAAGCACAGAAATCAGACAGAGGAGCAAGACTGCCTCAGAAGGAGGAGCTGTTTTATGTAGTCAAATTCCAGAAAGTAGCCTGACAGCCTCTGACATGATGGACATCACAAATGTCCTCAATAAGTGGATTCATAGTGATGTTGGGCCATTGTAAAGTGTGTATAATTGTTGCAGTTGTGCTGAGGAGAAAGGTGCACTTCAAATTCCTTTTTTTTGCATGTTTCATTTTGGGAATGTCAGTGAAGTATAATGCCTTGTGAAGGAGGAAGGAGGGAATTACAAGATTGTATATGGCTAAAATATTTGTTTTCATTGCCTGAGCTTGCAGCCTAAGTCCTTTCCAAAGTGCTTTTGAAGATTCTTTTCAGCATGCCCAACAAAAACCATACCTCATTAGTAGTCACTAGAGTAAGCTGCACTTTCTAGTAAATGGGTTAGCTGGGCAAAAGCATTTCATGCCAGAGCCCATTTCAATAAACTTCAGTAGAACAACATAGTGAAGAAGTATGACTAGGCCAAGAAATTTCTGTATTGCTGAAACATGAGAGAAACATTACAGACAATTGCTCTGTACTCCACTGAACAGGATACAGTTTCACTTCAGCCGAATTCCTGAGTGGAAGTTCCTGGTCTTTCTACTGAATAGGGCAAAGCTGTGTTGGGCCATTCAGGATTTACATTTTTTATTCATCCTTTATGTATCAATAGGAATAGTGCTGACAGTTATGGTGAAGTCCTCAAAATTTGAGTTATGGGGGGGAATGTAGATGTAGAATTCATGTATTTTATCAGCTTTATGACACAGCTGATAAGGAGTTCATCTTGATGATTCCTTAATACAAGGGGAAAAATAATAATAATAAAGAAGAATGCAAATGCACAGTTAATGGAGGAGGACTTACATGATGATCTCATGATTTTTGTCAGCTGTTGCAGAGAATGAAAGCTAAGGTAGCCTTCTGCTGGGGTCTCTTGGGCTTTACTTCTGAATTCTCCTCTAATACCCATAGACTTTGGTCAACAAGGGTAAATCAGGAGAAATTAGACATGTTCCTGGGCTTCAGATGTCTTGGGTCATCACTTCTAGCAGTGAACAAATGCTAAAAGGAGTGCATATGGTCCTCTTCACTTTGCATATTATGGACAGTTCTCACAGAGAAGTCATGTTAGTCACATTAGGCCAAACTGCTGCCAACAGAATAAGAGTCACTTCAATACAGTTTACCAGTAAATAGCTACAAAATGTGATGGAATGAGAGCCAGACCTGAACAGTTACCTACATATTACTACACCATTACGCAAAATGTCAAGGACTGATCATTATTCATGAGAAAACACTGAAGAAAATCCATCAGCAAAAGACCCTTTTTGCACCAACGATGCCAGTAATGTCTCTACCCTCATTTCTGAACAGACATGAGGACCTGGGATTTGGCAACATTCTTGTTTTGCAGTAAATATTCAAATAGCACCAAATAAGTTAGTGATGTTTCCAGAAATATATGTACTCTTGTCCTTTGATTGATTCCTTGATGCCATATGTCTGTGCTCCCAAACCTTCTTCTTCAGCTATTCTCTGCCCTGGACGGATCATGAACCTCTGGCTGATGTAGGCTGGTGTTTGGCCAGCTGCATTGGGGCTGTTCTTTGCCTTAGGCTCCTCCTCACCCAGTGGTTACTCTCCTGAAGCAATCATTGCTTTTAAGCTGTGCAAAGTGTTTGGTGCACAGTCTTCACTGAAAATGTGGGCTAAGATTTTTTAGGACTGTTAGGAGGAAATGGCGTTATGGTATTTAATTTGCTTCCTTTTTGTCCACCGAACGCTGGGCTGCTCTGGAAGTGGTTCCTGCAAAAGTTAGGATCACCACTCTTGCAGTTACAGCAACTTCCCTGCATTGCCTTGCAAGTGCAGTGCTGCCTGCAATTACTGCCTGGTGCAATGCTTTTCCTGACAGATCTCTTTGGCTGTCTTCAGACAACTGCTCCTTCATCACAGCTTGCAGAGAGACCCTAAGGAAGTAATTCCTTCTCTGGGGAAATCTCTTCTAGGGCTTTTATGTCACTCCATTCCCCTTATGTGTATGTGGACCTCACCAGTAGAAAGAAATTTTTCCCTTGAAGATTTGTCGTTGTCCTAGATAAGATTAAAATTTCCACTCTTATAATCCCAGTGGAAAATAGGCAGGAATAATACTAGTTTAGGTTGTTGCCAGATGTCCTGTTTCTCTGCTTCATTGCCCAAAACCAAAAGCACAAGACTAAGGTAAACTGTAGCTCTCAACTATCAACATGTTGTTTAACTATTTAGGGAAGTTTCAGGGGCTGGCAGATAGGAAGTGGTTTGTTATAACTTACAAACTAGCCATGAAGAGGCATGGTATGAAGAACCCCCTGTGTTATTTTCTGACAATAACTACATTTTAAAAATCAGACTAGAAACTCTTTCGGAGCTGATTTTAAATTATTCTGTGAAGAACTCGCCTTCCTAGAGTTGCTTAATTCAGGACTTAAAAGATCTCCAAATATATAAATCTACCTAAGAAACAATTGAGAAGTGCTTTTAACCCCTTACTTAAATATGTTATGATATAAGGAAATATTTTGACCAGCAAGAACAAATCTCATAATGTCATTTAGATAGATGAAGACATTTTCTTATTTAAGTTATTCCAGTTATATGAACTAAATATTCTGGGATCAGCTAACAGTACAGAATACTTCTGTAAGTAAGTACCTTTGATATTGGTGTGAATAATCCTGACTTGCTTTATCAAAAATATGGAGGAATGTCACATATTGCTATCAGCATATATAGCTTTCTGTAAAATAGCTGTAAGGTTTGCACTTACAGAATTGCTGGAATAGAACCTCTATTGTTGGTCAAATGTTCAAAATATTTTTCTAATTCCATGGCACTATTATCGTGTCTCCATAATGCTTGCATTATTTCTAAAAGATTAGTAAACACACTGTAGTAGTAACTTAATTAATATTCATAGGAAATAATTGTCAAGGGAGTTTGTTGATCTTGCAATCTGAATGAAAGATAAAGTAGGTTTCTGATGGAATTTTTTAAATGCAAAGTACATGCTTCTTTTTTCTCCTCTTAAATAAAAAAAAAAACCAAACTAAACAAACAAAAAAAAAGCTGAGAAAGATTCTGTCATACCAATAGTACTACCAGCTGTCTAGACGCATAAGTAATGTGAGGTGATGCTGTGATGGAGCACTTTCCATTCTTCTATTCCTCTTTGCAGTTAGACCCTTTCTTATTAAGGAAAATGTATATTCCCTGTTTAAGAATTTGCAGCGTGAAATAAAAAGGAGAATACATTTCAGAGAAGGAGGGGAATACTGTCATTATCATTGTAACTACGGTTTTTGCATAATCTTTACGATAAATGCACGTAAAGCAACAGAAGCTAAGGAAGGTTTGTGCAGCATTGTGTTACTGTGTCTGTAAAACCTTTTTCTCTCTCTTTTCTTTCTCTCTAGAATGTTAAATAGAAGCCCTAGCTTGGGAATCGATAGTTCAATTAGATTATATGGTAGGTTTTTGGATGACTGTTAGCATAGCCGGGAGATTACTTTCCTTGGATATTGGGAGGAAGCTGCTCTGGAGTGGAAGCCTGTAACTGCACCTTTAGCTAGCCTGCACTGGGACAAAACTGCAGTAAGAAACAGCCATAAGCTTGTGGTTTTATATTATGCTCGCTGGATGCCCAGGGACTAAAACATAATTAGCTATCCCACGTCCAGAAGGAAACAGAAACCATTTGCAATACATACAAACAATGAAAGGAAGTATTAGGCCCAGGTCCCAAAAAGTATGTACTTAACTTTAAGTATGCAAATTGTTGCACTGGAGTCAACAATACTGTCTAAGTGCTTTAAAGTATTGGAACATGAGTGCCATAAAATGACACTGCACAGACATTACGGGATAGCTGACTAGAAGACTCCATTTTGAAAGTAAAAAAAATTATGTTCCATGTTGGGGTAAAATTCAAACAAAAGTTTGCTTTTTAAAATCTTTAATAAGCATAGATGTATGCAAATAACCCTGCCTAATAGCATCACAAATAGCTTGGCCAAGAGAGAGAATGCACTACTGACCTCCTAAAATAAATGTCTGTAAATTCTCTTTTCCAAAAATCCTCAAGCAGAGTGTCTGCCGTTCCATAACATCAACATCCATATGCATTGCACAAATACCATTTTGAATATTTGTTGGATACCTAACACTAAAATTGTTGAACATGGACTTACTTTGTGGCTAAGAGATCATTCACATAAATTGCACTAGATTATATAGGCTTTGGTTTGCAGTTCCCCCCCCCCTCCTCACAGATAGACAAGTATATTTCATTTTGGGAAGCTTAATTTTTTATAGACTATTCCTGTAAAAATGTTACATGGATTGGAGTAGAGATAAGCATCTATTCTCTGTGTTAAATAGTAGTATGTCATTGCTAAAGCAAATGTTATCATCTAGGTGGTCTTCTGGTAAATTCTTAAAATAAGAAATAAACCCGAATTGTTAATTTAAAGAGGGCTAAACATTTCCATAAAGATACCTTTTCTGGAAGCAATCTTTTACTTTTATAAATGATCTGTCTGTTCAATAGTATAGTAATATTGCAGGCATCCTTTGTGAAGCTCAGGCATTGCTCATTATCATAATATTTCCGGATGAAAGGTTTGAAAAGGTTAGTCTTTATTCTTAGAGTAACCAATTTAGAGAAGCTGTAACGAATCACAATTACAAAAATCATAGATTTTATATTGATCAAACCCCAATTGCTCACTCAAAGAATTAATTAGAAGGGAACAAGAGCAGCAAAAGGTGCTGGGGAATTTTGAAGTTCAGAGTGCATGAGAGCCCTGATATCCTATGGAATCCTGGCTGATGGGTAGAGTCCTCTTTTTTTTGTTTGTTTCCAAATGTGTCTACAGCTGTCCTAACCTCTTTATAAAGAACACTAAGGTTTGTAAAAGGAGGAATGAACTTAGCAGTGTTTATTGGTGGCTTCTGTTGCATGAGGGAGAACAGAACTGCAACTGATCTCTGAAAGCAGAGCCACCAGGGAAGATAGGGGCACCAGCAGAAGAAGCAGGAAGGTTCAAAAGGACCTCTTTACCAGGGAAAACTGAACATGGGGACATAATAGAATGGAGTTGGAAAAGAGGAAGATGCAAGTAGAAAAAGAATATCACAGCAAGTAACACAATCCTTTTCCTGACCTCATCTAAGCTAAACATTACTGCAAAGATACACTGTTGTATTTTCCCATTGCACACTGTTTGGAGAGAGTTGTCTTGCTGTCTCATTCTCACCTACAAATACAGCATTACATGAGATATAAATGCGTTATCTAAAATCTAGTTACCATCCTTAGGCACCTAGAATGGAGAGCTACACTGCATGCAGTGACAATTGCCAATGTGTATGAACAACTTCTGAACTTTGCTTGGTATTATGGAGTCTCCATAAGTATCAGTTTCTGTTTTGATTGCGTATCTATTTACTTTCATCTTTTCACCTTTATATTGGGCCAGAAATCAAAGACTAACAGTGACAGTTTGCATGGCAACAGCCCTGTAAACGTAAATAGACAAGAATTGATGAGGTCATTACTCTAAAAAATGAGTTATCTGCTGAGGTATGCCAACTGTTTCTGATCAAGTCTTGTCAAAGGAAATGGAAAGTACCTTACCAAGCATTGGAGGGGGAGATGGGCAGAGATAAGCTTGGATGGACTGACCAGAACCGAAGCAGATTTGCATGATTTAGAAGAGATATGCTAAAAGAGAAAATCCTGGAGTTATACATTTAGATTAATATATATCCCTGGACACGAAAACTGTAAACCAAAGAAATAAAGCTTTGCTTAAACTACAAAACACACATGCAAAATGTGCTGGAGAGCCAAAGAAAGACACTGCTGAAGCCTGGAGAGAAAGCTAAATTTCCATGAGTGCAGTGTGGTGGGACATCATGCACATCTGACCGTAAGAGCTAGAGTGGACCTGTGATACATATATTTCACTGCCTGGGTTGACAGAACATGAAAGGTTCTTTGGTTTTCACTAAAATAGAGAGAAAAGTAACCATAAAGTATAGGGATTCTGGTTCATCCTTTAGTCTGCTACACTGTTTGAAGATAACAAAGAAAAGGAGTCTCTGTTTATTTGGGAAGTGTTGTCATTTCATATTACTTTCACAACGAGGTAGAGATGAGTTGAGATGAGCCCCAGCAACTGAGCTCAAGATCTGAACCTCCCCAGAGACTGGGAGGCATCTTTGTTCTGTGCCTACACGCCCATGTGCTGAACCAGTAAGTGGTGAGATGGCAATTGCTCCATGTCTTTATATGATAGATAAGGAAAGACAAATCTTGTTTTGCCATTCCCCTAAGCGTCAAAGCTTAGCCTTGAAAAAATGTTGAGGAAAATAAAATGATAAAAATCCCAAGAATTAATTGGCCACTGCAACTTTTAAGGGTCACAGCCGTACAGGCTTTACAGGCAATTCTTCTGGTTCATCAGCCATGCCTGTGTAAGAGGGACAGGCTGCCACCACTTCTGCAGTGACCTGTGCTCTGTCCGGTGTCACTGGGTTATTCTCCCTCAAGAAAACACCAGGTGTAAAACAACCTGTTGTCAGTGCAGCTGCCACCATGTGAGTGAGAACCTGTCGTGATGTTGAAAAATGCCACTGATAACAATGGATGTGTGCCCCTTTCTTCTTGCTCCCTCCACTGAACACTGTTAAAAGGTGAAGGCTGATAGCTGATGCCATGTTAACAGCAGCAATGGATATACCGAGGTGAGGAACAAGTACATTCAACGTGAATTATTGTTTCACGTTTTCTCTACAAAATCAACAACTGATACAAATTGAGCATATCTCTGTAAATAAAATTTTAGCCAATCTACAAAACCCCCCATGATTTGTTTGCCTGCATGTTATCTCTTTAGAAATGATTAGTATTTTTTGGTATCAGGGCTGTAAGTCAAACTGGAGACATTATTAAAAATCTAGGAGAAACGAGGTAAAAAAATGATACATGTGATGAAACTTCAAATCCAAAATGATGTTAGAATGGTGTAGGTTGATCATTTTCTCGTTAATCTATAACTTTCATGCCATAAAATAGCCTGATCCCTAGAGGTACTGACTGCAGCTTAGCAGCTGTTTTGTACACATGTAGTTTATTTTTTCTGGCAAGATACAAATGAAAGTATGGTATCTGCTCCAGTTAAGTTATATGAGAGAAAGTTGGAGATAAAAAGTAGACATGGAAGATACTTAAGAGAAGATTAATCACATCATGTGATTACAGCTGAACCAAACTCTGTAGCCTCAGTTCTGTGATGTTCCTGTCCTTGTGTTGCTCTGGGGGAGAGGGGCTGTGTCTCACTCTTGCTTATGAAGTGTCTTCCCTTCCTCACCTTCCCACACATTCCTGGACATCTATCTTGGCCATGCCATCTCTTCCAGTATCCACAATTCAACACCAGCTGTGGCTTTCTGGAGATACTTCTTCCCTTCATTCTCCCCCAACAAAAGGCAACAGATCTCATGTTGGAGTGCCCCTGCCCTCCTTCCCTCCTCAAAAATGGCAGTAGCTGCAAGATCTGCTGCAGATCTTTCTCTGAATATTTTAGAGTCTGCAGGCTGTGCAAAGGAAGGGGGTGCTTTTTCTCTTTTTTCACCATCTGCTTTCATAGAAATGTGTCATTTTCAGGAGCTCTGAAGCAGGTAGTTGCTGTATTGCGCTCCAAGTAGCTGTTTTGCACTAGATACAATGCCTGGATGGGCATGTGTTGTGGTTTGAACTTAGCCTGAAGCCTGCCTGTGGAGTCTCATTGATCTGAAAATATTTCTGTGAAAATAAGACACACACCCCACCCCAATTTTCCAAACTTCATTCCAAGGCTACCGTAAGAAATATGCAGGCAGCCCACAAGACCCTATTGCCTTACTAGAGTTCTGAGCTATGAGTTTAGTGACAGGGTGTTTGGTGGTCTGCAACAAATGTTGAGACTTCACTGAAGACCCATAATTCAAAAGCTTTGGAAATCAAAGAAGATCCTCACTGACATTTGACAAAACTGAAAATCTGACACGCTTTTATAGATGTCACGATAGATGTCGGTCATTAGGCAGGATTGAATATTTAAAGGATTTTCAAGTATCATGGGCATCTTGAAAGAAAGCCTGAAATTGCCAACGGGGAAAAGGAAGCCTGGATGTGAGGCTGGTGTTGTAGCCATGACAACCAAAGCAGAGGAGATGTGAATGAAGGCAGGCATTCAGAAGTAGAGCTGCGCAGGGCCTTGAAGAAAAGGCCAGATATTAGGAAAAAAGGTGGAGCTAGTTGCTGGTAGATAGAATCAAAATACGGGGAAGGAATTTGATCAGAAAAAGCACAGATGCGTTTTACAACATGCCGTGCTTGTGAATGGTATATGGAGACTTTTATGATGTGAGAGGAGGGTGTTGACTCTAAAGGAGGAAAAAAGCAACTGTAGAAATGATTTGGAGGAAGAAGTATATCAGGTGATAGGGCTTCAGTGCAAGGGCAGGTATCTATGATGTCTGCAGAGAATACTGTGGTATTGACTGTGACACAGTAGGAAGGAAAGGACGGAGCTGGGAATGGAAATCAGTGGTTCCTCTGTTTTAACTGTGAGTTATTCCAGTTGGAAATGCAGATGTGGTTTTGGCTGGACAGAAATCAGTTGTGAGCGCAGATGCGCAACTGAGCCGTCAGCAAAATGTTGGCAGTCGGACCATGTAAATGGCTGCCACCTATCCAGGAAGGGATGTAAGCAAGGGGAAGCAAAGAAGTAAATAGTTTGCTACATGGATATATCCCTGGATTCTCTCTAAGCTCTGTCCCTGTCCTGCTATGTGATACTGGGCAAGTAATTTAAATCTGTTTCTTATCCTATCCTGTGACTTTATATAATTCACAAATACTGTGAAAAGTATGTTTGGGGTTTTTTAAACTATCTGTATGTACAAAGTTTACCCCAATTGGCCTCACTTTCAGTGGGGTCTTTTAAATGCTACCTTAATAAATTTACAAATGAAAAATAAGAAGATGTGAAAAAGTCTGAGGAGCACTGCAGAATATCCCAAAGTCACAGTCAGTCACTGTCTGTCATGTATCTCTCGCTGCTTATACTCATTACATTGAGAAGACTTCTCCTTCTGCCCCAGTGTTTGGATTACCAGTTCCCCAACAGGCTTTTGCAGCTCTATGGGGCCCTTTCTCACCCCTAAGAGTGCTAATGTTGTTGAGTTTGCCTGCTTCTAAAACATTTGACTCCAAGTCTGTTTGTTTGCTCCATGAATGTAAAAGCATTCTAGATTTATTATACTTAATTAAAAATTATTGTTTGAAAAAGAAAATTCTTCTGATCTGTTTGTTCTAGAATAAATATACATTTATTCTAGACAATCTAAGAGTTTGATTTTCCTGATTACAAAATAGAAAATAAAGCTACTAATGAAAAAAACCCAATAAATGACAATTCTGTTGTTTACTTAACCAGTGACCTCTTCATCTGCTTTAGCATCTTGGCTACTTTTGGGGAGGCTGACAACTCAGTCTCCTTCCTCCGAGTTCAGGCTAGTATGCCTTGGAGAATTTTTCTGAGGTTACATATCCTCTGAGTTTTTTATCCAACCTTAAAATAAGATTGTATTTAGTTCTTGGCATGTTTCAAAGCCCATATTGCTCGTGGCTGGTTACATTTTTGGTAAATGGATGTAACCATTCTCTTTTTTTAGTTGACTACCCTGAAAAGCAGTAAGTTGGAGTGCTCTTCGGGAAGACATGGAACTGTACAGAAATCTAGGATAAATCAACTGAGCAAAAGAGAGATTAAGGCTACACAATTTATGGCTTACACTCGCAACGTGTGCCAGGGCCTCTGAGTGTGCCCTGCTTCCTTTCTAGGAGTTCAGTGTTTCACTAGAGAGATAGCTCTTGCAGATCTGGCCACTCCACATAATTTCCTAGGCTACTCTAGGCCCATACAGCTTTATATGCTGATGGCACACAAGTAACTGTGGACTCATAAATCTGACCTGTAACCTTTTTTGTTTTCCTGTGAAGTGGCATGTGTATTTGCTCCGTTTCCCACAAGTTCTGCTGCTGCTCAGAGCACATATAGTATATGGATGCTGTGCCAGCATGGCTACCAGGCTTGATATCAGGTGACAAAATAATCTGGGAAATAAGTTATAGTGCCTCCTGAAGTTTTGGCTTTTCAGCCCTGGGCAACACAAGCAATAGTAATGTGAATTTATTTTTAAATATGGCATCACAAATTAAAAATAAACTTTCTTTCTTTTTACCTGTTTAAATGCAAGCATGATCTTTGTGGTGTTTTGAAACAGCTCCTTTACATCCATAAATTTTGATGATAAGGTTACTATCTAAAGAGTTAATTTCTCGGAACATATACCCAGAGCCAGAATTCTCCTCGACCAGTAAAAAAACCAGATTGAATTACTACTTTATTGCTTAATAACCTAGTAGGTTTTGCTTTGATATTTCTTCTTTTAGTTACTAAGTAAGTCACAGATGCTTTTTCAAGAATTACACAGAGTGGAGTAGGTGTTTCTAATTATTTCTTCAGATGTTTACGTTTTTAGCACTGGAGTCTCCACTGGCCTAGGGACAGAGCAAACTTATGACTTCGGTCTTATGGCAATTATTTTAAATACTTTTGACTATCATTACTACATGAACAGAACTTTATGCACCATCAATATTTCAAATGTAAATAAAATAGTTCTTTAAAAATGAAGATCACTTAAAACATAGTGCTGCTTGAATGTTGAGGAGCCATTATGTTTAATAGCATTTTTAAACTATTGAAGTTGAGTGGTTACTTTTTATTTTGCATTTAGTCACTCATGGGAGACATTTATTTTGTCTCATACTCTGCAAATAGTGATGCTGTTAGTAGAGAAGGTTCTCATTTTGAATAATGGTCTCATTTATATAATATCCCTTAGTATAATATATTCATATCTTAGAGAGGAATGAAAATTCACAAACTGTTAAGGGGTGTACAGAAAATCAAATGAAATGTATGTCTATAAAAAATCTTGGGGGAGGGGAAGCAAAAGGGTGAATGTCCTATTCTAGTAATTATTTGGTTTGAAGTTAACACCCTTTTTTAGCAATGATGACATCAATAGGAAATAATGATAATAAAGAATAGTTTGTATTATGGATTGGATAAGATTTTTTGCAATATCCTTGGACAGTGAAGTCCAGGACAATTCGGAATGGCTGACTGCATGAAAACGCAGAAAGAAATTATGGAATTAGATGTAGCAGTTTTTATAGCCCTGACTTAGCTTTATGTAGGCATTTGAGAGCCATTCTTGCTATTTTTTATTCACTTTTTATGGCTATTCCAGCATGTTCCAGTGATTCTCTTTTTATGCTGTGGTAGCACCAAAAAGAAAGGCTCATTTATTTGCTACAAACCTTGCAGAAAAATGAATAAAAGACTGATTCATCGTTTGTTCCACACAACGTATTTTTTTCTATTACTTTTGGGTGCCTTGCCAAATGCCCGGGTTTATATTTCCTGATCCTGAGTGCTTTGAAATTTGAACCAGAGAAATGGACAAATTGTAGGTATAGGTGTACGAGTCTTTTTGGACACTCTTGTTTAAGACAGAGTAGAAGTGGGAACCAGAAACCAATACACATTTAGAAGTACTTAAATCATTGGTGGGGTGATGGATTTTGGGTAGATAAACGTGCGTATGTATGTGCAAATGCTAGAAGCTATATGTATGTAGCCACCTTCTTGAATATACAGCTGTTATTGCTATCAACAGGACTTTGACCAGAATAGTATATGTATCTACCTATTTAAGTAAATACTGCTTTTAAAACAGTTATTTGTAGCATAAAATTAGCATTGACTTTGCAATTACCAGAGCTGCAAATGGAAAGTTAGCAACAAATTTTGGAGGTTTCAGTGTGGTGTTGGACTCTGTATTTTGCTCGCCTCAGATCATGTCAGAGGGGACAAATCAATGCGTTGCAGCTTAAATCATATCGGTCTGATAAGGATTCTTTAGAAGCAAGTGAGATAGCCAAAAAATCTGCACTACAGGACTATCTTTCAATTTGTTATGCCATTGTAAATTTTAAAATATACTTTAGTTTTAAAGAAACAAACCTTGCAAATTCCTCTTTTTCCTAAAGCAATCAAAACCTGTATGGATTCAGGCAATACCTTTTTCAGTAACCACGTATCATTTAGCTACCCATTTGTGCTTTGTAACCTTGGCTTGATAAAGCTGTTTAAAAAATTTTAAGAAATCTTTTGTATGGAGGATTGTTAATACATGGAAAAGATCCTATTACTTTATCTAAAGACTAATGCACTACAGTAGCCTTTTCAGTGAATATAAGCTATCTTCTCCAACATGTCTGTAATTCTGTTAAATATCTATTTAAAAGATGTCTAACAGTGTTACTAAAGTGATAGATGTTATTTTTACTTTTAAAACTAAAAAGTACAGCACCTTCTGAAATACTTTAAGATCGTTTATGTGCAAAATGAATGCATGGTATACTTTAAAGAATAGATTTTTCAACTCGGTAATTTTTGCAGTCTTTGAGATTGTTTCAGTTGCTACAATGAGGGAATTTGAACTCTAAATAATTGGCAGAGCATTGTGAGTTTTATGTGGAATCTGTGGTCTTTTGAGCATGAAACATAATTGCTCTTGGCTTTTAGAAAGGTTTTCTTTCAATAGCATATTTCCTCATTCTCATTAATGGAGATTAAATAATTATTTTTTTTAACTTGCAAATTTTGGGCAAATTTCTGTCTAAATTTATATCTCTGTTATCTATCTAATTAATGTATTACAGGTTTTTTTGTATTCTAACTATTAGTGTAGCATACAAATGTCGTAGTTAATTGATGCAATTTGTATTGTGCTGTATGGCTTGGTGTAAAATTTTAATGTAAGCAGGAATTTGTAAAGAAATTTTCAAAGGAAATTATCTGATAGTAATATTCAAAGAAACTTTTAAAATGAAATTTAGTGTCTCATGTTATATAGAGGCATAGATATACATGCTTGATACGTATTTTTCTCTATTAAAATTAAGTTTTACAGAAATAGAGGTATCTTGGAGGAATTGCTAGCCAACTTTCTTATTTTCTTTGCCTTCCACTACCTGCTAAAGAGCTTTTAAACCAGTAGATTCATGGTGAATCTCACTTTTATAATGCAATAAAACAAATGTTGTCTGTATGATTATAGTTACTTGAGCCCCAAGGCTGTACTCTGTTACATGCAATGTGCACTTCTCACTGCCAAGACATGGCCCTTGTCCAATGTATACAATCTAAAGAAGAGTTTAGGCTCTATACTCAGGTTTACACTTTCAAATCACTACACCTTTGTTTTCTACACTGTGTGTGCACAGTAACTGATGAACAGTGTTTTTGCTTGCACACTATGGACAGTGTTTGGAAATCAGCATATCTTGTAGTCCAAGATTTCTATGTATCTTCATCCATAGCAATGTTTTATGAATCTGAGGCTACTGTATTCTTTATTTTGGGACCGCTAGTCAGAGGTGTGACATCTGGAGTCAGGCAAAGTAACTTCTATGTTTCTTCTCCATGTGCAAGCTATCTTAGCACTATAGAAAAGCCTATGGTCAGTTGCTCTTCAGAAATTTACTGTCACATATTCTTACCCACCATGTTGTTGAAAAGAGAAACCATGGATATACACAGTGGAATAACGATGCTGTGCACTGGTTCCCAAGAAGATGCTGTGTATTCCCCTTCCAAATCACTGTCCCTGTTCCCACTCACAGACATAATTTTAAAATCACTGTTACTGCTTTAAAAAAAAAGAAAAAGAGGCAAGCTTTTCTAAGCACAAAAGAAAATTTTAAGGTCTAGGGCAAAAGAGGATTTATTGAAAGTGTTTTGCTGAATACAGTGCCTCAACTCCCCAAGAAGTGCAAGAATTGCAACATACGCCTTTGCCAAGCATTCCTTGTTGCTTAAGCTGTGTGTAGCTACTCATTTAGCATGCAAGTTTTCTGGCTCACTATGAGACACCTATTTCCCCTCTGACAGAACAGGGCATCTGAGTCATCCCATTCAATCCAGACACCTTTTTTTTTAGGAGTTGCAACACTTGTGTACTTAATGTTATTGATCTGATTCTTGGCCCATATGTGTGGCCTTTGTGCCTAGCATCAGGCTTTTGACAGAAAAAGGGAAGTTTCCAGTGGTGGCATGAAATGTGGAAGGTTCATGGTTTCTATGTGAGATAGTCTAGAAAGGTCCATGCTACCTAAATTTGTAGAAGATAGGGAATATTTTATGTGATGGCAGAACATCTATTCATAGACCTTAATAGTGGGACCGTTGTTCCAGGTTAACCTCTTCTTGCTAACTTAAGAAACCTTTTACTGGATGTGCAGATAAAAGAACAGAACTGTTTAAATTTATAAGTAGCTGTAGAATCTCTATGGAGTGTGCTTTTTGGAAGACTGGAAAGCAAAAAATCTTGAGACTGAGCATAAATACCAATAGATTACGTCTTCTTTATGTTCCAGTTTTGTAATGAATTTTGCACAGCCTTCATGAGAAGAAAAGAAGGCTGTTCAGAATGTTCTGAGGATCAGGAGGTGAATGTTTCGAGTGGCCAGAGTAGAAGTTTCAAAAAAGTAAGACCTCCACCCACAGGCACAGAATGACAGAAATATTATACGTGGACATCAGGTAAAAGGGCCAATTGTGAGGGACTTGTGCTTTGTGTTAAAGCTTTTTTATAACTAGAAGTACGGCATGCCATCGTGAGGAATTCAAACCAAGCAAAGGTAGAGTGCCTCTGCATCTAAACACAGAGGAATAGTGTGAATGAGAGAGGACCCTCTCTTCCTGGAAACTTTCCATAGTAAAAATGCCTTGTTAAAATAAAGATCCTTGATTATTAACCTATGTCTTGTTACTATTTTGTGGTAAATGTGGAACATACTGAGCAGAGAGAAGGAAGTGAATAAATACTATGCTAAACTTATGGACATAAGAAGATACTCATAGTGTCTGTCTTTCTGCATTATCATATGAAAGAATGGAGACTTTATATTTACTTTTTGGTGATTAAATGAATGCCAGTTTACATGCCCCTGAGGCAGAGAAAAATTAGACCACCAGTTCCCAGGAATGCTTAAATTCTCCCCTATCCCTCATTAAGTTTTATTACAATGCATCATGTAATGCTTACTGGAATTGGTCCCATCCACAGTTAAGAGTCTCCACCTGTGATTCAGGCTAATCCTCCAGCTGTGATTCAATTTGGGGTGGTTCAGCATCTCAATGATTCTGCCTGGTACTGGGTTTACTGAGAGTCACCAACATCCCAGGTTTGTGGAGCAGACCACAGCAAACTGGAATAGTATTTGTGCATCTCAGAATAATGGCAGTGATCAAATTCTACCTGGACTATCTATAGCTCATCTGAAGTACCTTTACTTCATTACAACAGTTAGAAGTGTCTTGAATGTGCTTCTTATTCATCATTTACTGTGACGCCTGTTTTTATGTTTGCATTACTATATAGCTGGACACTTGGGCAAGATAAAACACTTCCCCCGGGCTAGATAGTATCTCACTACAGACAGGGGAACAAAGCGATACACGGCTGATGAATAGTCAGAAATGTGACATAACTATGGGAAGTCCTTAGGAAGTGGAATTAGAAAATATAGTCATAAAGATGAGTTCAAAGAATGGGTTTTGGATTGAGGTGCCAGGTACCCTACAGGAGCTGAAATACACATGTACCCCAAGTGCTTGTTTCTCCAAAATAGAAACATTTTAGCAGAAATCTGAGTTGCTTAGTACCAAAATGAATTAAAAATCCCTACTTTTTATCTGAGCAAGTAGTTCTTCTGATCTTTAAATTTATCATTAGGGTAGTTCGACCTCTTATGTCTAGGCCACAGAATTTCACTGATTATCTCATCAGTAAGCCTAGTTACTTGTGTTTGGCTAGTGCTGATTTTCTAGTTGTTTTTGATTCAAATTTATCAGGACACAGGGAATCCACCACTTCTCTTGGTACTTCCAAGAATCCATTGCTGTCATTGTTACAATTGTACCTTCCTTCCAGTATTTATTTTATCTGAATATAAATTCCAGTCATGGTTCCCTGTTACATCTCTTTCTGTGGAATTTAAAAAGCCATTTACAGCTTGATGATTTCTTCTTTTTAAGGTGTTTAAATGTTGCAATCACATCTCAATCTTCTTTTGCCTATACACACACACCAAATTTGAACCCTCATTGTAAGTTCTCCATCCCTCACATCATTTTTGTAATGATCCTGGATCCACTTTTAATATAATTTAAAAAACGTGGTCACCAGAATGTACATAGTGTCCCAGTACTGCTGCAGAGAAAGGTAAAACAATCTCCCTACTACTGCAGGAAGTGAAGGGAGAAAATAAAGTTTCTGGTATTGTATCTTATTTAGGGATGCTTGTTTGCTTGAGATTAAAGGGACATGTGTTCCATCTTCTAAAGATGTCATCATATAAAAGTTTAGTTCTACAAAGTCCTTATTCACCTGGCTAACTTCACTGATTCATTAGGTCTGACCATGCCAGCATTACCTGGTATGCAACTGTTGGATGTGTCAATCTGCAAACTGACTAACAACTGAAGCCTCTGAAGGAAGGGACTGTCGTTGAATAAGGAGTTTCTAAATAGTACCAGGCACACTGGGTCCTACCCTAGTTGCAACTTTTAGGTACTATGAAAATATAAAGGTTAAATTTATTATGATAATAAAAGATTGTGGGAGCTGTGCTGCTGAAATCGATCAGAGTAAGATTAAACAATAAAAAGCTGGTTCAAGGCACACTGAAGGGGGAGCATTCATTGGACTTTGGATCAGGCCCAAAATTAAAGGTTTCTTTCTTAAAAGAGATTTTAAATTCCCTATATAGATCTCCTACACATTTTTCCAAGGATCTTTAAGAAATAACAACTTAAAAATCATCACCTTTCTTATGTTCTATGTGACCTGAAAGTGTATTTTCTTGATAAATCAGTGACACAAACTTAAGTAGTAAAAATAAATGGTTTTTATTTTGCAAATACCACCTGCACTTCTTAAAGCCAGTAAGATTCTGCCTGCGTGTGGAGGGGGGGGGAGCTGGTGTATTGATCAGCTGAAGTGCTGCAGAGACTATAAACTGATAGTCAGAAGGAGAAAAGAAAAACAAAAAGAAATCACAGAAGACATAGCAGCAGAAAATCTGTTGAAAATAATCCACTGCTGTCTTCTTCTCAGTTTTTATCCCCAAATGAGACTATATCTCAGTCTGTTTCTGGTCAAGACCAAGCATAACAAACCTTAAACATTTGGTTTCTATTTTTTCCCCATGAAACTTTGAAGGAATTATAGAGAAAATCAAGGCATGTCTTTAAAAATTCTGATCAGGTTTCCTCTGGAGTCTTGCTGCTGGAAGAATGTCTTATGGGTAAATTTCCACTCTCTCAGCGGGGCAGTGTTTTGCATGAACCAACTCCCAGGAGAAAATGTTGTGTGCTTATTCTGTACAACAAGGCTCAGGCAGCATCTCCATATTAAACTGACCAGAGGGAGGGAGGGGAAGCAGTTGACCTGAGGGGAAAGGGGGAGGGATGAGGAGAAGAAGACAGTGTTTATTTCCAAAGCCAGACAGTGCTATTCATAAAACTAAAAAAAAAAAAAAAAAAAAAAGCCCTCAAATATTCATACAGGTTTCCAGTGTGCTATATTACTTACAGCAGTTAAAGAGTGTGAATATCACCTTACCAGAAATACGCTTGTTAAAGGTATGAGATAAAGCTTCTCAAACAAGAAATCCTTGTGTCAAGTAATTTTTTTAGTCTCTTTTAGAGAAAGTCAGAAAAATACTCTTCCTTTATTCTTTTACTGCTTGGACTTTAGGCTTTTTTATGCTTCCTAAAAAATTGACTTCACTTTTCAGTCTTTTTTGAACCTGGTTGGCAGTACATACTGTCTCACTAATGGAGCTTGTTGTTACTGGGCTATTTCTTGGTATGGTTCTGTGATTCAATACTTTTAATTATCTTTTTATTACAACATGTACCAGCAGTAGATTTACTGATAAGGCCATATACCACTTGTATTGTATCCATTTATAGTCATTTTTATAATGGTATCTTGCTAATAAAATGTTATCTTATTCATTCAATTTGTGCGTAATAAATCAACAGCCTGTTCGCTTTCTTCTCATGCAGATATCGGTATAAGTATGTATGACTGTGTGCATGTACTAAACCTGATGATGTTGCTTGCATACAAATGGAAATTAGCTTAAGAGCATTTCATTAATGAAAGTGTAGCTGTTTGCCTGTGACCCGAGTAAAATTAATACCCTAAATAAAATAAAATAACATGGGACTTTATTTTACCTCTCACAAGTTGTTTGAAAAAATGCATCCAGCCCATTTTTTCCTGCCATTATTCCCATATTACAGATTGCAGACCTAAATAATTGTAAATGGTATATGATGCTCTCTTTCAGTGTTGTTTCCGCTGTATAAGATAGATCAGGGATTCCTCGATTCACGTTTTTTGTGTAATACCACGAAGATGCTGCATTAGCTAGCTGTGGAAGTAGCAGCAAATCTCACTCTACATATATGCAAAGAAGGATGTATTTAGCTGCTTACACTGCATTGTTATCACATTTAGAAATGTGTGATATACATAATAGAAGATGAAGTAGTGCTCTATGCCCTTGCTTTAAAGGTGGCCCATTGAAAGCAGCACTTACATTGTACCTCCTTTCAGAGGAACCTGAATCAGACTACAAATATCATGAGGATGTGACGACAAACACAAAAACACCTCGGATTTAGTCTGGATCCTTTATAAGTGTAATTCCCCCCATACAGATAGTAAAAGTTTGAAACAAGCTTTAAGATGTTTGGAGAAAATGCAGAATTAGATATTTCAATCTTCTGTAAAAACAAGCAATCAAAAAGCCCTCCATAATTCTGTCTGTTCTCTATGCAGCCATTCTTCCCTGTAGAAGAATAATCCTAATAGCCATACTACTTAGTCTTTAGACTACTTTAGACTTGACATTAGGAAGCATTTCTTTACTGAGAGGGTGGTCAAACACTGGAACAGGCTTCCTAGAGAGGTGGTTGATGCCCTAAGCCTGTCAGTGTTTAAGAGGCATTTGAACAATGCCCTTAATAACATACTTTTACTTTTGCTCAGCCCTAGAGTAGTCAGGCAGTTGGACTAGATGATCATTGTAGGTCCCTTCCAACTGAAGTATTCTATTCTATTCTATTCTGTTCTGTTCTACTTCAAAAAGACAATTGAAGAGTAAAATCCACACATTAACAAAATTTTTAGGAAAATATAAATTGGAATTTGTTGCTAAGAAAGCAAGTATATTACTGTAACTGTTATGGGATGGACAACTTACGTCCTAAACATGAACTGTGTCACCAAAAAACTATATACGCTAAAGACAGTGAGAGTACGTCAAAGTGGTCTTCTGGTAACTTTTCTCTCTGATCCACGTTTTTAAGTTTTCCTCTCCTTCTGCTGAATACTTAATCAAACCATCTTCTAGTTGGCAAAATCAGTTCATGCAGCTCTTCCTGCTGTTTGGAATCGTCTGGTGAGTAAATGAAAATGGAAACTAGAGGATTAGATTAGTGATTTTTTTTTACTCTAAAGATTTCTATTGTGATTATTTTGAATGTGAGAACCTGGGAATAAAATAAGATTTAGGACTGATTATCCATGTCTGTATATCTCCATTGTTCTAAATGGAAAACTAACTTGGTCTTGCATGAAAGAAGTGCATGGACTTTATTTCTTGATCAGAAGCAAGAAGCATATATTTTCTCTCTGAGAGCAGGGTGGCAAGTGTCTGCATTTGCTCCAAGAACTGCCTACTAGTTTTCTCAAAGGAGACTGCAACTGGCATTAGTCGGTGACTCAATGTTCCTCAAAAGCAAGAATCCATTTAAGAAGAAACTGAAGGATTTGAGCAGAAAATGAGGTGTTTCTCCTTGGGGCAGAGAAATGTAAAAGCCTGTTATGGTAATGGACTTTTCCCCCTTCTTATTACTCAGTTTTGGGAGGACATTTACCATATTTTCAACTCCTATAAGGAAAGCACTTGCTTTACTTGGGACAGCTGATCAGCGAACACGGTTCATCTGCTTCTGTTGTAGATTCTTGTCTGGCTGTACTCCTACCTGATCAAATCTCTAAGAGATACGGGTCAGGCTCATCTTGCTATGGTAGCAACCTCTGTCCAGGGAGAAATTTTAACTTCATTTTATGGGGTCCAGACAAATGTATAATTTATTTATATGTTTATTTTTGATCCTATTGAGTATGGCATGTTAAAAGATAATCTGTAAAGCTTGGTTAAAGAATCACCTCCTTAATTCCCGCCCCCCCCCCCCCCGTAATATTTTCCTTCCTTCCTCTGAAAAACAATTTCTGAAAACCTTTAAATTTTTTCCTTGGTTACATTTATATTATTAGCCTCAGTAATTAAATCTTAGTAGTTCAAACTGTTGAATCTCTATCTGTGAACTGCAATTCTTAATTCAGAGTACAGTGTGAGCTAATCAATATCCCTACAGTAATCCAGTTCTCATGATAAAGGTCTGATCCTTCCCCACTGAACTCAGGGACTGGTTTTCCCTCTCAGCACACGCAGGATCAGAATTCAGCCATATCTTGACCAATGCTATAGCCTCTGATAAAGAAAACAGAAAATTCTATTGATGTGTGTATACAAGATATTTGATGGTTTAAGTTATGACAGGTTTTAAATAAATTTGTCCATCTGTTTATGAAAAGACAAGTTTGAAGGAAAAACTAAGCAGTATTCTTTAAGATAGCATCCAGCATGTTAACTGTTGAAACAGGATAACTATGCTAAATTGGTACGTTCTTTTCTTTTTCTCTTTCTTTTTCTTCTGTCTTCCTTTTCTTTCAAAGTATTTCAGGGAGTGTCATAAACTCATAACAATGGTCTTTCTTTTAAATCTCAATCATAATAATAATAATAATAAAAATTGTGAAGGGGGAGGAGTAGAGATCCAGATTTTCCAAACAATGTTCTCTTCTAAGCCAAAACCAAATCATCAAATCCAAATCCAGGTAGGGGATTAATCCAAGCACAGTGGCTCAGTCACCTTTCCCACATGAGTAGAGTGAATTTCAAAAAAATTCTCCAAAGTGAGAAGTATTTTATTGTCTAAACCCCAGCTTTTCCATGTACAAGTGTTTTACAAAATACCAGAACGAGATAAAAGAATCCTAACCCTTCCTATCCAAAGGATTCATTGCTTTAGTTAATTGTTTCTCAGTCTGAGCTCAACCTTTTCTGTTTGTGTACAACGTTACTATCGGCTACCCTGAAATCTCTGAATGAGATGCCAAACCTGGAATCCTGGGCATACAGATTGATCGTGCTACTGTATTTTATTTCCTTTCTATAACCGAGTTCTGTGTCTCCAGGCAGCAAGGTATTTAACGTTAGTGTGAGTAAAGTGCTTAAGGTTTAAGCATGTGCTTAGGAGCCTTACTGGATCCGTTTTATAGTTAACTAACTGACAGACTTTGAAATGATCAGAAAATTGACTTGTTATTTAATGACACTGTTTTGGAAAGAAAAATTGTATTACTCATAAGTATTACAGGTAGGAGGAAGTGGCTGATGATGAACATGACAGATCATTGATACACAGTGATCTCAGATTGCTTGTTAAGGTAAGTGGAAGCAGGCGATATGTGTTGTAGTACGGTCAAATGGAGACGAGTAAGGGACAAAGCCAATGCTTGGAAAATGGAGACTCCATTGTGGGAAGCTGTGGCTTTAAAAGGCTTCTGAGTTCTGGTAAATAATCAGCTAAAAGTGAGCTGCCAGCTAATACAGTAGGGAAACTAATGTGATGTTTGGATATATCAAATGGAGAAATCTCAAGTAAAGGACAGGAAAATGATTTTGTTTTGGGGGGTCTGATGAAAATCTAATGAGACTTTGGGTTTAGTTTTGGTGCCCAATTTTCAAGAAAGACGATAATACTTCAGAGAGTGTTGGAAGAAAAAAGAGAAGAATGGTTCAAATATTTTTTTTAAATATGCTTTGCAATGAAAGAATCTGAGATCTCCATCTGTTTTCTTATCAGAGGAGGTTACTTAGTCCTGGTGTACAAGTACTAAAATAGATAAGAAAATTCTAGAAGGTTACAGACAAAAGCAAAACAACACTCTGAAGCTGGAAATTGAGGGCACTTTCTTAAATTAACCATTGTAATACACTTTTCAAAATCAATGGAACAACTTACCTAAGATTTTTAACCCTGTGATTCCCTATTGCAGAAAACATATGAATAGGTGTTTTTGTTAAAAGTCTTTGCTCCTGTTCAAAAAAGGTTTTTTTGGAAAAACATCCATGGTCTGAGTTACACAGAGGGGTCAGTTTTCATGACAGCAATGCCTCTTGCAGCCTTTTTCTGATAAGAATCTGTAGAAAGCAGTTCAGTCCCCGCTTTTAAGAGAAAAAAATCATCCTAGTTTTCTCTTTGGAGAAATGAGAAATGCCTCCATAAAAACAGTAGGTACCTTCCTCTTTCAAAGACTGTGCTACGTTTACACTAAAGTGGCTCTTAAAACTATAATTCTATTTATATGCATGAGGAAAAATACTGAGAATTATGGGAGAACGGACACTTTGTCTTCAGGAGTCAAAACAGCACAGCAAAGAAATGCAGGCCTAAAGCCACCTCATATTAACCAAATAGATGGCTGAATTAGCTGAAAATACTGTAACTTGAAGTACTGTGGGACACAAGTATGATCTTCGCTGATGAGGGTTGTCGACAGAGCTGCCCCCTTCCCTGGGACTGATATACTGGAAGGTGAGCACTCCTGTAGGTGCTCCTCTGAGCGCCCAGCACAGTGCCAATGATGCTGGTCAGGAAGGAGAGAATGGTTCAGCTCCATAAAGTAGCAATGCTTCAGCACTATAAAGTATAAATGTGGCTAGTCGGTCCTGTTTTTCAGGTGGGATGAATGCTTTAGCAACTGCACCGTGAAGGCACAGCTGTAGGGATCTTTAATCAGTGCATATTTGGTGCTAGTGCTCAATGAATTGTATTTTGAGGATGTGGGTGCTGCGCCCGCTGCTGGGTGTAAATATGCCCTCAGTTCAAGTGAAGCATGCCCTGAGCTGGCTGCTCTGTGCAATGAGATCAGGAGTAACAGAGATGCTCTGATGAAAGTGTAATTGCATGCACAGTGTTATTTATGACTCAGTTGAGTCTACACTTGAGAGATACCTGGTGATAAGGAGTATAAGCATTTACAGGATGGTGTTTGTGATTTGCCTCGCTTTTCCAGACCCCATAAATGGCACAATCCCCTGATAGTTTGTTGCGTTTGATAATAGTATCACTAAATCCATTGCATGTAATACTGCAATTACTTTCTTACAGGTTTTGCTTTTTGTACTTTTTCTTTGGCAATTATTTCCTGATTCACCTCTGTAGCATTAAAATTACACTTCTCAGAGCCAGCTAACATAAAGAAGATGGGAAGTGCCTACATCTTTTCACTTGTTTTTTCCTCCAAGCATTTTATACAAAGCAAAAGGTCTGTTTAAAGCCAGAAGTGGAAAACTTGCACTTGTTTTTAGAAAGTCTGTTTGATATTTATATTTATTTATGTGTCTGAGTTTGTGTGAATTTCTTTTAATTACAATGCCATCTTGGCCTGTTATGGCATTGCCTAAATTATGGGCTAAGAAGAAAATAGTCAGGTTTTAACATCATCACATTGTCTTATACCTCTATCTTAAATTGTAGAAGGAAGAAGCTTCAGAAATCAAAGTCCTTTGAAGAGATTGATGGTGTTTAGGCTTGATCCTGAATAGTACTGAGCATTCTTTCCCCGGTCCTGTAAATTCTTAACTTTTAAGTTCTCTGCAGCTGTCTTTCTTTGTGTTTCAGGTCAAGCATGTGTTTAAGTGTTTTGTTGGATTTGGGCCAGAATGCTCAGCATTATAACTAAAGAGTTTTAACCTGTGGGATCTGGATCCCTTAAACTTGAAATGAGACATCTAATATTTCCAAGACTAGCAATTAAAATAACTTTCAATCTCTCTTGGCTAAAGTATTGATTAAGAAACAAATTTTAATCATCATCAGTTGTGCTTAGACTCTGATCTTGCAAACAGCTGCACATATGCTTAACTTCACTAACCCATAGACTTCAGCGTTAACATATAACGTCTTTAAGTGATTTGGAGAGAAAATCATCTTTACTATTACCATGTCTCCTCACTGCAGTTTTTTCACAGGGAGTGCAGTACGGTTGAGGTCTTCTGGTGAATGGTAAAGTATTTTGGTCCAAGTTTAGAGATACCTCCTGCGTTCTCTGACAAAGTTTGACTTCAGTTATGATAAGCAAGGATGCATTTGCTTGCTGTAGTTTGTAATTTGGCAGGGGGATATTTTACTGGTTGTTAGGAGAGAAATGAGTTCTGCTTCCTAGTTAGGACTTTGTTTTCATTGGATGAGAATGAGAGCAAATATTTGGACATAAATGTTTTATGGCAGTACCATATGGTCCTTGGTATTTTATTTTTAATTTTTTGCAGTTGCATTAAAATTCCTTTAATATTACCAATGTATTTCATTTAAAAGATAAATGCTGCACGTAACCTGAACAGCTGTTTTTCCTAAATTTGCTACAGCACCAAGAGTTTTGCTTCTTTGAAATCCAGTGGTTTATCTGAATAGACAGTTTTATCTCTGGTTTGTTTGTGGAGAACTTGCTTCTCTTTTAACTAATAAATACTATGTCAGTTATATTGCATTGTCACAGCTTTGCTCTTAATTGTAGTTTGTGATTAATTTCTAATAGCAATCAGTGAAATTAAATAGTTGGTTAATATGTGTTGCCAGGATTTTCTTACCCTTGAAAGAAATGGCACTAAATTAAACACAAAGAAATCAAACCACCAAAGCAAAACTCTTCCATTCTTTCTTTCTCCCTTCCCCTCCCAAAGGAAAAAAAGTCCCTTAACTGGCACTGAAGACTCAAACCTGAAGATTTACCTTATTCTCTTCTCGCAGGGTAGTACTACAGGGGAAATGAGCTTCAAAATCTGAAGGCCCTTGCAGCACCTGGGGACTTGCTGGGACAAATGAAACACACAGGGGTTTAATCTTATGAGTATCTTCACAGAAGAAAAATGTTAGATTGGAGTAAAATTACTATAAAGTTATCTCTCAGTATTTTCCAGTGTCCAACAGTGTGCATGCTATTTAACAAAAGCAAATAGAGAGTAAGAGCTGTAACCAAACAGCTCATGTGTGCACTAAATCATACCCTAATAAATTGGGAAGAAGGCCAATGATGGCATTTAAAAGACTCTTTACCTTTTTAACTGTATCTGGCCCACAGTACTCTTTTTTTCTCTTTTAAAAATTCTGCATTTTTTGGGGAGGGGAGGTGGGAGAAGAAGAGTAAGATTTCATATCAAAGTCTAATTTTATACTTAAATTCTAAAAACTTATTTTCTGTGAGAAGTTAATTCAGTAATAGTCACCAGATGGTGTGCAAATACTAATGAAGGGATGTTATGACTCTTGGGTTCCTTGTGGAGGTTGTAGGAGTCGGCATCTTGCCATCAGAAAATAGATGCTGGGGGAGTAGAAGTCCTCCCTGGGGAGGATGTGACTGGACCAGCAGGGCTTCATTTTTGTTGCTGCTTTGTTGGTGGGGGTTCTACGAGTTGTAAGAAACTTTTTCTTCATTAGTTTTAATGAAAGAGAAAATGGTGGGACATGGTGCTCTGTATCACTACTTTGAAGAGTATGATTAATCTTTGTTTTCATCGAACCTGAGCAAATAACCCTGAACATAGCCCATATTAGCTACTATAATGAAAATTAACTCTGTCCCAGCCAAAACCAGCACAATACTTAATACAATTTTTAAAAGTGAAGTAAAGCACTACTGTAGCCCAGATAGATTTAGAGTTTGGGACATAGGGTGAGATGATCATTTATGGGATAAAGAAGGAGTTATTTCAAGGAAGAAGGGAAATGTTCTTATTTTTTCTGGTGGAATACTTAATGCTGCCTCTTTAGAATGATAATGCTGTACGTTCTCTGCCATATGATTTATTGCTAGTTAATCCATCACATCTGTTCTCCGTCCCAGTGGCAGCATATAAACATTGTAAGGCAAGCAAGATGAAACAGAGCTCTGGGATGTCTTTTATAACAGATCTATGTAAGTGTGAAAGTAGAAATGTCTGTTGATTCATAGCAGCATGCTAAGGAGCTTCTAGTCAACAATGGGCACTGACATGTCAATTCCCTTGTGTGACTTGGTCTCTTTTCCCATCCACTCACTCACTCATCCCCAGAATTTACACTGCCAAACTGAAAAGGAAAAGAAAATGTTGACAAATACATAACACTGTCTCTTCCAGATACATTGCATTTATATTTGCCAACAGGAGAGCTACTGACTTCAACTACTGAAAAGCCTTGGGACACCTGTTCAGGGGCTTAGTAATGAGATGTAGAGTACTGTGCTGCTATGGAGAAGTCTGATGCAAGATGGTGTGCAAAGAAGTCTGAAGCAGTTCATTGCTCTTATTCAGGTTCATGAGAGGGGTACCCCTATTATATAATCTGTGGTGATGTTCTTTTAAATCCTACCTGGTGAAAATTGTTAGACACAGAGACCTCGTGTAGTCCTAACATTTAGGATTGAGACATACTTGTGAAGCACCTTGGAGGACTGCATTTCTTCTGTTTTCAGTGATGGATAGAGTTAAATCTCTACTGTTGTAACCTTTTTATGAATACTAATCTTACTCAGAAAAAACGTCAAATCACAGCAATTTTTTAATAGCTGGCTTGTGAGTGTTGAGAAGTGTACCTGAATACATATGCACCTATGGAGAACAAATTGATCCACTAGGAACTGTAGATATGTCAGCTTCATTAAGAAACAATGAAATTATTTTAAGAATAATATTGCCTGTATTGAGGCCATCAGTAAAGCATGTAACTTGACACATCAAACATGATGAATTTAGGGAACTAAAGAAATGGACCACTTGACCAAAGTACAGCTAGACAAAGTAACTCTTAGTACACCCCAACTTTCACTCTCCTAGTTCAAGCTTGGCTATATTTTAGTCTTAAATGCTTTGAGTGAAGCATACTGTGATGAATTCTGATTCTAGGTTCAGAAAACCAAAGCAAGCTATTTTGTGAATTTGATTCACCAGCTTCTGGAATTTGATAGACGTCTTTTGGAAATACAAAGAGGTTTTTAAAAATCTTTTTCTAAACCCGAATTCTGTTTGGTTTCCATTTTGCTTCAGGCCTACATGAATTTAAGACATGTTAGCTTGCATAATCCATGACATTTTTTTCTTGTATTAATCTCTGGTTGTAACTGTAAGGTATACGTCAAAAGCTAGAATGTATGTTCATATCTTGCCAATGAAATTTTTATATTCTCCATTATCCAGGTTATTTAAATGGAGACCAAGGTTCTGAACCTTAGAACTAAAAGCATTTTGCTATCTTAATAGCCTGCTATATCACAGATTCCCATTGTATCTGCCTGAACAAATCCTACATGTGTAACTGGCATGTCAGGACGTAGATCTGGAATCTGCTTCCATTACCATTTATCAAAAAAAAAAAAAGTAAAAAAAAGTTTGGCAACCTGTACTATACGGAGATAAGGACTTGATCACTTGTGTCAGCGGTTGTTGGCAAATAATTTTCCTGGTGGAGCTCCTCAGCACCCCAACAGAGTTTCTGTTTGCATCTAAATCAATATGTAAAGATGAGAGAAACAACATTCTGCTGAACTTCCATTGAAGTTTCAAATGGGTTTGGATGGAAAATTTGGCTGAGGTTGGAAGGGACGTCTGAAGGTCATCTTCCAACCCTTTTGCTCAAGCAGAGCCACCTAGAGCCAGTTGCCCAGACCTTGTCCAGTTGGCTTTTGGATCTCTCAAAGGATGGAGATTCTGCAGCCTTTCTGGGTAACCTATTCCAGTGCTGAGTCACCCTCAGAGTAAAAAAGTGTTTCTTGATGTTCAGAGGAAACCTCCTGTGTTTCAGTTTGTGCCCATTGCCTCTTGTCCTGTCACTGGGCACCACTGAAAAGAGCCTAGCTCTGTCCTCTATGCACCCTCCCTTCAGGTATTGATATACATAGATGAGATCCCCCTGAGCCTTCTCTTCTCCAGGCTGAACAGTCCCAGCTCTCTCATATGTGAGGTGCTGGAGCGTCCATGCTGGAGGCATGGACATACTAGAGAGAGTGGCCCTTTGTTGGACTCTCTCTAGTATGTCCATGTCTCTCCTGTACTGGGGAGCCCAGAACTGGACACAGTAATCCAGGTGTGGCCTCACCAGTGCAGAATAGAGGGGAAGGATCACTTCCCTCGACCTGCTAGAAACACTCACTCAAATCAAATCAAATCGTACCTCTCATGATTTGTATTCCATTGTACCAGCTGAGATACAGCCACATCTAACCTTCTTATACCTTCATTTTTCAAGCACTTGAAATCATCTTCAGTCTCTGATCTCTTTTCAGCTCCTGCTGAAATTGATCTCTTTTCAGCTTCTGCTAGACTTTTTGTGTGGCCATTAGAATAAGGAATTATACTCTATAGGAGTGTATTGTTTTCAGTTTGGGAAGTTATATCAAACAACTGTTACCTATAGAAAAGCAGTTTCCACACAGTTTCATTTGTTATGTATTATGGAAGTGCCTGGGATGTAATCAAACACCTGTACTGATTTGTGCTAAGCCCCATATGGACAACTAGAAAGGAAGAGAGTTTGCTGTGGCTGTACTTGTAAATTAAGCAGTGTCCAGGAGTGCTCCCAAGCACTGCCATTCTGCTGGTACTTTGGGAGAACAGTTTCTGGCATGGCTTTCATCTGTGCCCGCTAGCACTTTCCCAAATGATTCCTACCCATAGCTCAGAAATTAGCGCAGGTGAGGGACCACTCCCAACAGGCTGTTTGCATGTGTCCACCCTGTTTTGGATGCTCATGCTGCTTTATAATATGGCTGCACACCATTCTGTGCCTGCTGACCTCAGTGCTGTAGTATGGTCTCGGGCAGATTTAAATTACTGGGATAGGCATAACCTGTGCCTCTGGGTCCCATGATGCCTCCAGTATGTGTGGCAGGATATAAACAGAGAAATGAGGTTATAGTGGGGAACAAGCTAAATGAACACAGTGGAATAATGAAATAGAGCTTATAATTCCTAATCAATACCAGATGGAAGAGATTTGTAAATACCATAGCAAAAGTAAAGTTAAGAAAGGATTTAAAGGATAAAGTAATGGCGTTTTAAAAGTTTGGTGGCGCTGTTCTTTCTGCATACCAAGGCAGTCTGAGAGAAATCATCACTGCTTGCAGGGCAGCAGCAAGAATTTGATACTCACGTTGTTGTCAGAATGAAATGGGGGATGGCAGGCTCAGTAAGGTAAGAGATCTATGTAACAGATTGTTCTGAAGTTCTGACAAGGCATATCATTTACTGAAGTGGAAGTCATCAACAAGTGAGCTTAAGGGCCCGTGCAGTTTGGTACAATATATGGCAAACTGTAAGGCCTCAGAAGTTTCCAACAAAGAAGTCATAAATCGTATCAATGTACCAAAAAGTGGCTTAGTCTTGTAATTTGTGATTCTCTGAGGGTCAGCAAATACAACTGCAGATTATGTGTATTGTAGTTACATATATTTCTCAACACAGATTCAACACAGATATATATAATCTATTAATGTATTAGATTAGATATTTAACCTACCAAAAGCTAGGTAACTTTTCTTGTTTGGTTTATCAGTCTTCACAGCTTGTGTATTTGCAAATGCATGAAGATGGGAGAAGTTATCAGAAGTTTGTTTTCCTTCCAGACTTCTGGGAATATAATTCTATCTAAGGAGAATGGAGATATTATTAAATGCACATTAGTGCAAGGCAGTATTTCATGGGGGGGGGAAGAAAAAAGCAACCAAGCAACTCACCACTGTTGTTGGATTTCACATGCCCCAGGCCACCCCCACAATGGATTATGTAGATAATACAGATCCTGATAGTTTTGTTGGCTTCTCACCCTTTTGTTAGACCAAACTGTGGTGGTTTTGCTTATCTTTAAAGCAGAAGTTATTAATAAAAACACATTGCCAAAAGTGCTGTTTGCCGTGATTCAATCCAGTGGCAAACTCTACAGTAGCAGCTAATCTAGAGGCTAAACTCAGTCAGATGACCATAAACGGATTTCCAATGAGCTGCTTACTATATTTAATTCAAGGGCAGATCATACCACGTTCCCAGTGACACACTCAAGAAGTAAAGGACAAAAGTAGGACCATGAAACATGGAATCTCAAAGCTAAGTAATAAAGGAGTTTGCTGGAGTAGTGAAAACTTAAAGAGAATGAAGGTGGAATTGAAGTCCTAGGAATTGCCAAGAGGTGTGTTTTCAATTCTGAAATCTTTTTTGCTGTGTGATGGAGCTTTACCTTTTTTTTAAGTACCATTTTTTTCTTTTTCATCTTAATTAGATATATTATGCAGCAGAAAAAAAATAATTTTTCAGCTGTATTTCAGATATGCCTTTAAACCACTTGTGGAAATGGCAGAATAACTGCACTGCATGGACATTGAATCTTTTTCAGGTGGTTGGACATCTAAATTATTGAAAAGCTTTTTTTTTCCTTTGGAGGTGGCTTGGAAAGGTTGTGGCAAGGACTTAAAAATACAGTTAGGAACCACTTTTTTAAATATGTAAAGAACATAATACAAATAATCATTATATAAGTGTAGCTCTCCAGTGACATGCAAGTAGAAAAGACAGAGAATATTTTAAGGTTAACATTATTATATGTGACAAGAGCATTGACTTTTTATGAAGGAGGGGATAGAACCCAGGGTTGCTGTGCTGCTGCCCTCTAACACTGAATAGTTGCAGTAGGTGAATTGGTAAATCTCTGTTTTCATTTTCCCCAACACTCTTATGGCACATGTCTAGGAAAACAAGCTGAGCTTGAAATGTGCACTTGGTGTGTTGCATTTTTCTTTGGAAATCCATGTAAAATAGGATTGTCTTTCCTGAATGCATAAGCTACTCAATGTCGAGTGCAAACTTAGTATGTGTTGCAGTTTTTTGAAAATCCGCAGTATTTCTGAGCAGGTACAGATACTTACTTTCCATATATCTGTTCAAAATACTTTTGAAATTCCATTATAATAGTTTTATACTAGTAGATCACTTACCTTGTGTTGAGAGAATTTTTTTCAATCCACTTGAATTATGTAAATGATTATACACTATACCTAATTTAGCTTTCACCAGAGCTAATATTAGTGCTACTTCCTTGCTTTTTGCATTGGGCTCTTTCTTTACTATGGAGCTGTCTTGGGATATAGACTGGGACTTCGGTGTGAACGGCTACTCTGCAAGACAGGACTTCAATCTGTCTAGCTGCTGCTTCTGTGATAAGAGTTGCTGCTAATAAAGGCACTAGGACTTCTCTGATCGTACTGTCTGTTTACCAGGGCTGTGGTAAGCTGAGATGCTTGATGATGCTTTCCTGCAGACTTGTGGGAGATACAATCTGGGTTTTTTTGGTGTACAAATGAAGGATTATGAGAAGGCTTTGAGAGGACTGCCTGAGCTCAGGTGGTTTAGTTTGCATCTGGGCTGCCAAGTGGATGTTTAGCCTCTCAAAGAGAGTTGTCTGCCTGACTGTAGCCTGACCTTCACATTTATGGGAAAAGATTTACGTGTGCATGAGGGGAGATGGCTGTGTATGAACTTATATAAACTTAAATAAACATATTTAAGACTATAAAACATCTTTCACAATGAGATTTTTCAGGGGAAAAAGTGTTTATGTTTACTTACTGATTTATAATGATTCTGAGAGTAAATGTTCATGAAACCTTTGCAATTAGGGAACTTTTCCATTCGCTTGTAATGATGACTAAGTACTGTCTGATAAGTGTCGTCGTAGTGAATGTTGCACTTGTCAAACAGTGCCTTGAAATGTGATTTTTTTTCCTGAATACTGTTGAAAATCATTAATCATTAATCATTTATTAAGTGCCAACAGTGCATTACTGCAGTATGAAGAACAGAATAAGACTCAGTTTGGCTCCAAGGAGATTACAAGACAGCAGATATTTAAAGGAATAAATATACTGGGCGATTCAGATGTTCTGACTGCCAGTGGTGTCACTGTTTTCTCTTCATCTGTCCTCCCTCATAGCTCACATGAAAGATGGCAAATGGGTGAAACACTTTTATCTAGGCTGGTGAGTGCTGCAAAAGAAAGATTTGGCCTGGGAAACATGGGCTGTCTATGTATGAGAGTAAGAGGGAGGTCTAGGTATATAGTTCTAAAAACTGGGTTTTCCTTCATTACTGTGCCACCTGTACAGCAAGAGGGCTGCAGCGCTCGCATCATTTAGTGGCTGGAGAAGCAATTTTGGTATGAGGACTATAAATTTTATTTCTGACAAGCTGTATGACCTTAGGGAAGTTATTTTATTTATCTGGGCTTCAATTCATCCAACTATAAAAAGTGGAAAATAATGATTTTCCACCTTTCCAAAGTGCTTTGAAAGCATTATAGATACCATTTACAGAATATGCAAAATATTGGTGATATTCAAACTGACTTAGAGGGAAACTCCTTATCTTCTTACTGATCCCTTGGGATATCCAGCTGTCTTAACTAGATTTTAGGTGCATCTCCAAATCTTAGTATTCATAAACCAGTTTCAGAAAAGTTTTCAAAGCTGTACTTCATGATCACATTTGGTGTAATTCTTAACAAAAATGAAAGCCCAAGGTATTTCTTTTTAATGTCATTAACTCTGTAGAGTTTAGCTAATTAATTTTAAAGGCTGATGGGCCTTCAAATAGTCATTGTCTAGTCTGAACCCCTGTTTCAAACTTACCTTGAGACCAGTGGCTCTGCTTGAATGACAGATTGTCTTTCAGGGGGAAAAAAACAGACAGAAAAAACAAAACCTCATTCTAGTCTTGGTTTAAACATTTCTAATAATAGAAAAGCCACTACAAACCTTGGTAAATTGCTCTGGGTTTAATTCTGTTTGCTGCAGAAATATGTGCCTTTTCTCTAGTTTGAATTTGCTTAGTTGAGGTTTCAGTGTTAATTCTTGTATTGATTTTAAGATGTGAAAATTCATTTTTATATTTAACAGGAAATGGGTCTGAGTTTCAGTACACTGTGGAATAGAAACAATGTTGAAATTATTTTTCTGTGAAATAATTTTCCTGTTATTCAGTCAGCTCTACTATTATCCTGACATAGTTTTGCAATTTTTTAACTCCGTGTCATTTCTTGGGAATAGAAGTCAAACTTATGCAAGAGTAAATTTCATAACTCTTCTTCTTTATTTTTCATGAATATTTTGTTACTTCATTTGCTTTTCTTCAATCCAGTACCTCCACAATTCTATTATTTTCATTAAAGCACCATCAGTGGTATACATGTCATTTCTTTTTAATTCCATAGAATGAATACCAAGAGGCCTTTGCAGAACTGATGGGGTTATGTGGTTAAAATTAGAGGCTGGATAATAGCAGCACTTTTGCTGGAGAAAAGCAGAGGACTTCTGCATTCATTCAGTTTTGCATTAAAAATACATTGGTATAAATACACATTAACTTTTTTAAAAGAAATTTTGGAAATCATGACCACTAAATCATGTTATATAGAAGAATGAAATAGTTTATAAATAGTAGATAAAACACTTGCAAAGATCAGGTATATAATTGCCCAGTGAAGAAGTGTATAGGGACTGAAAGGTACTGAGGTATGTAGGACTGAAAGCATGGTTTGTTTGCATCTACTCATGCTCACACAAACAACCAATTTTTCTGAAGCAAGCCTAAATTGGGTTACAGGCAGACCCTCCCGATTGTAAACTGTTTTGAAAAACACATTAATCTTTGATATTATGGTAGCAAATGTACTAACAGGATATAATTCGGCATATATAATGATAATAATGCAGAGATACATAAAACTAGAATGAATGATTTTCTAGGTGATCCCCAGTAATGCCATTGCATATGTGCTATTGCATATAAATTAGGGCACCACTGTTTTGAGCAGGGAGGGTATGTGTAATTGTTGGTAAAAGAAATGCCAGCAATTTGGTGAAAGGAAGTTTAAGGAGTACTGACTGAATACCAGGTGGGCTGTTCACTGGTTGAAGTGGCTTCCCATTTGTTTTGGCTAAGTGCCCCTAGACTTGATGGCTCCAGTCCCAGCAGGAATGGAATCTGCTCTCTGAGATAGCTCTGGAGAATCAGTCCTGAAAGACTAGTTTCAGACCATCTGGAGCCAGATGGCCAACTTCAGACTTGTACAATTTAAAGGGCAATTTATTGGGCTTATTGAAGTCTAAGTGAGCTTTGCCATTGATTTCAAGGAGGGACATGAATTTACACAGGGTTTTGGATTCAGAAGTATTACCAGGTTAGAAATCTTTCAGGATAGAAGACAAACACTCTAAGAGAAAATGTGTGGGGGCTGTACTGGGAATGAGAATCTGGATTTTCCAGGAGCAGATGGTGAAAAATATCTTTGCTGCTAGCTGGTGCCTGAGCTTGAATTGCACTACTTTGCTGTTAAAATCCAGTCTATTCAAAGTCTGTCTGCATGAATTGTACATTTCTAAATAAAAGTGTAATAGGATAATTTAGTAATTTGGTGTCTGCTGTCTACTCACTTTCTCTCCTAAAAGAAATTACCAAGATCCAAATACACTAACCACTCAGTGTCATGACTACAGATATTGCTGAATGATTCCTACTGTATTCATTGGTGAACTATTGTTTCTCCTGGGTGTTTTGACTCTTTGTTCTTAATTTTATTCACCTTGTTTACTGAACTATCAATTTACCATGCTTTTGCAAATTGAATTACCTTCTGTTCATGATTCTTCCATTTAAAAGTCCCTGCAAAAATAAACCCTAAAATAGTAGAATTACAAATATTAAGTCCTTCCTTTGAAACAAGCTGAGTAATTCAATATGGGAGGACACGGGCTAAAAGAAGAATCGAGAAAGGAAGTCCATATATTGAAAAGAATGGTGAATTATATAGCAAAAAAGGTGAGGACCTTTTAACAGTTACATTATTCAGTGCACAAAGTAGCTTATTTTGGGCAAAAGCTACTTAGTGTATAGCACCTATATAGACTTTTCAGGCAATGTTTTTATACCTTGAAATTGCATTGAGTTCTGTGGAATCACAGCATCCTACGAACAAGGTTCCAAATATATGTGTGATGTTGAAAAAGAATGGGGTTAAACAGTGAGAAATTTGCTTATTACTGGCATAGGTGTATAGACATGTATAACAGTGATAACAAAGTAGTGGTAGTTACTACTAGATGAGTTTTTATGACTCTCATTGCAATTGTGCAAGTCCTTCATCTCATTTTCTATATATATAAATAAGGACTGTTGTTTTCATTCTGTAGTAGAAAAACTATGACATTCCATGTTTTTCAGTATACAGGAGCTTGGACTTAATCAGCTAACCGTTGCTTATGGCCCCAAGCTCTGAGACTCTATGGGTGTGCCTCTGATACACAGCGGAGCATGACAGAGAATTTCCCTAACGAGTAAGATGATCAGTTACATTCCCTCAGTGCCGTGCAGTATGGCACCATACTAGTCCAGCAGTGGCATACACATGTTACTTCAGCCTTGCTTCCAGGTCGTAAACTGCATCAGATGTTCTGATCCCAGCACGCTCATTCATCTCTGATCTTCACTCCTCTGTGTGGACATGCTGTATGAATCTCTATAGCCCTCTTATACTAAAAAAGAATGGAAAAGACAATGTACATTGGAATACATGGAACATGTCAATAGATACTGGAGTGCAGACACTAGTTATAGGGCCCAGGTAACTAGATATAAGATGTCTGCTATCTAAAAGATATTAGTGTTGGCCCCATTTTATTAAGGGATGGGCATCACTCTGCTTTCTTCTGTATCTTCGCTACACCTCGAGTTTTAGTTTTAACTTGCAATCTGACAAGTAGTGATCTTATTACTATGTCCAAATCATCATTAAAAAAAAAAAGGTTGAGTACTTCAAAGTCAGACAGAAGTCAGTGGGACTGCCACTATAAATATCCCCACTCAAGGATTCCCTGCTGACACCTTGTGCTAGCAATTGATCAGTTGGTCACGACTTCATTCATATAACACAGGCTTTATTGATATTGTAGAGTGCTCATGTTTCAATTGGGTTGTTACACATTACAAGTTAGTGCCTTATTAAAAGGTTAAGTATATTGCGTTCAATTCAATTATATTTATCAATTTTTCAACTTTTGCCAGACTTGTAATCTGTTAAAAATGTCAGATTTGATTAGATTTATTATCAGTAAAACTGGTTAGCTGGCATTATTGAGGCTTCTTTGTGTTAATTTTTATTCAGGTTAGTACCGTATGTGATATCCCATTGGCTTAATCACTGGATTAAACCTAGGCCAATAGTTATCTGATTTTATCACTTGGTTCCTTTTGAGTATTTGCACAGTAGCACTCTGCAAATCATCTAGAATTTCCTTAATACAGCAAGATTTATTATGGATTAACATCAGTATGATGAACATTTTCTTGGCCATTCCTTTAATATACTTGGGTGGTGCAGATTACTGAGATCCATTGACTTCAGAATACTTATTCCAAGTAGCTATTGTTTTAACACCCGCTATGACTCTAATGCATTAAAAAAATATCATCCCAGTGTCACTGTACATTACCTTTTATCATAGCTAAAGAACATGTCAGCTTTTTCTATATGCCTTAGCAATTTGTCACCTTGAAACAGTCAATACATTGCTAAAAATCACTTTTGTTAATAATATCCTTACCAAAAAAAAATATTTACCAGGAGCCCTGCCAGCCCTGGATTTTTCTGAATGCCTTTAGCTTTCTTCCCAGTCAAATTGTCCTGGTTTTTCATTGCAGGGTCATAGCTTTTTTTTTGGCTAGATAATGAGCTCTTCTTAGAAAAGCTCTTATTTCTATTTATTTGTTGTCTTTACTTTTTCTGCCCAGTCAGTCTTGCTTAGAACTTTCTGCAGCTTTGGGAAATTAGCTGTTTGGAAACCTTCAATGCATATGTATTATTGGTGGTATCAAGCTCTGCCCATATTAAATATCAACAAGTCATGCTTATACATCCTATCTATAATGTATAGTTTGGTCTTAATTATCATTAATAAGAGTCTAAAATAGTTATGTCATGTTGGGTTCAACTTCTTTTAGGTTGTTTTACTGTTACTATTGGCTGAACTGCAAGACACAAGTTTGTTATTATTTGATAGGTGAATTTCCACATCTGCCTTCCAAATGGAAGTACCCCATAATATATTTCTCCTCCACAAATTGCAAAGTTAAGGAATACTTTATCCTGGTTTTGGTTTAATTTATTGTTTTGGTGTGTGTGTGTGTGTGTGTGTGTGTGTGTTCATTTTTTTAAATCAGATCCTTGCTATGGGCTTTGTCATATAGCACATTGGTCTGCTTCCATTGAAGGTCCTTTGCCTCTGAGCAATCGCTCTAAAGTAAGTATCGTTTTTAGCAGAGAGTGTCACCCTGTGGTTTTAGTTGTACTGGAATAAGTGCCCCTCCGCTGCCACCCACGCACCTGGTGTATAGTCAGGTACTTCAATATTCTAATCATTCAGACTATCCCAGGTTTCAGTGACTGTCCATTTTCTCGAGATGCAAGTAGGGGCAATATAATTTTGAAGAAAGTATTTGTATACAAAGAACTTAAGTTCCTAAGGAAAAGCTCTTCTAAATACTTCTCTTTTTGTCTTTGACATCTATAATGCATACTTTAAACATGCATGTATTGTATGTATGTGTCCTGGTTTCGGCTGGGACAGAGTTAACTCTCTTCTTAGTAGCTGGTACAGTGCTGTGTTTTGGATTTAGTGTGAGAATAATGTTGATAACATGCTGATGTTTTAGTTGTTGCTAAGTAGCGCTTATCTTAAGTCAAGGACTTTTCAGTCTCCCGTGCTCTGCCAGCAAGCAGGTGTGCAAGAAGCTGGGAGGGAGCATGGCCAGGACAGCTGACCTGAACTAGCCAAAGGGATATTCCATACCATGGAATTTCATGGCCAGTATATAAACAGGGGAGGCGTGGATCGTGGCTCTGGCATCAGTCAGTGGGTGGTGAGCAACTGTATTGTGCATCACTGGTTTTGTTTTCTTTGGGTTTTTTCCTCTTATTTTTTGTTATATTTCTTTTCATTACTATTATTATTATATTTCGTTATTATTATTGTTAGTATTATATTTTACTTCAGTTATTAAACCATTCTTACCTCAACCCACGAGTTCTACCTTCTTTCCCGATTCTCCTCCCCATCCCACTGGGAGTGGCGCGGAGTGAGGGAGCGGCTGCGTGGTGCTTGGCTGCTGACTGGGGTTAAACCACAACAGTATGTCAGCAGAAGACAACATACAAAACATCTTTCTCCACATATCAGGGAAAAGGTGTCCCATGAGTCCCCATCAGTCAAGAAGCAGAACCAAATTCTCTGTCTCTAGGGGTCCATGGGCTGAGAACTAGAAGAAAATCTTGTCCTAACTCTATGACACAGCACGTCATAAACAGCTTGAACCAACGTGCTAAAGAATGCAAAAAGTTTCAGTTGCTTATAAATCAAGAGTATTGAACAACAAATGGACAGTGGAAGTCAGTTCCTAGAGTGCATTCACCCCTTCAGCACTGAAGTAATTTTAGGATGTAGAGGACTTTGAAAGTCTTGGAGACCTTTGCTATGTTTTCCTATAATTTGCATGATGATTTCTACCCCCAGCTGCAATATTATTCCCTGCAGTATTCTCATTCCAGACTGTTTCCTTATTATGTGATTATTACAGTTTTCAAGACTGATTGTTTTATCAGTCAGCAGCGATATAAGGGATCTGGCTAAAATGACTTTCAAATACTATTTATTTAAATGCTAAAACAGTGTTCATGATTGTGGTCACAGCTTCAAGTCACTAAATTCCCAAATGTTTGTGAAGCTGAAAATGTAAAGATTTTATATATATATATATAACAATATATTAATTTTATAATCATTGGCATGATTATAAAATACTTTAAGTTTATTAAAGATTTTGTAAAAAAATCTTTCAGATTTATTTTCAAATTGATCAATCCATCATATATTTTAGAAACAGGCCAGTCAGTTCTTTCTTAGATATAAAGCATAGAAACCATACATTCCTCAGATATGTACATAATTTTTCTCATATAAGTTAAGCATTTTAGCTTCTGAGAGTTGATTTCAGAAATAAAACTTTGTTGCTAAGATTATAAATCTTCAGCAAGACATACCTGCTCAGCATTTCAGGATGTGATTCCCAGGGATGTGAGGCACACAAAGAACCACTGAAGTCAACTGGAACTGTGATCAGTTCCCACTTCTCAAAATCTGAAGGGCTATTTGCTTTCATCTTGTTAGTGATCATGTAATGCTAGTTCAGATCCAAGATGCAGGGATAAAGTCAGCATTACATAGGCAAGAATGAAAGATCTTCATAAGATTTTCCCACATAACTACTATGTAAAGCCATTTCAAAGAAACATGGGGCCCTCTAGTCAGTCATTTCCACTGGGAACAGATTTTTAGGGCCTAAGACTGGCTTTACTATTTATTATGTAGTAATGGAACATTACCTTTGTTGTGAGACTAAAGGAAAAAGTTGAAAGCTGGGTTATAAAATCTAAAGAAAGCCTCACACTTGCCAGAAGTAGCCAGTAATTACCACAGTGATAAGTTTGAGGACTCAGGTCCCAAACAAAATCAAGAAATAAGAATTCAAAGAGAGGATTTTTTTTTTCCTCCCAGTTTCCTCTATTCCAGGAAATTCATGTGGTCAAAGGTTTCTTTTAACAGAAAATTATTTACAGGTGCTGTTCCTGGCTCTGTCACAAAGTTGTGTCTTACACCTCCGTCTAAGTGCAGTCAGTCTTTGGATCAATGTGACTTCTTCCTGTAGGGGTCTTTCTGTTAAATAATTGCCTGCTACAAAGCCAATGTCCGTGGCCTTCCAGAGCTTTGGATGACTCAAAAGGGCAATGACTATTTCGGCTGGATGGAGCAATAGTATTTCTAGATGAGGTTATAAATTTGTATGTAAGTTATAAATTTGTATGTAAGTTACTGTATTTCAGAAACACTTCATAGCAGAACCTGAACACTTATTAAAAAACTAAAACTTCAGTCCACAGCTTTTCCTCTGCAATATAGTAATCCTGGGGTATGAGAATTAATGAACATGCTTGACCAATAGTGCATGACACTGCTTACAATGAGGTTTGTTATTTATTATTGTTTAATCTTTCTGCATTCCAATTAACTATCAGAAATCACAGTTAGTTCAACTAGAAGTTGACTTAATTTAAAGCTTCTATTACCTAACACTCCAAAGGACATGTGCAATATGTTATTGAAAACCTGCTGCTTTTCAATTTTTTCCAGTTTCTGAACTGAATTCTTACTGTTCACTTGCTTTCAAACCATTTCTTTATCAGGCATTTTTTCCTACAATCATGAAGTGTGGAAATGCAATTCTTACAAATGATGAAAGAGAAAAATAAAAGAAAGTTGAGATTCAGTCATAACCACATGAATCCTGAAGCTGGGGCTAGAAGATACACACCTTTAAAGTCCTGTGCGTTGGCACTGCCCTGCAGGTATAATGAATTGCAGCTTATTTTGTTTTTGCATTACAGTTGTCAAATAGCCTTCCTTACAGTAGCTCTGATCAGCTTTGAATTAGGCCAGTGTGGCCTCTTCAGGGGTGAATCACATTTTGAGTAAGGCCTGAGCCAGGTAAGAGAGCTGCTTCCCACAACGTCACATGAACTTCATGTTCCAATTCACTGTAACAGTGTAAAAAGGTGCAGAAGTACTACAACTTCAGTCCTTTTCCAACATTAAAGAGAATTTCTTCAATTACAAGTACATAAAACAAGGGCTGTGAATTGTGTCTAGCACCATTTTGAAGTTACCACAAAAGGTTTGATCATGTAAGATACCAATTATTTAAATTTTATCTAATTTTGAAATTGCAAAACTGACCTAGCCTGAAAGTTCTCTCGAAAATCATTTGTCTAAGGAAAAAAATAAAAGAAAAATCTCAGCCTTTATGGGATTTGTTTGAAAGTGTTCTAATTCAATCTTTATTACTTGTCTTCTCTTAGTAAAAGTAATATAAGTACGTTTCATCCACTTACTGAATTTAAGCAGGATTTTTTTCAGATTTAAAAATATTTTGATAAATGGGTGCCTGTAACCCTGAGGAACTTTTACTTGCAAACCTGCTGAGTTTAACAGAATGAAGGGTGACAATTCCTGAATATTTCCACTTTGTTTCATTAGATCCAAGAGGTTCGGGGCTTTCCTCAGTCAAGCTAAACTCTAGATGTGAATCGTTCAGGATTCACCCAGAACTTAATGATTTTTATTTATGTGGTGTAAAATCCATATCTTCTGTGCACACACAAGTGAAGCTTGTCAACTTCAGCTCAGTGTGATTTCAAACAGCTGAGCTATTGAACACTCAAAATGAGTTTTGTAATAGAAACCTCAATTCAGCATTAACTATGGCACTTTTAAATGTATGCATACTATATTAATAACATAAAGCAGCATTTGTAGCATTTTAATCTTGCTGTCAGGTAGCTGATCTGTTAGTAGTTTTTTGTGACAAATTCAGACAATTTACGCTTAGGGCTTAGAAGGTGAACATTGCACAAAATCAGTTCAATAGTGAAAAGAAGAATTTGTTACTAAATTTTCTTGGTCACCAAAATATTGAAATTTCTGTAGCAGCCTCAGCTGAAAGCTGGGCTTATTTTTACAACTGAGTCTTTTCCATTATCCAAGAATGGTTTTCCCATTTTAGCTTTCTCCTTTCCTTCTTTTTTTCCATACACTTTTTGAGGTTTCCCTGCTTGGGCCTCTTTTCTATCCTTCAGTAAGGTTGAATTCCCTGATGGTAATCATAATTATAAACATATGTTGTTACTGTGGGCTACCAATTTACTTGCAGTCCTAGGTATTAAAAAAAAAAAAAGTAGGTTTTGGAATATATTTTACATCATCAGGGCATATCTCATGAATAATTAAAGGCAACTCAAATTTATAGTAAAGAGCAGCCTCTGGAATGCCATGTCTAAAAATAATTGTATACTAAAATTGGTTTGAATCAAGTAACCACTCCAAACAATTAATATCATGGCAGAAAAATATTTTTGAGTTTCATTATCATTGATATATTTTTAAAATTCAATATTTGTGTCTTTGAGATTGGGATGACTATTAGGAAAACAGAAAAATACAGAAATAAGTATTTTGGAAATCAGTAGACAGAATATTTAATTTATCACAGATATTTACTGAAAAAAACTTTTCAACTAAAAAAAAATTAAGAAAGACAAAGTAAAAATACTCTAAATTTTGCATTTGTTTTAGTGGCTTCTTCCACAATCTGTCTTTCATTCAGTGTTATTGCAAAGAAGTGCCTCTGTAATTAACATGTTAGATTTTTAGTGACTTATTTTACTGTGTAGCATTTTATTGCTGATGTGTCAGTCAGTGTAATGTTCACAGTGCTGCAGGGAATAATCAGAGCATGCATTAGGCAATTCATATTGTATTTGGTATCCTGGTAAGACAAGATAAAATGTTTTGAAGATTAGTTTAGAATTAAAAAAACCAACAAAACCGATGTCCCCCCCAACACACACACACTGGGAAGACATAACAATAATTAATGAATGAATTTAAAAGGAAGGTAGGTCCATTTTAAATTGGGCTGGACCTGATAAAGTTTGCCACAGGGTACTTCAAGAATAGGTGTCAGCAATGTCACAGCCCTGAGTGAGCAGTTCATTCATGGATGTGGTGGTAGCAAGAAAAACGGAGTATCTACCTGTGAAATGCAGTGACAGCGATGCTGGGAGTTACACACCACTCAGCTTAGCACTAGTTCCTGGAAAAGCATTGGAACAAACAATGAAGGTTTGTTAACAACCATATAACAAGGAAAAGAATAAGAGGTAACATGGATTTATAAACTAAATGTGTCAAACTAGTCTAATTTCTTTGCTTAATAAGGTAACAAACATAAATATGAAGGAAATAGATGTCATACATCTTGACTGTAATCAGGCTTTTGTCAGTGTCTTACGGCACAGACTGGATGAAATCACTATAAACTGAAAGAAATACTGGTTGGAAAGCAGTATGTATAGTAGTTATGTGTTAAACCAGGAGGAGATACTGAGTAGGGCTCTGCAAGAATGTCTCCTGGGTGTGGCTGAATTGCATATTTTCAGTAATGAAGTGGATGACAGAAGAAAGAGCATACTTACTAAATTCACAGTGCCTAGCTGGGAGAAAACAAAAGTTTTTGGTAAGGAAGAGATGCAATTCAAGCTGATCTCGAGAAATAATCTGAAAAAAGCATGCAGTTCAAGGAAGAGAAGTACAGGGTTAGGTATGAACAATTGCACAAAGATAGGATAAGGAACAAGGGGCTTAGATATGGTCTTGGAGGTCTAGGAGGCACAGTACGTTGCAAGCTGAACATTTACCAGCAGGTAGCACGAATCAGCAATGGCACACTGCTGGGGAAAGGTCAGCTGTTTTACTGGGATGGAGAGATGATTATTGTCTGGTCCACCTTTTTGATCGAGTCAGCACAGATGTTGCCTCAGCTGGAAAACTGTGCCCATTTACAAGCATAACACTTTGAGAAAGATATGGATCAACCGGAGAAACTCTTCTTGCTGTGGATAGAGAAAATATTGGTCATAAACTGCAGAGAGAAACATTCAGGTCAGATATTAGGGATTCTTTTCTTATAGGAATAATTTAGCTTGGGAAGAAATTGCCTAACAGTATTGTGGAATTACTGTCACTGGGAGATTTCGAGAGCAGATTGGGTAAACATCTGTCAGGAATGTGGTAATTATGTTTGATACTCTGCTGAAGCAGAGAATAGACTAGATGACTTCTCACTTCTCCCACCCTGGTTTTTGATGATTTGTTGAAATGATCTCAAGCTACCAGTTTTGACTAAATGACCAACTGTTCTTATGTTGAAGTCAAGTGATGTCATTTTCTATTGATTTCACTAGGTTTGGATCAGGAACAGAGCGAAGAAAAGGCATATAAATGTCAGTTGCAGAATAAGTATAGGAAAGGCCTGATCCTGCTCCCATTAAATTCAGAAGAGACTTGATCTCTTTCAGTGCAGGTTTAGTTGAATTCTAAATGTAGGCCATGTATATGTATGTATATAGGTATGTCAAAATATGTAATGTTGATACAGTTCTGTCAGTTAAGCATTATCACTGAAAACTTGCTGTTTGAGCAAGTGTGAGAGAACTAAAACTTTACCAACAGTGTGTCTTTTTCAGAGTTTAGCAATAGAAACTCCAAAGAAAGTGTTCCCCAGTGACGCACATTCCAAGAAATTCTCATAGACTTGCTGATAGCACCTGGGTGGACGAGGTACCGAAGCATTTAAAATGTATGGCTATAATGAGTGAATAAGAAGCCAGGAAAAAAGGGATACTTGGGCTCCACTCACAGTATCCTCTTGGTCACCTGAATTTTTCTTTTTCATTTTAGGGGCTTATACTGTATTCTAGGAGTGATAAAAGTGGGATTTTGTGATCTTGCTGTCTGGGAGCGGAAGAAAACTAGCAGTAGAAATAATCAAAATGTGCAAAAGACTCTTTTCAGCTTCTCCAGGACCTAGCCAAACTCATAGATGGCAGCACAGTAAGAAAATCCCCTTCCAGATTATTTCATTGTTAGACTGGTCCCAGGCTGGTAACTTGTCCCTGTTTTTTACACTAAGCGAAGTTCCTTTGTATTGTCTGGAATTTTTGCTCATCCTCTTAGCACACAACTTCTTCATAAGCCTAGCCTTAGGAGTTTTACGGCTTCCAGAACCAGAGAGGCTTAGCCAGGTTTAAATAAACATCCATGCTAACCATTTACCACCGAGCATTGTGATATTTGCCAGCCCCATGGAATGCATGCTCTAAGCATCAGCTAGATACTTTGAGCCCCTAAAAAGGGTCAGTTTTACCTGAGATAAGATGGGCATTAAAAATGAGATACTAGACTGCAGAATAGCCTTTTATTAAGGAAAGTAGACTTTCTTTTTTAGTACAGGGAATATTGGTTTATATCTGATCTTAAAGATTTTGCTTGAGGTTATCCAATGGAGGAATGATTCACAAGAGATGGCTCCTAACTGTGCTTCCAGATTTTAGTATTAGTTTGTTAGCTAATGTGGCTTTTTGCACTAGAAGGGTTACAAGTTCTCCACTCTCAGAAACTCTTGTGAAGAAATAGTAAAGTGTTTGAAGGCCTCCCAGGTCGTTGCAGTCCACACAAAGGTGGGCTTTTGCCTTGTTTGTAACATTCCTCTGAGAGATCTAACAGGCTTTTAGAGCTGACGTTCTGTATGTCTGCACTGAAAGAACAATGTCATTCAGTAGACTTGCCATGAAATGCCTTGGAGGAATTCAAACAGCAATGTGTATATGTGCATGATGCATTCTAGTCCACTGTCATCCAAACCCAGCAGAGGAAAGAGACTAGAAAGGTTTCAGGAGCAAGAGGAGAAAAATGTGTAAAGGTTAAACTCAGTGCTAAAATCACTGACATTTGAACAACATAGATGTAAAAGAAAACTGAAAGCATCAGACATTAACTAGGGTTATTGTACTGGAAACTTTATCTTTGTAATGATTGCAAAGCAAAAAAAACCCCAAACCCCAAAAAAACCCAACCAAAAAAACCCCAAACCAACCTACTAGGAAGGCTGTGGATCAACATAAGTACATTTTTTTTTTAATGCTGTTAATTGGAAAATATGCCTTTATATAGATATGATCAATATAAAATTTTGCCTGTCATACATGTTTAAACTTGTTCTTTTGTAATTAAAACCAGAACTAATTTAGAACTTAATGCCATAAGAGCATAGTGTCAAACAGAATTATAAATGTGATGCCATAACAGTATTTTTATCTTCTGAATTATGTATTTCTTCAACATCCCTTAATATGTTTGAATCCATCTAAATATCATGGATAGATTAATTGACTGTTAAACTAGTGCCTACTTTATGTACAGGCATGAACATTTCTCTTGTTTTCTTTCTGATTGAGAGGACATTAAAGGGTTTTTTTATGAAGAACAAATCAAAGATTCTTGCTAAGCATATGATCAGGAATTTTATGTTTGATTTGAAGTAATATCTGAATGTGTTTACATTTAGGAATAGAATGATTTCTAAAATAGCCTGAAAATCCTAGAAGAGCAACTGAGTCTGATAGTGCCATGTGAGCTCTAACTGATGTATTTTCAAATTTTGTAACAAGTGTTTGAATTCTTTTACATTAAAAAATGCCCATGATTATCAGGAAGGACTTCTCAGCACTACATAAATAAAATAAATTTTTTTAAAAAAAGTGCAAAAAATGTCAAATGCCATAATTTCAGTGAAGGACTAGTAAGATTTATACAGGTGTCTCTACTTGTTTGTTTGCCCAGTTCCTGATTAAGAAAGAACAGATATAGGTATATATTAAGTTCCTTTCATTTAAGCTCAACCACCAATAAATATATTGAAGATAATAGCTGTTCTTGAGCTAGCCTGCCCTTGCCAGTGGCATTATTAGCTCTTGGGATACTAACAACACAGATTCAAATCTCTCCTGAAATCTAGCTGCTTTTGAGAGAACCAAAGCAATAAACATCAATAAAAAGCCATCAGCATCCCTCTTATAAGCATGTGTGCATATACTCACAAGTGTGGATCACTTTTTTGTAGGGGCATGAGCAAGCATGGGCTTCCTGGATTCCATTTCTTTGAGACCTTATTAACTTCAGTCTATTTCTGTCTTCCACTTAGCTGACCACATTGTCAATGCTTACCAAATAATAAATCGTAATTATACTAAAATCAGGTTTGGAGCACACAGCTGCAAGTCAGTCCTCCAAATTTATCTTTCATTCTGCCTCTAAAAACTCATCCTCGCTGAGACTGCTGCCTTTCGAGCAGCAGTATTCTTGGCCTGAAGACTGACTGATATTTGAAATGAATCAGCACTACAGTACATTTAATTTTCAAAAACAAGCGGTTGTTCATATTTAGAACTTGGCCAGAAATTGTAAGTAGCATCCACTCTGTGTGCTTTGCTTTCAAAAGGGCTGGTCAGTGGTAAAATTGCACCAAACCAGGGGACCTCTAAGTATGGTTATTGGTATGGGTGAAGTCAGGCTGAGAGAAGGCATCTCGAGTATCAGAATAGAGCTGACGCTTGAGGGTGTAGCCTGTAAGTGATCAAGCCGTAATCATGGGAAGCTGGGACCAGCGTGTGCAGGTTCTGACTGCAGTTGGGTCAGTTCCTTGCACCTTTGCAAAATCAGCACAGGTCTTCCAAAGTGGTCCTGAGCAGAGAGGAAGAAGAGACACCAAGGGAAGGAGAGAACTGGGATACAGATACTGAATAATAAATAGAGATAGCAGGACTGCTCAAGAGCGTCCAAAACAACATTTAGAGCCATGTCTGAGATTCGTTTATATACAGAATAGTCACTTCTTTCCTTTTCATTTGCCTAGGAAAGTATTTCTGTTGTTCAGCACGTTTTCTCTATCACTCCTATCAGGCAGAGCTGAACCTTGCTATGTTGGAGCTATGTAGTTGCATTTTGTGTTCCCTTAGCAACTGAATAACTGACACTTGAAGAGGAAGCAATAAAAAAGTGTGTTTTAATTTTTTTACAGTTTGATAAAGCTTGAGAGATGGAGAAGCCATGTGGCAACTTCATGAGGAAGGAGAAAGTAAACTGCCTTTTGTTTATATCTATTAACTGTTCTGAAAATACCTGCACTGTTGCTTTTACTCAAAAAGCACACTCTATATAGCTAATCTGAATTGATGTATTTATGTTATATGGAATCCTAGCTATAGGTTATTTGTAATACTGATTTATGTTTTTAGTATAGTAGGGCGAGAGTGAAAAGAAAAGGGAGAGGAATGAAAAAGCTAAGCCACACCTTAGCCACTTCCTAATCCTTTTGCCTTCAGAGACAATTCTGGTTATACAGGTTGGTCAATTCTAACTTTTGTTTTGCCCAGCCTTGGAAGCTTCTTTGGTGGGAAAATTCAAGGCGGCAGAAGAATAAACTGGCAATTTGACTTTTTGAGGAGAGAGGTGGGATAGTTTTTGGAGGACCCATGAGGTGGCTGGATAAAACGGATCTACCTGTTCTTTTGGGAAATGGTATGCCTTTAGATAAGGCACATAAATATACTTACAGACAGACTGGTATTTTAAAAAACATTTTCCTTAAGGGAATCGTTCCTTCTGTTAAATGTAACCTTTTTGCTAAGGAGACTATTATTTACCCCATTTGGTGCAGAGTTGTGGGGGATGGAATGGAGGGAACCAGGCTGCATAGGAGATACTCAGAATGTAGTCAAAGTACTGTGGTCTAGGGACTGTTCTGAGAAAAGTAAATTTTTTGAAGCTTCTCAAGAAAAGGCAGATATACAAGGCCTAGGATAACACTCATCAGAAAAGAGTAGAATGGTGCAATATCCCTCTAACCATGACACACGTCCTGTAAGAAAAATGTTATATCCCCTTATTGCCTCTTTACTTTTCCTTTTTGTCTGCTGTCTTCTGTCTCACATTTTACCTTTCTCCTTGTATTGTCCCAACCATTCATTTTCATCAGCTCTTCTTCCATAACCTGCAGCTTTAGTATTCTGCATCTTTCTGCATGTTAAAATTGCTCTCCCGAGCATTGCTCCACCCACACTTTGATGGATTGCTGTTTACATGCTACCGCTCCCCTGCTCTCTGAAAAGCACTGCGTGCACACAGGCACACAGTGCAGACACTTCCACACTTTGGTATAACACTGAACATGGATCTGACTAGACCTACAGTGATGCTTCTACATTTCTATGATTGTACTTGAATACCTTTTGCTATCAAAACCGTTTTGGGGGGATGCTCCTTCCTCATGTCCTGTCTGACTCTCAATACTTTTTTTTTTTCTTTTGTAATTGCATATCTCCAACCCTTCAGAAAAGCACATCTTCCTCTATTAATGATGCTTGCCTAGGGCCAATGCCTGTCAAAGCAGACAGGTACTCTCAGTGTCCTATTAAATTAGGTAATTTCACTCAAATATCTGTAAGTATGTTCAAGATTTTGGCTACTTTTACTTTGCAAAGTTTTCTGATGCATGGCAATATCCCTTTCTTCCCCACAGATAGGCATGGCAGCAAATGCTCATCTCAAGCCATTGAGTCTGTCCTAACTCTTTCACCAGGACATCTACCACAGGGGTCCCTTTCCACTAGTGGTGACTTGCTGATATTGCAATGATTACTCTGAAAGTACTGTTCATAACCCTCCATTTCTGAATTCGTAAGATGACAAATAATTTCCACCTGAACATCTGTGACATTTGGGTTCTGAAACAGTCTCAAATACCATGCTGTTCATTAGTAGGGATTCAATTTCCTGTCCCTCTCTGCTTCAGTTTTGCTTCAATGCATAGAGTGTGCATATTCATTAAAAACAACAATAATAAAGTTTTGCCGGAAAAGAGGGGGTTGTAAATAAAAGATGCCTGGGGCAAAGCTGTGTTTTGTGTTCTGGACATTTATATAGCTATTTACAGTGCTCTTCAGTTAAATAATAATAATAATAAAAAAAACCCAGAATTACCATAGCAACTGAAGCAAGTATGTGTTACATTTTTAATCTCTGAGATACACAAACCCCTACTAAGAAAACACACAGAAGAAAAAATGTGAACTTGTGTGCCTTCCCTATGTTTGAAGGGAATTTTGTTTCTTATTTCCTTGCCAGTACTTAATGTTGCCTTTGTTAGGGGAGTAGCTTTGTTCTCTTTGCATTGTTACACTTGCATCTCAGGCAGAGAATGAGTGCAGGAGACAGCTGGAATGCGTTCTCTTCCGAGACGTTTTGGAAACTGCCAGGAGTGTGCAGCAAATGGTGGCTATGAGGCCACTACAATATTTTTTTCTGGTACACTGGAATGAATTCCACAGGTGAACACATGGGGAACACATCTATAAATAAAACATGCTTGTATTTCATATCTGCACAAAACTACTTGCTATGCTTTTCTGCATCTGATGTACAGGGAGGTACTTGTTCAAGTTTATTTCCCCTCCCTCCCCGCCCCAGTTCCCTGGTTTTACTTGGTTTCCTTAAATCCTTTTTGAATTGGAGTACACAACATTTCCACTACATAAAAGATCCATAACAGTTCTGTTTAAAAATATATAAAGTTGTGTCTAAGAAGAGTGAGGGGAAAGAGGCATTGGTTAATCCATCAGTAGTCTCTCCATTACTCTCTCCTATGGTGGTAAATTGGGATTTATTTCTCTTGTTGATGGTAAACATTTTTTCCTCTATTCTATCCGCCCCTGTTATTGGCAGAATAATTACAATTCCTCTTATCAAGACAATCAAGGGACTAAACTAGCTGCTTTCCCCATATTACTGCAGTACTTTGTTTTGAATCTCTTGTGAAGAATGGGGCTTTTGCAGTAACATGCCTGGACACTTCACTGTTTCCAAGACAAACAGCTCTTGAGCCAAGATCGATTTGGACAGCATGCAATAGCTTGCATCTTTTTTCAGGAAATTCAGAGTCCTTTAGAAAAGCTAAATGAGCCTTACAGCAGCCCTAGAAGGAAGGTACAGAAAGATTGTGCCTGCCCAAAGCCATATGAGTTGACTTAACGGTACAGAGGCCATGGTTCTCTGAACTATTAAACAATTTCAAGCCTGATCCTGTTGGTGCAGGCCCCTGACACACATTTTTACCAAGTATGTCTTCATAATCCTTAGGGAAAAATCTGTCCTTCTCATTTCCCTGTCAAATGCCTGCAACTTACTGTATTGCAAAACCAAGTGAGGCTCCAGATTTTGGAGCAAATCCTTAAGATACTGATGTTACATGCTTTTCATATTCTTTACAGACATAAAATTTTAGGTAGAACCTTATTGTGTTTTGTCAGCATGGCTGTATGGCATCCTTTCTAGAGCTAGCCAAGAGTGTTTCTCTTGCAAACTAATGTTTTCTCAGAATTAAACTTTGCATGGGAAATCAGCTGTTTCTGATGAATTTTCATTTTAAAAGTTTTTGATGGAATCATAGCAGAATGTTTATAACTTCTTGGGTTAGAACACTTTAATTTGCTTTGACGCTATGCATCATGCACCAGTCAAACTGAATGTCATGGTTTAACCCCAGCCAGCAACTACGCACCACGCAGCCACTCATCCCTTCCCCCTCCTAGTGTGATGGGGAGGAGGATTGGGAAAAAAAAGTAAAACTCGTGGGTTGAGATAAGTGCAATTTAATAACTGAAGTAAAATAAAATATAATACTAACTAATAATAACAAAAATATAATAATAGTAATGAAAAGGAATATAACAAAAAAAAAAAAGAAAAAGAGAGAAATAACACCCAAGAAAAGACAAGTGATGCACAATGCAATTGCTCACCACCCGCTGACAGATGCCCAAGCAGCGATCCGCTGCTCCCGGCCAACTCCCCCCTGTTTATATACTGAGCATGACGTTCTATGGTATGGAATATCCCTTTGGCTAGTTCAGGTCAGCTGTCCTGGCTGTGCTCCCTCCCAGCTTCTTGCACACCTGCTTGCTGGCAGAGCCTGGGAAACTGAAAAATCCTTGCTTAAGATAAGCGCTACTTAGCAACAACTAAAACATCAGTGTGTTATCAACATTATTCTCACACTAAATCCAAAATGCACTGTACCAGCTACTAAGAAGAAAATTAACTCTATCCCAGCCAAAACCAGGACACTGAATTAAATAGCTGGCATTTATCAGTAAAGAATATTTTTTTTAACTCCAAGCAGATGTAAAAAATTGTTTATTGAAAATTTCTTAAAAAGTGGAAATTCTCAGTTTCATCTAGCTCTATTTTTTACCTCAAAATGGTGAAATAATAGTGGCATAACTCAGAATTTTTTCTGGTTTATTTCTGCTAGCTAGCCTTGAAGTAGCACTTCCAGCTCCTGTGAATGTTGAGCAAAATCCACAAATGAAATATGAATTTTCAATAGCTTATGTTCAGCTTGAATTAAAAACAAGTAATTCTTCCCTTCCTTTCTCATCTTGGAGTTCATCATGCGGTGACAATTTGAAATTTACAACCCAGACATTTAACATCCTTCACAAGAACATATAATTTGAAAAACTTGTGAAGAGAGATGTCTCTTCTAAAAAATGGCACTATCTCTTTGTAAAAAGACCCCTGTCATTTAGATTTCTGTTCAGCTTCCCATCTTAAGCTAAATAACACTGACATTTTTTTCAGATGTATTTCTTTGAAAGTTACCCAGATTAGATATTTGCTTAAAAGAGTTTTAATGTGACATTGCTGGCTTTCTTCTATATCCCTTTGTGTAAATTTGCAGCTAATGCAGAATATAGATTTTATCAAATTCCATTGCTGAAAACAGAGGCAATGCCATTCAGTAGGTGTTCATAGTCCTACAAACTACCAAAGCAACATTCACCCTGAATTTGGAAAATGAACCCCAAGAATTTTCTTTCAAAAAATGTGGAATGATGTATGTTTTGATAAAACCTAGCAAAGGAGGGTTTAAGATGAGATTCTGTCTGTGGAAATAGATCTCTGATGAGATTAATAAAAATAGGCTTGATGTCTAACTCTCTTTGACTTCACTGGATATTGGACACAATCTCTTTTGGTAAATCCCTATAAATGTGTATCTTTATTTTCTGGTAATTAACCATCTTTGCAAATCTGTTCTTTACAAACCAATAGGTATCTTTCAATTATGTTTGGCATGCCTGATCCACATGAATACCTCCTTATGTTAAGACCCCAAAAAACAGGGTATTTGCCTCCTGAATTTTATGGAAAGATTCATTTCCCCACTAAGCTCTAGAAAATGCATCATTTAGAACACAAGTCTTGTGGGAAATGGCTGCCTTGGAAAACTTTTGAGTTCCTTCATATTTTAATTGGCATGAAAAAGTCTTTTAATTCTTCAGTATTTCTAATGTGTGTTAGACCCCCCACCCCCCGTTCATATACAGATAGTAGAAAGAAGAGGGAGGGAGAAATTAAAAACTGAACCTCTACAAAGTTTGCTCTTCGATGTGAAAGTTTTGTATGATGGCAAATTAGACAAGGGAGAAAATGACAAGTAGAAGACACAAGAAACCATATTTCTTTTGTGAAGCAGTAGAGCAGATTACATATTTTGATTAGACGAGATGCTTAGCTCAAAAAAGGTAACAGAAAATCCAAAGGAGTCCCCATAATGGGTTGTCTTACATGGTAAGCTACATTGCCCTACAATGTTTTCTTTCCTCATCGTCAATAAACAGGCTTATGAATATTGGCAGAATTGCAGAACACAAAACCAGTATAATAGCGAGCCAAATTTTATGCTAGGAAATGCTCACTTTAATATCTTTAAAATATTGTACAGAGTCTTTTTTAATTCTAATCCTGGCATCAGATTGAGGGAGAAATATTTCTGTAGGGTAACTTTGATGATGACCAAGAGACACAGACCTAAACTTTCAAAGCATGCAATGTGAGTGTTTAATTCCCATTTTCAAGAGTATTTGGAAGCTGAGAAGTCCTTAATATGAAGCATGTTGCACAAGTTACTAGCAATCCTACTATGCCAAGTAGTTATTCAGGGGTGGGGGTTGCTTAACATTTGCTGCAGACAGGTAATGCTGCATATTTGCCAGAAGTGAAAGACAACAACTAGTATGTACATAAACGTACTTTAAAAATGCACATGGGGAGACAGGTACATAAAGCTTATGCATTTTGAGTTTATTAGTGATCTACCTTGTTTTAGCTTCATCTTTCATTCACCCAGCATTTCTATGATGAAAGTGATTCACGTCTGCACTGTATGAGCTCAGGACTGCATACAGTCCTGGGTTAAAACATTTCTCCAATTAGTGTTTATTAAAAATGTCTATGGTTGAGTTTACTTTGTGATCATACTTGTGTGCTATATGTTATGAGCATACTAAGAAACAGTACGTTTTCCATGTCTGACCAGCAGCTTGAGACCTATCTGCATATCTGGTAGGGGTCATTGAAACAAAGAGGTAGAGAAATATTTTTTAGATTTTTTTTTTTTAATGAGTGAGTCAAGCTGCAATTAAGGCTCAGAAATGGTTATGCTTTCAGATTAGGTTATCCTCTTTCCGTTCCAGGATTCTCATTGGGAATAAAAGTATGAACAGGGACAAAAAGGGTGAAAGAAGAGATCATTCTCTTGGCAGAGTCCTGTACTGGTGGTCAGTTTTGTGAAATGAACTATAAGTTACGGGTTGGGAGCATGATTTTATTTCTAGAAAGAGAAGCAGCCTAAAATTGCTTAGAAAGTCAGTTCTAAACTGAAAAGAAAGTCTCCTAAACTTTGGTAAGTTTTGAAATTGGACATGAACTTCTCAGTTCCCTTGGAGCTTTTCTAAACGCACTCACTTTATCCCTTGTCCGCATGCTGTGTTGCAGTTTCTTTAATCTCTGAATCAGTTGCAGAAGTTCACAGGTCTCTCTGTTTTGTAGTCTGGTAGATTTTCTGATACAACTAATTGGTTTTGACTCCCCTGGAATGGTCCATTGTGGTTTTACGTAGTTTGACATTGTAATGAGATACGTTTGTTCACAATGTTAATTTTGTTAGCACTGAGATTCTTTATTTCTATTAAATATTAAGAAACACAGAATGAATTCTTGATCTTCAGACTTGTGCCATGAGCAGCAACATAGATTACAGCAAAGTCACAATGTTTTAATTCATTCTGCTATGCTTTCATTTCTGGGTTGTAAGCCCAAATACATTTGCCTTTAAATGCTTTAGAGGTAGACAGGTTGGGTTTTCATTGCTTCTAAATATGTGGCTGCCTTGGGGCTTCTAATTTATTTATTTTTTTAATGGAGTGAGAGGCTATAAAACCTATGTGCTGTAAAGCAGGCAGACTTCTAAAAGTTTCCTACCAGCTCACCAGGCTCAGCTGAAAGAGCAGGTATCTTCAAGCTTATTTAACTCTTGTTCCTAGGCTTCTAATTAAAACCACTGAAATGCTCCCCATTTTGAAAAGGTCACATCTGATTTCATCTGAGACATTCCCTTTGTCTCATTTTAGCTGTCTCTGGTTTATATACTTACGAAAAAAAATAAGCAATTATAGTCAACTGGTGGATGAGCTTTGGCAGAGGTGTGGACACAATCTCCCTGTCTCTACACATATCTTAGCAGAGTTTAACCCAGGAGTGCAGTCTAGAGACTCCTGAATGGCTCTGCACAAAACGAGGGAGCACCAGGGAATGGTGCAACTATGAATGGGTTTATTTGTTCAGCCCCCAATGCTTACGAATAAAGAAATTTGATTCTTCTGATTCTTATTGCATTAATTAATTCAGTTCCAATCCAGGGTTCTCATCTCAATAATCTAAAATATCAGAATTTTTGGTGCTATCCTACAAGGTTAACTTTTTAATATATTTTTTAAAATATTGTAATAAGATAATTGTCTTTATGTTTAGAAGATTCATGGAGTGCACTCTCCAAATGCGGTTATTTATCTTTGTCTATTTGCATGGTTCCCATTACCATAATATACGAGTTTCATACCCTTTAATGTGTGAATCTGCCCCAGGCCTCTCTGAATAAGTGAGTATTAGCTACATTTTGAAAACTGAATGTAATTCATACCATCCAGCTTTAATTGTCTAAGTTAAGCCTCATTTTGTTGCCTTGGATCCCAGTATGGGCTATAAAAAAGGTTAGGCTGTTAACTTAGCCATGCTGACTTGTACTCTACAGTCTCTGAAATGACTGTTCAGGAGTCTCAGCACCTAAATAAGGTAGTATCACTATCCCTCCAGGAGACTAAGTAACAGGTTTTCAGAGATGTCTAGACACTTGAGAAAGCAGAGGAATATCAAATGGGATTTAAAAAAAAAAAAAAATGCTGAAATGCTTAGGCATGTTCAAGACTTACTGAAGACATTTATCTCCATCTGCCTGTCTTGCCAGAGCAGAGCAGGGTCTTGAGTTCAGGTCTGCAAAGTCCTGTACCTCTGCTTAGTCAGTGGCTCAGTCATCTTCTTCGCTGCTTTATTTTTTTGTAATTCATGTCTTAGGACAGAGAATAGACATTCTGCCCAGTGACCTTTGAGAAGTCTTTTTAATCACATTTGTGCCTAGGGAATACCAGTAAGAAATAATACTAACAAGTACTGCACAATGACAGGGTCAGAAGCTGTCCGCTGTCGAGTGGGTAAGAGGAACTGTAAACTTTATCCTTCATAACTATTTCTTTTTAATATGTGACATAAGAAGAAAGATAAATATCACTTCCTTTATTTGTATAGTTTATGATATTATTCTTTCTGGAAATACTAGTCTGTAAGACTTTTTCATCAGACAGCATTCGAGTCCTGGCTCAATTGATGGTATTTGCTTTAACTGGCTGTACCAAAAGGTCCGTGCTCCTTTGTATGCTGGTGTTGCTGTATAGCTTTATTGTCTCCCCTCAACTTTTCTTCCCTTAATCTGAAACCTTAAAACAAAGTACCAAAATTTGCTGCAAGGAAAGTAATGATCCTCCAAAAGAAATTCAGTGCAACTGGAAAGAACCATTTTAATTAGCTGACAGAATTGCATTGTTTAGGTTTCTTTTAAAAATCAATGAAGTGGCTGCAAATGTTTCTAATGTCTTCATGTCTTTAAAACTCTCACTGGGGAGCCCTCATTCTTACCACAAAAGAAGTTTTTATCATTTTGAAATTATTGTAAAGGCAGCTGGTACTTGGAAGGGGCTAAAATGCACTTCTTCATGTCTACAGTGTTTCTCTGAGTCTGCTTGGTGGCAAAAAATAGGTTTAAAAATCCTTTCCCTATTTCTGCTTTCTTCTGGGTTTTGGGGTTGGTTTTTTTTCTGACTTTGTGTGGGTCAGATGTACATGCTATAGAATTTTGTGCTATAGAATATTGTGCTATTGAAGCCTAAGCCTGAAGTAAACACTTCTTCCCAAAATTTCTCTATCCAGTAAGGATAGAATCATAGAATCATAGAATGGTTTGGGTTGGAAGGGACCTTAAAGATCATCTAGTTCCAACCCCCCTGCCATGGGCAGGGACACCTTCCGCTAGACCAGGTTGCTCAAAGCCCCGTCCAACCTGGCCTTGAACACTTCCAGGGATGGGGCATCCACAACCTCTCTGGGCAACCGCTTCCAGTGTCTCACCACCCTCACAGTGAAGAACTTCCTTACATCTAATCTAAATCTACCCTCTTCCAGTTTAAAGCCATTACCCCTTGTCCTATCACTCCATGTCCTTGTAAAAAGTCCCTCTCCAGCTTTCTTGTAGGTACTGGAAGGCTGCTAGAAGGTCTCCCCAGAGCCTTCTCTTCTCCAAGCTGAACAACCTCAACTCTCTCAGCCTGTCTTCATAGCAGAGGTGTTCCAGCCCTCTGATCATCTTTGTGGCCCTCCTCTGGACTCGCTCCAACAAGTCCATGTCCTTCTCAGGTTGTGGGCCACAGAGCTGAATGCGGTACTCCAGGTGAAGTCTCACAAGAGCAGAGTTAGAGGGGGAGAATCACCTCTGTTGGCCTGCTGGAGGATGCCACAGACTTCTCCTGTACCTAGCACTGTGCTCAGCTTAGACTAGCTGGAACTGTTTTCTAAAACCCAGGTCTGGATCAATCTTCCCTTCCATTCACATGGAGAATACACATAATTATGCATATTGCTCTAGTAACACTTGACAAATGGCTACCACTGACTGAAATCTGTATAATCTATGTAACAAAACGGTTCTGAGAAAATAAAATATGAAGTGGACAAAGAATAGAGCTACATCTTCATAAACCAAAGTGCACTGAACAGCCCTGCTCAATGTGCAAAGTGGACATTCCCCTTCAAGGTCAGATTGACCAGAGGCTCTCTGCTGGAGGTCTCACCACTGATACCTTTTCCTTCATTCATCTTCATCTTTGGAAGATTAGCATTTCTCTAAGGTGAGTCCAAGTGTAGCTTTTGAAATCATACAAGCACCTGATACAGTTACATAAAAAACCCAAACCTGTATGTATGCTTTTGTGCCTTGCAGTTGTATTCTCTGAACGCTAACAATAAAAGAGAAAAACATATCAATCATTCATGGGAAAGGCCTTGCTTTAGTTTAGGGAGATGGAGAGCAGGATGTATTGCTCCAGTTAGTGGCAGAAGGAGACTGCAGTATTCTGACTATTGCTTCCACTTCTATGAGCCCCCGCTTGCTCCTATCCAGTCCTAGCTTAAAATAACAATAACATTAGCTTTGTCTCTGACTCTGAAAAGAATTGATTTCATTTAAGTTGCTGTGTAACTGACAAAGAAATGTTGCAAAAGTGTTACTGTTCTTTCTTCACTTTTCCTTTGTCTTCTCCTTAGAAAAGAGTTAATGATGGTATCAAGCCATGTTCTGTCGATATTTATGCATGTGCAACTCCCAAATAAGGTGTGCTCTGCTTGACGTAATCAACAGAAGATGCAAAGATCACAGCTGATCAACGTGAACTGCTTTTCTGTGGTAGGGTTTTTTCAAACAGATAGATCATGAGTCGAATCCTGCATTCCTTACTCCCAGGAAACCTATTTGGATTTCCTTTAATGAATATCAGCACTGTTAATCTCTAGTGATTAGAATATCACAGGCAAGCATAAAACTCTGAAGTCCCTGAGACTTCTTAATATGGGAAAAATTCTTCTTGAGACCTTTCCTAACTTCCTATCCAACATAAACAATACAGAAAAATATACTCAATATTTTACTTTCCAGTTCTCTCATTCCATCAGTATGTAACAGATAATATTATTGGTGTTCCATTTCTATCACTTTTTTTGAACTCTATTAGATATTTATTTCTCATGTACACTACAACACCACTACAACAGCTAAATCATGGTTAGAAGTTATTATTATTCTTATACAGTGTATCTCTTAAATATATTTTTCTGATTCAGACTCCTCAATTACATTCCTCAGTTCATTCTGTCCGGACTTTTCCTAGCCAATCACTTGTGAACATGTTGATGATTGTGAAAGAGTAAATAGAATTTAACTTGGATTCTCAATTCTTCCCTTGCCTCCCTCTTGAAAAACAACATAATTGATTTGAAAATGCTTGCCTTAAAGGTTAGGAGATCAGAAAATCAGATGTAATTTTCTAGCTGTGAAAGATTTTATTTTAGAGGGAACTACTTCAAAAAAATTTAGACTGACAACTACAATCTGCTGTCATTCCTGAGAAAAAAATAGTGACATAGCTGTATTGGGTTTGCGTGGCAAGGTTTTGGTAGCGGGGGGGGCTACAGGGGTGGCTTCTGTGAGAAGCTGCTAGAAGCTTCCCCTATGTCCGATAAAGTTCATGCCAGCGGGTTCCAAGACGGACCCACCGCTGGCCAAGGCTGAGCCCATCAGCAACAGTGGTAGCGCCTCTGGGATAACATATTTAAGAAAGGGGAAAAAAAAGTTACAGGGGAGTTGCAGTTGCAGTGAGAGAGTGGAGTGAGAAGATGTGAGAGGAACAACTCCGCAGACACTAAGGTCAGTGAAGAAGGAGGGGGAGGAGGTGCTCCAGGCGCCAGAGCAGAGAGAGAGATTCCCCTGCAGCCCGTGGTGAAGACCATGGTGAGGCAGGCTGTCCCCCTGCAGCCCATGGAGGTCCACGGTGGAGCAGATATCCACCTGCAGCCTGTGGAGGACCCCACGCCGGAGCAGGTGGATGCCCGAAGGAGGCTGTGACCCCGTGGGAAGCCGGCACTGGAGCAGGCTCCTGGCAGGACCTGTGGCCCTGTGGAGAGAGGAGCCCACGCTGGAGCAGGTTTGCTGGCAGGACTTGTGACCCCGTGGGGGACCCACGCTGGAGCAGTCTGTTCCTGAAGGACTGCACCCTGTGGATGGGACCCATGCTGGAGCAGTTTGTGAAGAACTGCAGCCCGTGGGAAGGACTTGCGTTGGAGAAGTTCATTGAAGGACTGTCTCCTGTGGGAGGGACCCCACACTGGAGCAGGGGAAGAGTGTGAGGAGTCCTCCCCCTGAGGAGGAAGGAGCAGCAGAAACAACGTGTGATGAACTGACCCAAACCCCCATTCCCCGTCCCCCTGCGCTGCTGGGGGGGAGGAGGTAGAGAAAATTGGGAGTAAAGTTGAGCCCAGGAAGAAGGGAGGGGTGGGGGGAAGGTGTTTTAAGATTTGCTTTTATTTCTCATTATCCTGCTCTGATTTGACTAGTAATAAATTAAACTGATTTTTTCCCCAAGTCGAGTCTGTTTTGCCCATGACAGTAATTGCTGAGTGATCTCCCTGTCCTTATCTCGACCCACGAGCCTTTCATTTTATTTTCTCTCCCCTGTCCAGCTGAGGAGGGGGAGTGATAGAGCGGCTTTGGTGGGCACCTGGCATCCAGCCAGGGTCAACCCACCACAATAGCTCTGATGTCAGACTGTACCTTAGTTTTAGGAGTAAGAAGAGAATTTTGAAATTCATTAAATACAAGCATATATCTTTTTTCCTCCCAATACATGAATTACAAGCAAAGCTAGAAAGAGCTTACATTTTATTTGTTGTACAAATACTTGTGAAGAAACACTGTCCTGATTTGAGAGAAGGCTGCTTTTGAGGCAAAAGCAACGTAATTGTCAAATGAGCTTACCCAAGAATTGGATAGGAACTCACTTCAGCAAAGAAGGAATTTCCCTTTATTCGGAGACCCTCTTCCCTAGCTATACCTCCATAGTTGTCAATAACATCTATGACTTAGATCAACCCCTTCATAGCTGATGATCAGTAACATAAATGTGGAAATGTGGTGCTCATGTTCGCTCCATGTAGCCGTATTTCAGCAACAGTTAATTTATTTTTCTGATTTTAATTCTTGTGTTGTTAACCATGAATGAAATGGAAAAAAAAGTTCAAATGCAAAGTCAGAAGTTCCTCTGTGAAGCTTTTTTTCCCCTATTCAGTTTACATGAAAGATGCTGTTATGTGCTTGAAGTGCCAGTGTGACATACAGTCACATACTGGCCTTGTTGAACTGCTGTTGTTAGCTGTATTACTGGCTCAACTTCTATAATCATCAACGGAATGAAATACTGGGTCATTTGATACAACTACTGTGATGTTCAGCAACACCTATTCGAAAGCTGTGTGTGTGCATGAGAGAACAGGAGGCTTGCTTTAGTAGCAAAGTTCCCTTGGTACACACCTTGCACACGAGGATGTGGAGAGACATTTTCGTTTCTTTAGCAGGCGTGAGGTAAGTGGTATAGGTGGTCACCGCAGGGTCAACACCACAGAACGTGGAGGCTTTCAGCTCGGCCTTGCGAACAACTAGTTAGCTTGTGTCCACTGAGCATTACTTTGCTGCACACTTTGCTTAAGTCGTATGGTAGCGGTAGGAATAACTAAAAAAGGCCTCTTTTGCAGTTACAGGTTTTTTCCATTTTATGCCTTCCCAATCTGTAACTCCAACTTTTCTCAGGCTGTTAGTCATCTTCTAAAACTTTCACATTTCTGGTGTTTACAGAGTTTTAGGGCTCAGAGAGAGCTGTGAAAGTATGCAATTAGTGACAAGGATGAGAGACGGCAGAACCTTGTCATTTCATCATATTTATATTATAGTGCTCACAGAGCTTCCTAGTAGCCAGCTGCCTCTTATGAGAGCTATTGCACAGAGCTAACAGAAGACTGCTGTTGCCCTTACCACCTTGGACTTCAATTTTTCACTATCCTTTTGTGGTCTGTCAAAAGGGAAACTGGAGTACTTATGTTTCAAAAGTGTGGGGTATCCATATGGATGAGAAGCTAAACTGTGTGCTGTTACAATTAAATAGTATGTGGTACCAGAGTGAGCTGTCTTTTTTTTTTTTTTACAGCTGCCTAGGGTATGTCTACATTGCAGTGCCATTTGTGGTGTAGATGCAAACTTCTTTAGCAGGAACCAGATTTCAGTTTCTCAGACACTTGCTTAAGCAGAAAGGAAGCTAAAATTCTCTTCTCACTATTTTTATGTCTGTGGCTTTCCAGGGTTTCTGTTTTGTTCCAGATTGCTTCACCATGTCACATGTAAAATTCCACGTCCAAGAAAGGGGTGGAGGGCTATGCCTCTTCTGAGCTGAAGAAAAAAGTCTGAAATCATTTGTGCAGTAAATGAAATAGACTCAAGCCTCCTCTATGGTATGCAACTAATTAGCTGATGTTCATTTTCAAGTGCATTGTTCACAGTCAAGCTGAGACAATGCATAATATGCATTATAATGCCCCAGGAATGTGTCCTGATTCTAACTGCTTCCTTTTACTACTGCTGCTCCCAACCATGAATAAACCCTGCTTGAAATCTTGAAAGGTGATGGGTGTATTCTGGAGACATACATTTTCAACATCTTCTGAATCTGAGCTCTCTGTGATGTAAAGCCCGTGAAAGAATGACTCTGGCACTACAGCCTGGGAAATGTCTTCCTTTTGGCTTTTTCTCTCTCTTTGTTTCTTCCTCTCTCTTCTTGATGACTACCAAAAATTTCAGTTCTTTCATTTCAAAAAAATTGTTGCTCAGAGACTTTTGACTATTTGCATCCATTTAATTTTAATAATACATGTACTGGATTTTAGTGCTAGCAATGAAACATGATTTATTTTCTATTATTTATTGCTATTTATTTAGGATTTAGTTAACAGTCTCTGTAGTTACAAGCAGCTATAAGCCAGCCTAGTGAGTCATTTCCTTTACACTGACACCCATTGAAATGGCTCCTTTGCTGAAAATTCACTGATGTAACCAGACAAGCAGTATCGCGAGAGGTCATAGCTCATTATTTCCCATTTGCTCAAGTATGTGAATGTTTCCTGGACAGAACAAAATCAAAAGAAATCTAGGCCTAGGGGGGTCAAGGACACAAGGGAGAATGAATTTTATTCACATGAATTGATGCAAAATTTACTTGTAAAAGTAGGTTTAGTTCCCATTGCAGACAGAAATGGGGCAATGAAAATGTTCTTATTAACGCTCCCTATCTACACAAGCCCTGGTGTCAGGCTTGCCTACGTGTTTGGAGATAAAGTATTAAAATCGTGATAATGCACTGACTCTTGTAGAGAAAGCAGAACCGTAATTGACTTAATATTTAGAAGCAGCTAAACTAAATAGACATTATTAGTTCTTGGCATTTGTCTGATAACTTGTTCATTTACTCATCGTGGTCATCTGAGGCCTCAGTTTTCTCCCTCAGTGCTTAGAAGGCATATAACTGGATCAAGGAGAATTTTATTTCTGGAACATTCAAGTGGAGGTTGTAGCTGTATTTTGTTGGTAAGAAATCAAATGCTTACAATGTACAAAGTGTAAAGGCATGCATGTAAATGCTGGAGATCAAAGAGTTAGTCTTCTATGGGGATTATCTAATGTTACTACTTTCTTCCTCACTTATTATTATGGTATCACTCAGAATATAGTGGGATTTCTTGTCATATTTGTTGATATACTGGAAAATACTTGAACTTCCTCCAAGTCTGCAGATCTGTCTGCCAGGATGGATTTCTGCAGAACCCGGAGGGGCAGCTTTGGGAACATCACTGTGGTTTTTCACTAGACTAAGATACATTCAATAAATAAACAAGTAAACCAACCAACCAACCAACCAACCAACCAACCTTGGGATAAATGAGGTTCCAGATACCGACCTAAAAAAAGAAAATCCTACCCTCGCATGCTTCCTCTCCTAGATAGCATTGTGCTGCCATGTTCTGCCTGTCCCTGCAGATTGTGCCTCATCTTCTTTTGTCACACGCTTAGCTTGTGGCTTTTCAGGCCAACAAACAAACCAGCATAATGAGAACAGAGGAAAGATTTACTTTAGACATTAAATGGTCTCTGTGGTAATTTATGATCTTTTTTATCTTTTTAAGAAACCCCAGTGGTTAAAAAAAAACAGGTAAAATTGCATTTTTAAAACAGATACTGCATGTTCCTTACCAATACTGGGGGGAGGGGGAAAGCGAGATTTGGCTGCTTTAGTGTGTTTGCTGCTCAGCATCCAGAGGGGAGGTACGTGGATGCCTCGCTGCCTGCTGTGGCCGGGTGACCACAGGGCTGAGAGGCAGCTCCAGAATCAGCGGCAGGTAGTTTGGCATGTCTTTAGTAATCACTTTGCCTGCACAACCTCCTGTCACATGGCTCCCACGCCCACTCCCTGTCACAGCTTCACTTCTTAAATAAAAAGAAACTGACAGCAATAAGGAATTAAAAAGGTCTCTGTTGGAAGAAAGAAATGCATGCAACTGTCCTGGAAGGAAACACGTTTGGGTATAAGGAGTTTAGGAGACAATTTGAACTTTTCTTGTCTTTTAAATACCTGACTAAGTTCATTTGCTTCGCTGAAGCTGATTTTGTGATTAAACAGGCGTTTATCTCCCATTCACTTTCTGCAGAAAAGGCAGACAGAAAGGAAGCCTTGCGGCTTTTCAGCCTGTTGAGTAGAGGCTTTTCGTGCCTTGTTACATTCTTCGCATTGGGGTAAATAATCCCCAGTAAGAGGTGGGGAACCTCACATGTATTTATGAGGTGAACCTCACAAAGCTCGAATTTCTGATTCTTTTCCCATAAACATGGAACAGTATTGCTGCTTGACTGAAAGTGGAGTCTTTTATTGTTGGGTACATTTGCTGTCGTCACTGATGCTACAGCATTTCTCATGCAACCTTGTCTGCTGATCTACAGAACTCCTGAGCAGGGGGACTCTGCAGACAGCTTCTTTTCAGGCATCAGTTTTCACATGGGAAGCCTGAAACTACTTGCTACCAGAGAAACCATCATGGATCACTGCTGTCTTTCTTTACAGGACTCTTTCAGAAGGTAGCTATGGGCTCCCTACCTCACTGACAGTTTTAACGGAGTATATGAAGTGTTCAGGTTCATACCACTGTGTTTTGCAGTATTTTGTGGAAGCTTGTTTAGAAATATTCTGGTCATGATCATTTTCTAGCATCGTGCTATTTAGGGGAAGCAGAATAGACTATGCTTGACTAACTACAGTCTCATTCATTTTGGGGCAAAAGGGCAGGTTCTACATTATTGTGCAGCCCCTTTTTTTTTTTTACTGATCTATTGGGGGGGAAATGAAATAATTAATACTTAATTGCATCAAATGGGTCCAAAATTTGCTCGGAATTGCATGCACATAACTCACTGGCAATTGTACTTGCATTACCTGAAGGCATTTAGATTGCTCCATGAGATTCCCTTTCCTTTAGCCAAATACATAATACTTCTCCTCTGAGATCTGAACTGTTTTGTGTAGTAATTAAGGTAGTTTGTGCAGCATCTTAAAGATGCAAAGTGTAGATACATCAATTCCAAATCCAACGACTAACTCAATGGCTCTTAAAGGTTTCCCGTTAGCGAATTCTCTGAAGACAGAGAATTCTTTTGAAGGCATATGCCTCTACCTTTGGATTTGGCCCATTTTAAACCAGTATCAGAGACATAATGAAAATAAACACTCCTAAATCTAGTGGACGTTTAATAACATCCTCTCATTATGTAGTTTTACTACTTTCTTTTTCATTTCCTTCACATATTTTAGAGCTGACTCTCTCATGTTACTCACAGCCCTTTGGTCACTGCAGGTTTGATTTTGTCCTACAGAAGATGTGTGAATGTGTGTACAAATTTGAAATGAAGTTAACTTTGTGTCGATGCTTGCCAAAGAGAATCCTCAAAAGATGCACAGCAAAGCTTTTGACAAATTCTAAAATTTTGGAAATCTTACAGCAATCCTGGGCTGTTATGGCTTGAAGATGATAATTTCATCAAAAAGTTCCCCAAACACAACTGGGCAGGTGAACTAGAGCAATAGAAATAGAAATTCAAGTTCACATTTTTTGCATTTAATATTATTTTTGCCCTAGGTTCTACACATATGAGTGAAAGAGGCCTGATCTATCTGCACATATAGGATAAAACTAGATAGCAAATTAGGAATGACATGTTGGCAATTTGCTAGTGGATGAGTGTCACTTGTTTTACAACACAATATATTTTGCATTTTGCTGTCTTCCTTCAAATCTCCCCATTCATATCTCTGAATGCTCAGTTTTGGCTGGTCTTGTATGCCAGAGATGAATGGGAGGCATCTTTCCTTAGCAAGGTACTGTGATCCACGCTCCTGGCTCTTTCTGCTCTTTGATTTCTTGTGTTGTTTGATACCTCTAGTGGCAATACAGAGCATTGGGAGAGCATATAATTATTTGTCCACATCCTCTTTTGGAGACTAGTTACAGATTTTCCCTGCACTCTTAGTCGGGTTGCTGGATTTCTTCTCAATGGAAATGACTGTAAGATTTTAATTGGGCTAGGCAACTGATTTTTGAGGTCTGTTCCAGAATTCAAACAAAAATCTGTCTGCTTTTGGGGAAACAAATAATTAAAGCTGCTAGATGAACCTGAGATAAAACATTTCATTTCATTTTGAATTGTTTAACTCCTTTTAAAAGACACATGTCAAAGTAAAAAAGCTATTTTGAAAATGAATAATCAACAGTTTTAGACACAAAAATTTCTTTCTGATCTTTGTGAGCAAACCTATTTGTTTCCCTACTGAAGTGCATTCTGCACCAACTTTACTATTCACTGAGAACATCTTTTTCCACCATTTTACTGAGCCAACAACATTCTTAGCAAAGACAAAGACTAGCAAAGACATGGAGCTAGACTAAAAAAGTTTGCTCTGGAATTAAATTTCTCACGAGTTATATAAAGTAAGTAAACTTTACTGCTTTAGGTACAGGAAGAAAAGTAAGCAGTTTCCATCTTGTTACCATTAGTTCCCGCTCTCTGGGCCTGTCAAATGCAAACCAGGACCAACAGGTTTGCTCTTGGGCCCAAGGATAATTTATCAATCTCTTCTGATATCTTACTCTAGGCTTTCCAAAACAATTTTCGCTGGCTATGTACGCACAGAGTAGGGTTTTGATTTTACTGTTCTCTTTAGGCGATAGAACACCAAGAATGGCAAAATCCTTCTGGGATGAGCAAAGATGGCTATCTTTGAGAGGTTTAAACCTATTCTAATTCAGGTATTAACCCTCACATTGGCTGCTTTAATCTAGTTGTGGAGTGAGATCTTGTTTAAAAAAATCTTCAGTTATGGTTCAGATTAAAACATTGGCTGCAGATTGTGGAACTTCGGTGTGCCCTTGCCCTGGGACACTGACTACTGAGAGAGGTGGGACACAGTACAGAGCAAGAATTCCTGTAGCCATTCCAGCTTAATCCACTTCCCCACATGAACTGGCACCCATCTTCTTTTCTTGTTTGTTCTGACACAGTGGGCTGCTCAGTAAGGGCTTTGAGATATACTTGTGCCACTAACTGTAATATATACATTGCTCAATGGCTGAATTTGTAATAGCGTGTTTGTGGTTTGCGTATGCGTACACGTAAGAGGCTATTTCCTGTCTTCCAGTCTCCGTTCCATCGCCCACAGTCCATGTACCTATGAAAAAGTGGACGTTTTGGATTGTTTTTAATTAGTCTAAACTTTCTTGCAACTTCTTCTTAAAAACTAACATTATTTTGGCTCTATTTTCTACCGTAGAAGAATTTTATGATTTTTTATGAGAGTGCCTCAACTGCGGGTATTTAATTGAAGCTTGCAAAACAGTCAAATAAAAAAAAGTCTGCCTCTTTCCAGCTGTCACAGTTGTTTAAGCCTATTTGGTACCATATCAGGAGTACTAAAATTTTAACTATACTGAACAGTAAATGGAACCGTTTAGTAAACTATATCTGCAAGATTGTAAGTAAATCTCTCTTCCCTAATTAGCCAGTAATACATTATTTGGATCAGCTAAAATAAATAGGCAGTTGCTGCTACTGCCATAAAATGCATTTTTAAAACTCACAGAAAAAGAAGGCAACTGCTAGGAGCTTGTTTGTCCGGGTTGTTCATGACTGTTCATGCTGTAATGTTGTCAAATTGCAGCACTGCATGGTATTTGCTGTACAACAAGTAGGCATGAAACTGTGTTTAATACAAATTATACTCTGTACTTTCTGAGTGAAATACGACTGAGTTTATTTGCCCAAATAAAGGGATAAATAATAAATAGGTCACCCATAACTGTTTTGTAGCACTATTTTGTGTATTACAGATGAACTCTTTTCTGTGGGCTAGTTTCCAGGATCCTCTGTTTAATTGTCAGCTTCAACTCTTCAGAAGAAATGTTCTCTGAAAAATCTGAAAATACCAGGGGTTTTTTGATAATATGAGATTTTTACTAGGATGCAACTATAGACAGTTCATAACCTGTTTATTCCTTCTGGACACTGAGAAAATGAACATTAGATATATTATCTTTAAATTCGAAAATATATGCATGTATAGTAAAATAAATTACTTAAACTTTGTTAAAATCAGATGTTTACACTTAAAACACTACAAAAAGAGGCTTACACTGTGTGGCATGAGTATGAAATAGGATGTATGTTTTAAAATGGCTGAAGTTTAATATTTTAACAGAAATAAACTTTGGTCCTTTTTCCTCAAGAAATAGCTATGGAATTTTTTTGACAAGTTTTGAACAAATAACAAGACAGCTAGAGATAATAATCTATTAAATACAAAGTCTTTGAGTTAAAATGCATCAGGCATGGAATGTGAATTTGAAGGAAAGCTGAAAATTGAAGCATGAAAAAATGAGGAAATAGTTAGCTGATTTCAGAAAATGCTATATTCATTTTCATGGAATTTGAGTGGCCCTGCCCAGGTTTTACTTACTTCATGAGAGATTATTTTCAGGAATAATTACATGAGGAAGAAGGACAAAAGTAGAATGTTGAAAGTGATTCATTTGTAGGAACAGTGGGGGCCTGCTGGGTGAGTGATTACGGTAAGTTATCAGTAACTTTGGCCAAGGAATAATAGCATCCTGAAGGCATCTATTCTACACTACTAAACCTGTAATTTCAAAAGAAAATGTAATGCATGCATTTTTGAAAGAAATATAAATGCAGGTTTGATTTTGTGATGTGATATGGTCCCAAGGCGCTCCGCTGCACTTGCCTCCCAGAAGAGCAGAAAACAGCCCAGATCCACAGGATGGAATAGGTAGGGTGTCGTACTTCTGTAGTGTCAACTGGCCATCCATCATCAACAGGTGTCCCTTCTCTACCTTCTTGTGTACATCAAAGCATACATCAAGGAACTGGTGAACTTAGGTTGCAGGTTGACATTACTATTGAATCCCTTGCAGGTGCTGAAACTCCCAGCACGCAGCTTACTCATTGAATACTCGCTGTCATCTCCAGCTGAGGATCTACACTCATATGCTTGTACATTTGTTACTCTTGTATGAACTCTGAACATGTATGATACCCATTATGTTGTCTTTAGCATGTAAGAGCCTCCAAGAACAGAGACTTTTTAAAAAGTGTATTCTCAACAAGGCAACCTACTGTGAGCACATCAGATCTGTCCTCTGATGCTTTCACTGGCTTCCCCTCAGATTTTAAATCAGATTCAGGGAGCTGTTGTTTATATTCAGCCTTATACTTCATTGCCTTGTATGCCAATGAAGGCATACTTCATTGCCTTGTCCAGGATATGTAAAAGCTGTGGAAGGGATTTGTTGCTCACTACACTTCCCTGAAAAATGGAGCACTCTATGTTAAGAGGAAATCTCATCCCTATGGAGAGGATAACTTCCTCCAGGGCTGATCTCACACTGGAATGAACCCTGGAAATTTAAAAAATCCCCACAGACCTCACTGCCTTCTGCTCCAGTTGCAAGGCACTGTTCTTTGACCGCATCCTCTCTAATGTAAATATTTTAAAATATACATATGTCAAAAGCAACAGTGACCACAACTCTGAAACTCTACCAAGCAAAGCACAAGCTTTTCCCATGGGGAGTGAGTGAGAGGACACACAGTACTAGTGATAGCGCTTCCTGTACGACTGTAGGTGTTTCTCCATACATAGCAAGACAGTACTGAGTGTGCCATAGGAACCTCTGTAGAATAATACAGCAGCTTTGGGTTGCCTTTGGGAGAATGTCTAGCCCTGAAGCGAGTGGCCAGCCCAGACTCCTTTGCATTTGAATAAGCAGTGGAGATGGTACAGGGACATCTGAGTTACAGGCAGCCTGAACCTTGTGTCCATATTACCTTGGATCTCGTAGCAGTCTAACCATGTCGATATCACACATTTACTTCAGCTTTATACTTGAAGTTGTAAGACTTGTGTTTTAACTAGTATGCCTTGCCACTTCATGCTAGTGGCAGAATTTCAGGTATCTGAGTGCAGTACTCAAGGGATGTGACATTTTTTTCTGTTGCTACCTCATCAGAGGCTAGTGGTCAAGTTGATAGCCTGACCCAGGCTTTTTCAAGCTGTATTTCAAGACTGAGATGAGCAAGTTTAAGTATTTGCTCAAATAAATAAGCAAAAGTATTAAATCTTGGTAATAAGAATTTGACAACAAAAGCTTTTTATTTCTGCCTTGGAATACAACACCATTACTTCTTTCTCTCCTTCCCACTCCTTTGATTTTCCAGGTACCACTCAAATTGTCCATAAATCTTGGACTCTTAATTTCGAAAACAATCTCTCAATCTCTACCACCTCCTAAAAAATACTCCTGAAAAATGGTAACTGTTTTAAACATCACATTATGGGGTTTGTTCAGCTTTCAGTGCTTGTGCTACTGAAAGAACATTGGGAAAAAGGGAAAATGAAAGTAATAAAAATAAAAATCCTAACTGTGTGTAGATTTCTCACAACACATTAAATAGAAAACACGTATCATGTTACACCATTAGATTAGCTGCAATCTGCCAATTCCACTGAAGTGCTACCACCTACATACACACTTTTGTCCAGTGTTTGTGACAGATTATACCTGGCAATAAAACTCTTGGTATTTTTGAAATAGCACATATGCACACGCAATACTTGAGATATATGCCATAACCCTGTGATCATGTTTTTAGTTGTATTTACAGGAACACAGAGGCCTTTAGTAGTGATATGGCTTCTAATGGCCCCTGTTCTATTAAGTGTATATACACATAACCAAGACAATCATAATACTTAAGAGTTTATCTAATTAATGTGTGGCTTGTGTCCCACATTTGTGAGAGATATTTCAGGGGAAAAAAAACCAACAAAAACCCCCACTTGTCCTATCTTTTCTATCCTCCACTTCCTATCATTACAGGCAATTTTTGGAGGCAAATAATTGTGTCCTTCCATCCATGATTTGTGTCCCTACTTGAGAGGGAAAATGTACCTATCTATGTCTCAGGCGGTTTGATGAGAAGTTAAATGGAGAAGCCTTTGCCTGTCTGAAGCTGGCTGTTTGAAACCCACCCCTCAGCCCCAGCGCCCCTGGCTGCCTGGCAGAAAGCGCAAGGGGGTTGTGACAACCCTCCTCTCGCCCCAAAGGATTGTGCAGGGTGCAGAAGTACACCTCTATAGTGCTACTACGGAAGCACAAAACTATGTGTTTCTTGTGCCAGTTACATTCTTATCATGGTGCAATTCTTTTAGGTGGCAATAGTTTATTTTAAAGTTGGGGCTTTTTTTTCCTTTTGCAAGTATTTGAGATAAAAATTGAGTTAAGTAAGCTATTAATGATTCAATGGGTGTATTTTTAGGAATGACCACTCTACCTGTGCTCAATATGGCTGAAGAGAACAGCTGGTGCTCTGGTTACATTATCGTGCTTTAAAAATTCAAAGGGAGATCCCATCAGAAACACTACTCCTTATTCACTTGTGCTCCCTAATGGCAACTTTAAATTCTGTCTTCTCTATTGTCTTTGCTAAAGACACATGATTTGTGCCTTTGCTGTCAGAGCAGCGTGTATTGTGCCAGTGAAATCAGTCAGTGCCTAACGTGCATTTACAGGACTTTCAAAGACTGTTATATATACATTTCTCTTCTCTTTTTTGTGGAGGATGTGTGATTTCTTCTATCAGTGCAGCAGCTTGTGATGTGATAGTACAATGAAACATGAGGCCAGTGCAGCCAGATACCTTTTTTCTTCATATTGTGTTAACGGTATGAGCCTTCTTTGATGTCGGTAAAGTTAATAATGTTTAGAGATATAAAAATCAAGTCAGTACTCACTGACTAAGAACATAGTACTAGACTCCCTTGCTAGCCTTGGTGTTTACTAACTTTTCTATTTCTATAAAAGAAAAAGCTTTTAGAAATTGAGACATACATCCTTTGTTTGTACAAATTCTTAGGCAATATGTGGAAAAGAAGACCATATGTTCACTCCAAACTTACACCATCTTTTGGTCATTTTATAGCACACAGAAAGGTGTCTTGCAGAGAAAATCGCTACAGCTGGAATCCCTCTAATCTCTCCACAGAACTCACAGCAAATCCAAACTGAAAATTAATTGAGATTGGGGAAGAAAAGCTAATGCCTTCTCCCTTCTCAGTGGGCATTATTTTTACTTTGACATATATCTGCATTTTTTTAGTCTGAAGAGCACAAGGAGAATTCTTAGGGAAAAAGGGTGCTCACTGAACATTGCCACAAAGTTCAGCCTATAGGCTAGAGAAGAAATAACAGTGTAGTAATTTTGCCTTTTTTACACCTGTCCATGATTTTTTTCAAACATGCTTTTAGTTTCCTAAGTATACACACTGCTCAAAATCTGGCAACAAAATAGATCTTTGGCTGTTCAGTTTTAGCAATTACATGACAGAAATGTTGTGGTTTGTTTTGATTATAGGTAGACTACATGATTTTTTTTTCTGTTCTTTTATTTTAGGACTAACTCCTAGAATAAATTGACACAAAATTTCAAAGTTGGCTTTCACTGAATATTTGCTAGTTTTTTCTTGTTATGTTCTATATCATTTTGGGTAGTGACGATGGTTACTATTATGTATCATGTAATTTATAATGCATCATACAATCTATTTGCTGCATTACTTGCAGAGATTGAAAACAGAGGGGCAGAAAAATGCTTCGCTGCTGCTGTAACACATAGTCCTGAGTACATTCCTGTTGCATTATCTTTATCTATTTCCCAAACAGAACATGATTCTAAAGTGGCTAAATATGCAACAAACTAATTAAAAAAAAAGAGTCATAAATTGAAATGTGTCAAAATGCGTACTGAAGAGGTTCTTGATTAATTAAAGACTCCTCCTTATGTTCTGAACATAAGCCTGAGCCTTGATACCCAGTTTGCTTCTTATCCATACCTTGTAAATGAGGGCTTTTGCTTAGTTTCAGGTATAAGGTTTGAGCTTGAGCCAACTTCAGAGTAATGCCCATCCCTTAGGTCAGTCTACAGTATCCAAAGACAGCAATATGAATGCATAAAACTGGACAAGGGAACTTGCTGGATTCTTTTGCTGGGCTCTTTTGCCTGGCACCCTAAATTCAATACAGACCTAGCCTGAGGAAGTGTCAAAACAAGGTTGAGAAGAGACTTGTGACCTTATCTTGCCTTTTGCATTCATAGTTGCTTATGATTTTCAAGGATACCTGTAGCATGTGCCTTCACAGAATCTGCTGGGTTTTTTTAAAGTTCAGCCCTATCCGGAACAGGACCATACCTGCTGGTATCACACCTTAATTTAAGTATGATGTTTAATAAGCAGATAATAAAGTCAATGACTGAAATGCAACCATGAGTATAATAACATACCCTAACACCTTTCAGCTGACTGTCTCATGTTCATTTAAGTGGCTGAGGATTAAAATAACGGGAATAAGGTAAACCAGGCCTGTTCATAACATGTACCAGCACAGTTAAGCAGGGACTAACATACCATGTATTTATTATATTGTATAATAGTTGTCCTTCAAAAGTCAGCATTGCCATGTATTTCTCCATCTTTTATCCAGAGGGCAACATAACTCTCTGTAACTGGGAAATGCTAAGCTTTTAAAACACCTAAGAATGAGGAGACATATTACCATGATATCATATGATGAATGGAAGATGTGACGCATCCCTCTTACTGCATTTTACTGGCAATATTATAGATTTACATATATTAGCAAATTAGACGGTAGTCTTAAAGGACGGCATTCTGAACATTGCATTTGTACCCTGGACATTAATATGAAGTATGTCTAGTATATAAATATCATTTTGCTCTGACAAAAAAAAAAGGAAAACTGCTAAAGAACTGTAATTTACATGGTTATTTTGGCTAAGTATCTGAGAAATAGACCAATTCAGATAAGTTTCCTTGCAACCTCTATTTTAATGTCTGTACCTCTTTTCTAAAGGCCAGGTCTACTCATGTAAATGTTCCATGATCTGAATTGCATGCAGTAATCTTGAGGGGAGAATATGTATTTGGCACTATTTTCAATGATCAAGACACTTTACATGACATTCTTGTTTAAATGGCATGAAAATCAGAGTTAAGTGCTGTGTAAATGAGGGCAGAATAGAGCCCTTTGTATCTCATTTTCCAACTGCCCTGGGATCATCTGGAGGTATAACCACATAAATCCCCTGAGGATATGTCTCCAGCTCTCTCCCTTAACATGCTGTTCCCTGATCACATTGGAAATCCACTCAATTTAGATTTAATCTCAGCAAAATCTACCCAGGACTTTCTTTCTAAATTTGCAATACTATCTTTTTGGCACTTTTTTGCTTGGGCTATTATGTTTAGCTGCATTTTTGCTTAGACATCCTCAAACCTGCTTCTCTGTGGGGGCACCACTGTGTGTCAGGAGGGTAGGGGTCTCTAAAAATTAGAGATGAAACTGTTGGCTCAGCCTCCAGTATGGGAGGCATGTTACTTCCGCTGTCACTGACTGCTGCATGATGTTAGGATTGTACTTTCTTTGCTTATCTAAAATATGGCCATAATGTTTTCCAAACATTTTTTACTTTCTAATCTTTCCAAGTTAAGGCTCTGCCTTGCATGGAGCAGAAGTACGACCATTCTGCCCACCCAAAAAGGAAGCTCCGAGCTTGTAATGAATGAGTATAGCAAATTTACAAGTAAAAAATAAATGGCAAGTTGCATGTGGAGAAAGAGAAAGAGACACAGAGACAGATGGATTTATATAAATTCAGCTTTTAAAGTGTTGGGGTTTTTTTTTAAATTAAATAATTGTAAACAGTAACCAGCTGTAGTATTATTCTTCACTGTGTAATCTGCACAGTGAAATGTAAACAGGGGGTCAGGCTCTCCTGTGGCCATATGACCCTCTCAGCAGGAAAAGGGGGCACGGAGAGAGGCTGTGCACAGAGAAGCGTACAAGGATATTCATGAGCTGGGAACTTTTGCAGCAAAAAATAGCTTTCCTGCATAGTCAATGGTGCATAGCGTTCGGTTTAAAAACCCTTATTAAATTAAGAGAAGCTTTCTGCATCCACCAGCCTTTGCCGCTGCTGCTGTGTGTACTTCCATAATGTTGTTGAGAATACTGGGGCTTAATATCAACTTGAAGGTTTAGAAAAATGCAATAACATTCAGATACAACTTGATTACTGACGGAACGGAGATACAAAACATGAAAACTGATATGTCTGGGGAATCTAGCTCTTCTGAATCTCTTTGTTCCTTAAAAAAATTCTTTCTTAAAAAATAAACGTCTATCTATATGTATATATGCATTCCTTTGTCAACACAGGAAGATGGAGGGATTGGCAGCCACGCATTCTTCAGTATGTTAATTATCTAATGTTTTCTGTTCTTTAAAATTCTCTTCTTTTCTTCCTTTTTTTTTTCCAGATTAAAAAGCTGAGCCCATCTCTTGCACTCTGATCATAGTTCTCATGCTGTGTATTTAATAGAGCATATTTTTTAATTCACAAGCATACTCTTTCTGTCATTGCTATAGTCACTATAGCTCTAACTACCTTTTTGTTGTGGTTCAAACATCTTTTCCTTGCAGTATTTTTATGGCATAACAAACCTTTATTTATTTCTTCATTTATTATTTTAAAAACCAATATAGTTTTCCACCTGAAATACCTGTTTTTACGTAACTTTGAGATGCCTATTCATTCTTTCCCAGGAGGCATTCAGGGGAAAGGTGCAGCACCCCTCTAAATCACAAATGAAATGAGTTTGTTGGCTTGAATAGTATTTCTCCTTTCAACCCTCCGCACATTTCAGTGCATTCCATTAGTCATTGTTCAAATGAGGCTGTTCTCCGACCCCAGAGGCAGGGGAGGAAGGAGTTTGGGGTTTAAATGAGTTTGCCGATCAGTACATAGAGGCACATTGTTTCTCATCTTATATTTTGCATGTTCTGTTTACAGACAATAACCCTGGTTCCCAGTACCAAATTGTTTCAGGTTTTGAGCATACTGTATGTTTGATGCAGCTAATTTAAATAAATGACTTTCACATTTAAGCAATTAAACCTATAATTAGCACTGTTTGAATGAACTAATCAGCTAATACCCTATGACACACAGTTCTTTTTCTCCTCTAAATATTTTTAAAGGGAAAGGAGAGAGATTTATGAAAAATTATAGGTGATGCAGTAAAAAAAAATGCTTTGATTCATGGAAATTAGAAAACAACACCACAAACTATTTAGACTGATGTTCTCCTTTTGCCTTCCAGGGAATGTGGAATTATGCACACTCATTTCCTCTGAATTCAGGGGAAAAGACTGCAATAAACAAAGTAGCGAATCTTTTTTAAAATGGGGCAAACTTCTACCACTGTTGTGTGTTTTCAAAAATACCCAAACGCACTGTTAGAGGTACTCTGTACTCACTGTATTTTAAAATGTGTGCATACATCTATTCCAGTGGCAGGAGAGCTGCGTAAGCCATACCCTTGGGAGTTCCCTCTGACTGGCAGAATGTTAGCCGCTCTCAATAAGATGGAAATTTATTAGGAGGAAATTATCCTGGTGTCCTCTGAAAAACAGCATTTCTGATAAAAATCTTGTTCTCTGACAGCAGTCTAACAAGATACATTTGTTAGCTGGTTTTGTTCCTTGGACTCATCTGTTAATTTTAATTCTTCTGTTGCACTGCTGCGTATTTACGTTCTGAGGCAGACATGATCTATGTGTGCTCAGTGGAGATTGAGATGTTGGGGGTGAGAGGGCACAGAAGTTTAGGAGAAAGCTAGTCTTTTTTTTTCTTTTCCTCTAGTTAAAGTGGAAAAAATGTCCTTACATTTTTATTAAAGCTTGAATTTGTGAATAAATGTTGTGCCTCTTTGAATCTATGTTACTATAGATTTCTATTACTACAGAAATATGTATAATTTATCATATAATTCTTCTTTTCTTCAGCTCTGCTGTCCCTAAATGTCACAGTACTGCACACAGGCCATACGAGTCACACCACATACTAGCATTTTACTTCCCCCCCCCCCCCCCCCCCCCCCCCCCCCGAACACCATTAAATGTCTTCAAATGCTGAAAACAGCTTGAACACCCTTGAGTTGTTCAAATCTGCCTATCCTCACTGCAGCTCCACTAAGGATGGGATTCAGGACCCTTCTCTCCAGCCTAACTTTTCCTTGAGTCTCTGCCTCATGTGGGGCTCAGGCTGGAAGGTTTTCAAAGAAGGAATGTGGATTTTTAATGAATGAAGCTGGCATTGGGAACCCTCCCCCCAACATTATGACTTGCCCAAGTTAGTAGGTATGTAGTGCTCTGTTCTTGCAGAGCAGAAAGGACAGCAGTAAGATGGCAGATGGTCTTTTGTGGTTATATGGCTCACCAAAACTTGGTTTCTATACTGGTTTCTATTCCTGTGTGATAACTAGCTTCTGAAAATGCTTTTTCATCTGCCAAGCTTAAGATAAGAGCTAGTTTAGATTTAGATTCTTTTTGTCAAACATTTTGGGGAGAGTAGGAAGAAAGAATGGGGTCACAGAACAGTACTGCCTTATCAAAACTTCTTTTACTAGGACTGGATTCACCCTTGCTTTTGATGGAAAGTCTCAGTTTAATAGGGAATTTCTTTCTTAAGTAAGAGAAAGAGATAGTACCACCCTATGCAACCAATACTGTGGTGTAGGGAACATTCAGAGAAGGTCTGAGTTTGAACCATGAGGTTCAGAGCAGAAACTTGCACCTCAGGCTTTTACGCACAGGCAAAGGATTTATCTACCCAGTCATTTCCCATGGTGACAGTCTTTCTACCTAATGTTTCCAAATGTTTCCTCTGGCCTGGACTGGGGAAAAACATTACTTTTGTGAAGATTTAATAGATAGGAAAATAATTTCTTCTTGGCTCTGCTTCTGAAAATCAGGGTATAGGTGTCTGAAGCACTGATAGTTCTCACTGTAGATGAATCTGAAGGAGGGGCAGATAGATAACCAACAGCTCAGGGAAATCAAACCCTAGGTATTTGAAGTTGGGCATCTAATCACTGAGGCACCCCAAACTTGATGAATTCACAAATTTTAGCCTTAATCTTGTTATGCTTCAGAGCCCATATGCAAAATGGAAGCACTTATGCCCTTATCTAACAGGGGAGCTCATCGGTACTGCAAGAAGTGCCTCCATTTGAGAAACATATGATACCGATGAAGTTCCTGGAAGAACTCATGAGAAAATAGATAATTTCTTATTCAGTGCAGCTTTTGGATAAAGTGTAGTGAGTATTGTACGATAGGGCTGGCAAGGTTCACACATGGGCTGAGAGATACCCAGTTATGAATATGCTCTCTTGAGAACTTTCCCCTACAGGAAGAAACTCCCGAGTACTGATACTCAGCAACAGCAGAAGGAGGTGGCCCGCAGGCCACCCCACAGGGATGTGGTCAGTCTTGCAGAGGTGCCCTGGAAATCTAAACTATGATCCTCCCATGTTTCTCTCAGGATGCAGATCAACTGGACCTTTTCTTAGCACATGTCTGCCACACCTTTTAAGGCCTGCTAGGGAAATTACTCTAGCCGTAATTTTACAGATTTGGTTTGGAACAAAGTGGTTTTGCTACCAGGAAGCTCATTATTTCTAGAGCAGAATGAAAATGGAAAGACTTCAAAACTATTTTAATATATTTTTTCTATGTAATAATCTCTGTATGATATTAAATGATGGTTGTTCTGATTAAGTATTGACAGCCATTACCTCTGAATGCAATTCTTTAAATACCAGGAAATATGCAGTTAAAGCAGCTTCTGTAACATACCTAACTCCTACACAGCATGCTAACCTATCACTTTGTTAGGCTCTACACCTCTCCAGTGCCGTTAGCACAGCTGACCTCATGCAGCAAAAATTACATCTGCAAAAAAGTTTCTAAATACTATCCTGGTTGGTTCAAAGTTTAAAATTCTACTTTGAAAAGTAGAAATGCTCTTTTCAAAACTATTCTGCTTGTTGTTTCTATTCATTGTTTCCATGGCAGAGCTGAAAAACTATTACAGCTGTGTTTTGGGTGGTCTATTGTATACCACTGTTGGTTTTGATTATTACGTTCAACACTCTCTTGGTATGTGTTTCACTGTCCCACTGTCTCCACACAACTAAAGAGTGGTGCTGCCTCCACCCATTGTTTATACAATTGCTCTATGGTTACAAAGTGGGAAACCTAACTTCTTTGCCCTCTTCTGCTTAAGGGGTTCACATGGTATTCCATGGGTAAAACCCATGAGTTTTACCTTTTTTTCCGATCCTCCTCCCCACCCCACTAGGAGCAGGGAAGGGGGAGCAGCTGTGTGGTGCTCAGTTGCTGGCTGGGGTTAAACCACGACACCATGCAATGGTTCCTGGGAGTGTGCCCTAAACACTAGGTTATAGCTTAGTATTCAAGAGGGCATCGCTCTGCCCTTCCTTCAGGAAAAGTCCTGGAACCAAATGTAGAACATAGAAGAAGGAGCATGATTTAATGTCCAAGTGACAGCTGGCTGAGGACACCAGGTTTCTGCTGGTTTGACTCTGTGTTTTATGTTGGACCATCATCAGATTAAAAAAACCCAAAATGCAAGGAGTATAGAAAGATAGATATAGGCTAAGGTATTGCTGACCGGATTTTTAAACATCCTCTTATAACGACCTTCTGCTGAAGTCATCAGGCAATACATAGTGCATTTGCCTGGAATATACTGCTCAGTGTAATGGAGACTAACTTTCAATAACGTGTTTAAATGTCTGCATTTGGACTTTGCTCCAGAAGATGTGATTTACTAAAGGTTCATAACTCTAGAACAGAATTATGCGTAGTTAAAATACAGACTGTTGTCTGTAAGATACACACATTATTTGCTGCAGATGATGGGAAAATAAAAGTGCTTCCTTGGACCCAGTATTGTGAAAATAAGTGATTGTGGGTGTAAAATTAGTGATTACTTGTATAAAATGGCAGTTGTAAACAGTGTGTCTCAGCTGACCAGCAGCACACATCCTGTCCCGTACAGCAGCTAGTGAGGATCAGAGTAAACAAAAACTGCATTGTGGCCTGTCTTCTCCCGCTTTGCAGTTACACAGCATTTGACCTTCTGCAGCTGAAGCAGGACCTTGTAGCCTCGCCATAAAAAACATCCTTTAGAAACCCGCACCTTGAAGTGGGCTTAGGACAGCTGAGACACGTGTACCTGGAATCAAAAGTAACTGATGCCTTACGACAGTCAACAGAAAACTTTCTTACGTGATAGACTTTTTCTTTAACTATGCGGTCTCATGTGGTTTTAATTACTTCATGTAAGTGTTTCCATTTTACTTTGGTTTTCTTTGTCCAGTTTTCACCAAGAATAGGAAATCTGTAAAGGCAGGATTTTTAGCTCAAATCATTATTCAAAACTTCAGATGTTTGTCTGAAACTCATCTGAGCTTTCTGCACGTGTGTTTCCAGGTTAGTTCTGGCAATATTGTTAAATGATCTTTTTTGTATGTAAGATCTTCAGTCCTTGATTTAAGATGGCATCATGGTAAAAGTAAAACCAAAATAAAAATCCAGGACATTATTTGAGCATTATTTAAGGGAACTAAAATTAAGATCAATTCTCAAGTAGGAAAAATGTACAAGATGGGGCACAGCAGCCTTTTGTATCCTGAAAAAAAATCACTAAGCTTTTGTATTCATGAGAAACAGAAGTTTGTAACCTACTTGGCTTAACAGTAGAACAGGAGTTGGTTGAGCACCCGAATGGACATAACTCTGGGTTGAATGGGGATGACTACAAGCCACACAGATCATGTTGTGAACACCACTGCCTCCTCTCTTTCCTCTGACTCTATCCAAGTCTTGAATACATATTTCAAGGAACTGTGACCTGAATTCAGATGATTGATCACGGTAGCAGTAGAGTAAACTTTCAGTTTATCTTCACATTGACAGTCAACCTGATATCAAACTTTAACCTGCAGCACTTTGCTTTCCTATAAAATAAAAATATTCTGTCCTAAATCACTGCCTTTTCAAAAACATAAACAAAACCAAAAAGCCAACTCTTTTTGACTGGCTGCACTCATTTCCATATAATTCCAAGTTTCTTATCTCTCTGATTTCCCATGCACTCCCTCTTACCTTTCCTGATCTCCCACGAAACCCTGGCAGAATATCAGCAGATCGGATATTTTCTTCTGGGCTGGCTGCCATTACCATATTTTATGTACTTCAGGGTTTCTGTGGGATTGATGACGCACAATGCATCATTGGACTGCTGTGACCAAACAAGGTTTGTGTGCTGCAGCTTCCCCTAGCATTTTGCCAGAAGTGCTGAGACCTACCAAGGGGCTGAAGAAAGATGAGTAAATGTTGGTGAGGGATGGAGGAACAGTGTTGAAACAGAGTAGATGCTGGGTAGGAGGAGAGGTCTAAAAACAGTGGCAGGGGAAGAGTTAGTAGGTGTTTCAGAAATATCTGAAATTGAAGGGAAGATAGAAATGTTCTGGTTCAGGATAAGATGTAAGGAACGGGCTACTAGGGAGAAATGAAAACTGGGAATTGAATAGAATGGAAGGAAAAGAAAAAGGTGAGTTTGGATTGGGAGAATGATGACTGCAGGGCAGGATGATGGTGAAGAGGAGGCTTCATTAGGATACAGTAAAATAAGTGTCTTTGTATCTATGCCTTTGGCTGAACCGAACTATACTTTCCAGCCTTTGTGAAATAGCCTGTCCCTAACAGCGGTCTATCGCTGTACGAGGTTATTAGTGTTAACCAATGTATGACAAGGATTACGTCTACACTGCAGGACAGGTGCATTTCAGGATCCCATGGGTGAGCCTTGCAGTGATGTCCTAACCCTGTGTTGGGAAGACAACGGGGCGTGCTCTCTGCCCCTTTACCTCACTGCCGGCAGAAGAAGACCCAGCTGCATGAACTGCCGTGTATGACTTTAGAGAGATCAGTTTGGACAGCTGGGAAATCAGTGCCACAAGACACACTGGTGAGTGTATCTGCCTTGATACGCACTGCCAGATTCCACTGATCTGATGCTCTTATGATAAGTGTAGGAACTGCAGAATATGATTTGAGCACAATATGCCTATGGAAATGCCATTCTGAAATTAGCAATAAATGATGTCAAGCTGTATGCATGATATATGCTCCCGGTTTCTTACAGGAAACATCATTAACATAAATTTTAGGTTGTTAAACTTCATTTAGCACCATCATATACTGTAAAAATCTAAGAAATAGCTAGCACAGCCACTCAGCTCACTATCCCAGTCTCCCACCTCAGTCTCACCTCCTGCCTTTTCATCTCAATGAGCACTCTCTTTGAAGAATGGTCGTGGGAGATGCATGAAGAAACCAAATACATGAAAATAAAAATTTTGGAAGAGGAGGCAGAGGGGTCTCTCCTTTTTGTATTATGGCCTTATTGTCCGACTCTGAGACTGTAAGGACAAGTGTAATCTATGTCTTCGTAAAGGCTTGCATTTTCCCTAAAGTGGCAGGTGCCTGCTTTTGCTTTAGACAAGAAATACTGTAAGATTTTCCCAGTGTGACTCAGTTTGATTGTTTTGAATCAAGGAAATTAATGTGAATTTGAATTTTAGGGTTTCCAAAGTGGCAAAGGCTTAAAATTGTGCCGTAGTGAATATATTTACAATTAAGACCTTCTGGGAAGTGTAAAAGAGGTAACAGCAGTAAACATATAGAAATTAGTCTGGACAAGTTTTCAACAAGGGAACTTTTTAAAAATGTTTCCTCTGTACCAGTTAATAAAAATGAATCTTAAGTATGGAATACTTAAAAAAACTGTTATTGCCTTTGACTTATTTGTAATCAGATGTGCTCCCTGAAACTACTTAGAAAAGCCTGAGCTGCAAAATGGAGGTGTGACTGCAGATCATATACAAACTACCTGCCATCTACCTTGCACAGGGAATGGTAGCAGCAAGGAGACAATCCATGGACATGTCCCTCCATAAACGTGACTACACAAACTGATCATGTACGCATCCTGACACCCCCATCCCATTGTGCTTTTTTATTACTCCACTAGAAAACTGTAAGTGAGCCTAGATATGGCTGGCAACACTTTGGTCTGTCCCATAATGCAAAGAAGTTCTGAAAATCTAAACTCAGTTCATCAAAATATGAAATGATTGGATTTAAATGGGTTTTTTTAATGACAAATTTCAGTGTAGACTTAACTGAAGGCATGTGAACACCTCTTTTGTTTTGATCTCTACGTAACACATATTACTAACTAGGGTGCAATTATAATGTATGTATATACATGAAATACAAAGGTTGTATGAAGACTTAAGAAAATTTTCAGTACTCATGCTGTTAATATAAAACAGCCCTGTAACTGTCCTTATTATGTTCATAATTCTTTAGCTGACTAAATGTCCCTTCTCACACACTTTCATTTATCCTTCCCCCAAATCTTAAGATTTTAAGTTTAAAAATGCAAAACCTAGAATGTTGTGAGTTAGAATTGTAATGCCTGAACTCAGTCCAAAATTTCATATCATGTTAAGGATGAAGTGGTTTTAAAATAATTGGCATTGTTGTGCTACCTTTTCTAGCTAAGACACAGAAAAGTTTGACTGCAGGTCCTGTGGTAATTTTACTTGCTTTTTTTGCTTTTGCAAATTAACACAAATGTCTTGCTGGTTAATTTAAAGCCTTTTATGTTCCCTCCAAAATTTCTATCTTTATTGGATTCACATCTGTAGTTTTATTTAATATGAACCAGATGTTGAAATCAAGGCAATATTTATTAGGACGCTTGCACTGAAGAAGGCTTGCTACAGACAATGTGTTGTGCCAGTTCTCTGGGTACAGTGTCAGGCAGAAATAAAGTATGCTGGAGGTTTTTTCTGTTCCTCTAATTAGAAACAAAGCTTTCTAATCAATAACCTTCAAACTTCAAACTTCACAAGCAAAGAGATATGGACAAATGTACATAAAATTCCACAAGCTGTTGTACTTCATACACAAAACATTGTGCTGCTGTTAAAACTGCAGGTTGTTAATACACCAGTATAAATGGGCATGCATGGCTGCAGAATCTGTGCAATGGGATGATGCTGGGAAGACAACAGACAGCAGAGATCAGAATGCACTCTTAGAATCAAAAATCAAAGCTAGCGATGAGAGTGGAAGCTGGGAGATGCAGCTGCTGCCATTGAGCAGCTGGTTGGTGGTGTCCTGTCTCCATGAGAGGCAGCAGCTCCTGATGTGGGCTGAGTTACGAGTCAGAGGGAGCTCAGATCTGCTGCTTCTCCAGAGATGTCAGCATCTTTCCATGCTCTCTGCAATATGTGCACGTCGGACATGTTTAAGATGCGTCTGGTGTGTTTTAAATACTGAATTAGATACATGGTCACTTTTTTGGTCACTGTTTGCATATAGGTCACTGAGTATCATGCCTGGAAGGTATGAGATGTAGAAGGAACAGAATCTATGACATAGAAGAGATAAAGGTCTATTCAGTATATATTTTGCTTAGACTCTATTTTTCTGTGCGAAATCGTTATTCACTAAAAGGAGAGGCACAGCCAGCCTTTCGCCCTCATGAGCTGGAACATTTTGCTCTTGCAGCATAATCAGATTTTCCAAGCAAAACTCCTGGTTATTTCAGTCACATTTATGCAGCCGTACAAGGCCTTGGCAAAATTCAAGCACTGCAGAGCATGGTAATATTTCAAAGTATAAAATTTAAATCAATAACATACTTAAATTTTAAAGGCCAAATTAAAAAAATATATTGTGTCTAAAAAATATGCATACAGGTAACTGATTGCATTTTTCACGTATTGTGTACAGTCTACAACAGTGTAGACAGTACCTGCAACAGTGATATCCAGAATCTCAATGGATCATGTTCAGCATGCTTTCATTTCCTGGCAAATTTTGGCTTCTGTTTTGCAAGTGCAAAGGTTTAAGCTTAAGATCAAATCTTTATAAAGAACGGAGAATGAGATAGCAACGTGAAATAAAAGACTCTAGAAAAATCTGTGTAGGAAATAGTATTTTCCAACATACATTTCTTTCCACTTTTGGTTGGGACTTGGTGTTAAAATAATTGAATAAATAAAACAGAGTGGCACTGCATGTTTTGTAGTAAGGCATAACTGTTGGTTCAAAGCAACGAAGTGAATGCAGTATAGGCTTTGGTGGGAGCTTGGCTCAGTTATATGATAAAGGCCTAATTACAAGATCTAAATTGCTGTCAAATTAATCCCACCTTGGTACCAGGCACAGAATTTCTCCGTGCATCATTCCCTTTCACATCACTTCTCCTGTCTGTCCATCACTTGTTCTACTTAGTATGTATGTCTGTGCTGTGCAAGATCCAAACACAAATCCGTAAGCCATTATTTCCTGAGGTATAACTACATTTCTGCCACTGACTTCCTCAGTCATTCATCTCTCCCTTACCTTCCCCACCTGTAAAATGGGGAGAGAGACCCATATGCAGGAAGTTGCACAGTTTTGTCGTAGTGCTAATCACCACAGTGTCTCTATGAATGTTTATAAAGTGCTTTGAAGATGAAAATTGCCAAAGAAGTGCTAGGGATGATTATTATAAGTTAATGAATAAATTTCAACATGTATTTGATTGCCAGGTAATTCAGAAGGGAATCACCAACCCTTCCCACTCTTCGAAGAAGAAAAGTTGACAGTCAGCTAGTTGCTAATTAGCACTCAACTGAAATGCCTCCAAAGCTGAGTGCTCCCAGTTGAGTCCTTTAAAAAGTAAGCTTTCAACTAATTGAAATATGCTGAAAGTTGAGCAGTGGGTGAGGTGTGTAACAGGTAAATCAGTATGGTGGAGTTTGGTATGTAGAAGGAATATTAAGCTTTTCCAGGTAGGGACTAGAACTTTTGGGGGAAATGCTAGCCAAAATGAGCATCTCTTTTTCATATTCACACATCTGTTCCCTTTCTGAGGCCCAGTTTGTAATCTGTCACAGGCAGGCTATGCTGCCATATATTTGTGAGGGTAAGTTAGGGAGGAAGGGTTGCTTAAAGATTGTGTTGAAGTCTGGTGTTGCTTATTTCTTACTATATTGAGGGGTGGTTATAATGATTCTTGCTTTGGACTGAGATAAACTTAAATTTTGGATAACACATTGCGTAATATGTTAGAGCTGAGTGACTGTGCCACCTGCATTTAATTCATATTTAGCTTGTCTGTAAGGGAAACCAGTGTATCAGAAAGGGGCTTGGGCTCTTCAGGTCCTTACCTCTCTGCTGGCCTGTCTGATTTTTCGCTGGAGGGTCAGTCTCCCAGACCATAGTCTGCTCCTGTAGCTTCCCCCACCACTTCTTTGGATTTTTTTTTGGCTGTCTGCCAATGCTATAAACCGCAATACTGTCTTCTCTGCTGCTGAAGGCTGTTTTCTTCCTCAGCCGCTGGGAGATGGCTGCAAGAGGCGAATGACAGGAATTTCATCCCTTTCTTTTCCCTGCTTGACTGCTCTGGATGCACCATCCCCAGCATCAGCTCTTCAAGCTTTCTTCAGGGAAAACACACTCAGCTAAACTTGTTGAGCACTTTGGGTGAAAATCTCAGTTGCTTCAAGTAGCGCTTACCAGCATCAGCCTCCAGTGATAATCCACCCCAAACTTCAGCAGCCTATATGGGGGCAGGGGGAAAAAGAAAGAAAAAACATGTAGGGTGAGAAACTACCAAGGCAGATATTTAGAAATTATTTATGGAAAAGGAACTCTGTACTCTGAAAGGGGCTACGGGAAGCTATGGATGGTATGAAGGAAAATGGGAGAAATGGAGTGAACATGGAAACAAGGGGGAGATGGAACAAAACAAGACAGAAATGTTCTTGAAGCTGCTGGGTTCTGCAAAGCAGCCTTCGTGGTGTCCTCAGAGATGCAGCAAAACCAAGGTATATAAAATCTCTTTGGCGTTTTACTAGTCTGGAACATGATCTAGTTCTGTCAATGGGCAGGTGTTCTTTGGTATCCTGAAGCTATTGCAGCCCAGGGAAGCTCCCCTGGAGGTCAAGGGCTGAATATTTCACACTTGGGACCTCATCCTCTCCTCCCAGCACCTCATGGAGCTATTTCCTGTGACAAGAGTCCTCTCTGGTATGGTCACGATGTACTTTGTAGTTACAGTGCCCAGGTGTGAGGCAGGGTAGGTGGAGGCCTCCCAAGTATACTGTCCACTCAGGGTGCCACACTGACAGCACAGTGAGGAGCAAAATGAAGCCTCTAGTGCTTAAAGCATAAGTCTCTTGTGAGCTGAAGAGCCTGACTCTGCAGCTAACAGCTCCTACAGACCAGTATCCCCTCTGCAGTAGGCATAAAGGGAGGACACTTAAAACACACTGAACACTGGCTTACCATAGCTTAATCAGAGAGATGACAAGTCAGTTTGCCTGCTGTATCTTGGTATGTTTAGAGAGCCCATCACTGTAACACCAAGATATGATTTGCACTACTTCAAGTTTGTCTCATGTTTTCTTCCCCAGCTCTGTCTGCTGCAGGTGCTGTGCATGTACTGTATGGGTAAAGCAGACAGACTGCTTGGTCAGACATGGGCAGGCTCCTCAAAGACTGCATTCAACTGAGCATTCATAAAGTTCCAAGAAAAAATTTAATATCCATTTTGATTGCGGACAAAGACATTGTGTACGCTGCAGAACTAAAAAATATTTAAAATCTCTTTTGTGTTATCATCTATTCAGAGGTATTTCTAGCATCATTGGTGAGTGCTGGAGCTGTAACTCTAATTTACTAGCATTAAATAGGTGAAGAGAATTCTTAGAATTGTCATATGTATCAAATTATCATTATATGTAATTTATGCAAAGTAGGTTTGAGTTTGCAAAAAGCCTGAAGTATTTAAAAGATGTGAACCGTTCTTGCTGCACTGTAAACTCTGAAACACAGTAGTTTGGTGGGCCCCACTTATGGATTTTTAATAACCTTTCTGATAAAAATAATCATGTCATTTATTAATGACAGAAAAGGACAATTATCACGAAAAAAAAAGTAGTCTACATGGAAAAAGCCTGGAAGTGTATACTGAGACCAGCAAATATTTTTAACAATGGATTAAAAAGATCTACTTAGTTTCCTGTCCACCAATTGTCTGTGAAAGGACAGTGTTTTCCAGAATATGTTTTTTATTTCAATATATTAATATTTAATGCAAACAAATTACAGCTTCTAGATTTCTTATAAATTGCAAGCATCTGGTACACTCTGTTCTATAGCTGTAGAAATTAATGGCAGTATTCAGTTCTGAAACCTGTCAAAATCCTGTGTTTGAGCTCAGCAATTGAGCGTATATTACAGATGATGGGGTATTGCTGGTGGTTCTTCATTGTGCATCCCAACTTTTGATAAGCAAATTTCATTTAGTCACTCATGAGCATCCACAGGAAAACAGTTTTGTTCTTTTACCTAAGGTCACTCCATCAAAAGTCTTCAATGCTTTCTGGCTTTTGTATAAACAAAGGACAGTTTGAAAAGGTAGTTTTGTTATTTTTTTCAAGAAATTCATGTTTACTTGAGTATTCTCAAGAAATCTCATTTCAAGTACCTCTAGTTTTTAGCTCTTCCTTTGCTGTGTATCTTTAACTAAGATCAGTCTCTCCCCTCCTGTCTTTTCAACAGCTACAAACCACCTTAAATGTATCCTTGTAAACCTGATTACTGACAGAGACTGAACAGTCAACGCATACCAGGGATAAATACAGCAATTACACCTATTTACAGCTGTATCTCTTTTCTGCATTATTATTATTACTAAGTGGTTATTAAAAATAGTGCAGCCTTCAGAGCTGCTTCGATTGTCAGCTTGGCAAAGCGAGGACCATGCCTCAGTTGCGCGTGGCGCTTTTGGCAGCACTGTGCTACGGGGCTGTTGATGCTGCTTGGTGGCGTGGCGTGGCAGTGGGCAGCGTGGGTGCCCTTGCAGTACAGGCTGTGCGGGACCCCCTGTGCCAGGGGCTCCAGTAATAGTCACAACGAGAAGGCAGCACCTGACCACGTGTGACAGCATAAACAGCAGACACAGACGAACAAACCACTCTAGTTCATCCCTTCTCGCTCCCTGCTTGTGTCCTGGAGGAAGTTTCTGCTGTTGGTTTTTGGTCCTTCTATCATAGCGCATCTCGGCTACTCATAGGCACTGCGGGTTTCACGCTGGTAGGTGCAGAGGAAGAGGACCTGCACCCTTCCGCTCCACCAAATCCATGCTTCCCCCTGAAATGAAGGGAAATTGTCCTCCAGAGCTGTCAGAGGGGAGTCCTTGACTTAGGTGGGTCCTTCTGTTTCTGCCCAGGAGAGGGCAATCCGGCACCCAGACATCAGCCAGCTCAGCGCACCATGTCTTGAGGCTCCTTGGGGTGTCGGGGGCCTGTGTGGTTAGTGCCTGGCCAGAGGGACACGAAACATGGCTCTGTCTCTGCTGGTGGGGTCTGACAGCACACTTCTACCCAGCTCCCCTTCCTCAGTTGGGAATCGCAGGCCTGCATCCTGGTGCCTCTCTGCTCTGGTGTGCCGTCTCCTTTCATGCCCGGGTGCAGCACCCATGCGGGGGCCGGGCGAGCCTATGCAGTGTGGAAGTTTGAGGACTGGGTAACCGAGGTGGCATCACAGTCCCTCCTGTTTGGGCTCTGAGTGGTGGGTAAGGCTGTCCACTCTGTGGTGTGGCGGTATTCGCAGGTGCATACACCCGTGTAAATGCAACTCTGCACATGCTGTTTCCTCATCTGTTTGTAGCCGTGCATACGCAGGCACAGGAATGTACTCATTTTCAGATTTGGGAAGACTAACTAGTCTCTTCCTCTTGTTTTCCTCCACCTCTTTTTTCCTCTGCTTGCATTAAACTTGTTTTCCAGGTTAAGGAATTTATTGATTGTCCTAAATCTTGGGCCAGATGTTTGCTTTGACCCCACAGCCGCTTTGGGCAGTGGCTTGATGCCAGTGGTGTGGGGGTTTGGAGCCGCCCAGGCAGCGGGGCTGGCTGCATGCCCCTTAACTGGCACTCCCGGAGAGCACTCGAAACTTTAAAGGCGGCAGATCCAAGTGGGAATCAAGATGACACTGTCAGGATCCCTGTAACTTTATTTTCCTTTGATTCTGCCTTCTGTTTTACTGTTCTGCACATCACACTGGTCTGGATGATAACAGGCAACTGGAAGTGCTGCTGGAGCCTGTAATTAGCAGGTTCCCACCCTGGGACTTGATTCTTGCTGGTGGGCTGTAGGTGTGCAATAATTTGCCAGTTAATCAATGGGAATTATTAAAATATCACTGCATATTTTTGCTTTACACTAGACCTGTACACAGAAGCTCTTATATGGGGGGGAGTATCTGGGCTTCGCAATCATGAAAGCAAATCCTACTGCTCATTCACTTTCAGTACTCTGAGTTTGTCTTTTTTTATTATTATTTTAAAGCAACCTCTTCCTTTCCCCCCACCCCAGCCAAAATGAAAAATATTAATATTATTGCCATGTTTAACTTCTTGAAACATTGAATTTTAGCCTAGTCAAAAAGTCCTTAAAACAAATATAGTTTTCAAGCTATGCAAAATTCCACCTTTTTAATTACAAAAAGCAATGTGTTCCTTCTCAGGCAAATATGTTCTACTTTGGATTTTCTTTGTAAACAAAGTAAAATCCACAGTTTGGTGGGTTGATTTTTTTTTTTTTTGACATTTATTTAAGTAGGTGGTACTTCAGCCATAAAAATTGTGTATATTACTGCTGTAATTCTGTAATTTTTCTGGTCATTTTGGTTTTAGGCTTTAAGGTAGCCTTGCTGGGATCTGTTAAGAGTACAAGGTAGACACAGGGAAGTTTTCTCCTAGGTACGCAGCCATGTTAGAGGCTTCTTGTGCAGCCAGTGAACCCTGGCAGAGCACTGTCACTGTCATTGCAGCACTATTGAGCCAAACGTTGTACATGCTATTTATTAAACTCAGCACCTCCTGTGATGGTACTGGAGCAACAGCGTAGTGTTGCTACATAGCTGGGGAGCATTTAAAGAGAGAAGTGAAATACCCCATGTATTATCTGTTGGCTCTGTGTTTAGTGACAGAAGCTGTGGGAAGTCTATAAAACAGCTCAATACGTCACTTCTTATGGAAACTGTTATTCCACAAGAGCGTACAGAAATAGTTTTGCTAAACAGCGACTGGTACGTCAAAGATGAATTGTGATCCTGGTCAGTGGTCACTAGAATAAAACGATGAACTTTTGTATTTTATCCTGAAAAGAGAACTCAGATTTTCCAGATTCAGCCAAGTGCCAGTGAAACTGGAATTTTTCAAATCTGTCTTAAAATATTCCTAAATTCAGTCAGAGTCGAATTAATTTTTTTGGCAGTGGGTGAACTCATATCACGCTCAAATATTTTTCAGGATTATTACATAAATTTAGAAAATGTAATGGCATGTGCCTTGATTTCCCCATCTGTGAAATGGGCGATCCCGCAGCGTTCCTGTGAAGCACCCCGACTGAGAACCGCTGTGACTGCAGCTGATTGTTATTCTCTTAATCATATTAGTTAAATCTGTTCCTAGAGTGGTTCCATTTGCTTGAATGAATTTACATCAGAGATTAATTCAGCGCTGTTTATTGTTGTTTTTACATTTATTCAGTACTGTAAATAATGCCTGATACTTTACAGCTGTGTATAAAGACACGGTCTGTGCTTCAAGGGCTTTTTTGTACAGGTAATTTGAAGGCTCCGCTCTTAAACCTTGCACTTTCCCATGTAGCGGATGAGCCCATTTTGTTTCCTCTATATTTTGAGGACTTTTTGTTCACGTGGTATCTGCTCCCAGCACTTTCCTGCAAGTATGATTCAACAGATAAAGTTCATCCTTCACCTCCAAAGGGTGATTACCTCCTCTTTGCCTTCCCCTCCTCCCTCGGATCCCCCCCTCGCCCCCCCCCCCCCCAATTTTAGACATCTTTCATTTGCAACGTATTCTAACGGCTACTGGATTTATGCATAGCAATGATTCTGAAAATAGGGACCAGTCTCCTACCTAGCTGCCGCCACCTTTAAGCCGGATAGCTGCTTTTAAAATGACCCATTTGTTTATTCCTAACCCCCGCCGAAGGGGATTGCCAGCAGTTATTCGGGGGTCTCCTTCTCCCACCCGGCTCTTTGTGTTTTTACATTTTTCCGGGAGGTTTCTGTTATTAGCATTTGACTGCTCTCCATTGTGTGAAGTGTGGTGTACGGAGGTTATTTCTTTGTGCAGGCTCCCCGTCCCCGGCCATCCCGCCTCTGCTGCAGCAGCAAGGCCGCCCTCCCTTTCGTCCCCTCAAACTGTTGATGTGAGGTGCAACCCGCCCCCCCCCCCAAAGGCACCGCCGGGGTGGCGAGGGCTGCCGAAGCCTCGGGAGCCCAGCGCAGCCACTCTGAGCGGGCAGAGCTGCGCTGAAGGGAACCGTCGCGGAGCGGGTGAATCACCAGCTGCAAGCGGCGGGGATTGTCGTGGCCTGTGTTTATGTATTTTGTAGTAATCACATTTCTGACATTACCCAAGCGTGCTCCTCGCAGAGGGTGATTGGCTCAGGCAGCTTTTAAACCACCTATATGCTAACAAGCCTTGCTGCCAGGTTCCTGAGGGGTCCTGGCTGGGAAAAATTAAACCCAAACCTTAGACCTCTGTCAGGCGGAGAGGAAAATTATATTTTTGAACTAGTCTACAGCGTGGACAGGAAATGACCCCTCCAGAAACTGCTGCTTTAAAAACGAGCGGTGGTGCCTGAAGCTATCCAGTCTCTCTCTCTCTCTCTCTCTCTCTGGAGCGTGTGCGCTCCCGCTCCCTCTCCCCCCCCCCCCGTCTCCTGCTATAGAGGGCTCCCACAGCAGTTCCCAGCCAGTGCGTGCAGCCTGGATGTGTGTGTGTGTGCGCGCTGCTACTTTGTACTGTGAAGAACACACAGCCCATGTGCTCTGTATGGATGTTGATGATACTCTGTGTAGCTTGAATCTCTGCAAGCAGGCAAGATGTCCAGCACACCACATGACCCTTTCTATTCTTCTCCTTTTGGCCCATTTTATAGGAGACACACACCATACATGGTGCAACCAGAGTACCGAATATATGAAATGAACAAGAGGCTGCAGTCGCGGACGGAGGTAAGTCCCTCAGCCTTGTTTTCCTGTGCATGGACCGTGTAGGTTTCAGCCCGAATTCCAGCTGAAGCGTCCCACTAGACAGTACAGTATATGCAGGCACAAACCCTAATTAATTTAGTAGTTTAATTGGGTAATCCCTCATTATGTTTCCACGCAGAGCAACTCTTTGAGGAGATACCAGCTTAGGCTGAAATCTTGAAATTACAGTACAGCACTTCAGGATTGATTATAATGCTGGTCTCAGGAAATTTCTTTGCCTTAGTGTGTTGTTTGCTCAGGATCTGTCCTGCTGGCATTCGCAGCTATAATATTGCAAGGTATCGCTTGAGCTTTTGCACAAAACTAGTTCAGAAATGTTGCAGGTTTAGGGGGAGAGATGAACCTTTCTCTGGTTTTGTTTTGTAAACTCGTTAAAATTAAAAATGAATGATAACAGAAAACAGGAGCAGAGTTTTAAAAACTTATTCCTAGGCTGCACTTAAAGAACACATGTTCAGGATGACCGACAAGAGAAATTCATGTTTACATTTAGAATGCAGTTGCTTTTAGTGAGAGAGATGATCGGTTCACGACTTTATCATATAGCTGTCAAAAGTACCCAATAATGTAAACTACATTCAGTGTTGGTTATGCTTTGTATAATCTGTTAGTGTTTTATACACCCTGGCTTCTACACCCAGATCAGCTGCCACAAAGAATATGCTGAAAGGGAAGGGGAAATACTTCTGTCACTTAAAGACAAAAAATAGTGGAGGCTGCATCTTGTTATTTACATGGTTAAATAAAGCACACTTTTTAGTCTGTTGAAGTGAAAAGTGTGTGGACTGAATCAGGCTGCGTTTCTGCCCATGTGTCTGTGTTTGTGCAGCAAACGTTCTTGGTGCTGCAATTTTTCATAACAGTTTACTAGTGGTGCCCTGAAAACACTTTTAAAAAGTATTTATCTTTTATAGTGAATGGCTTTATATAGAGGCCAATATCTGCCAAATTCGTGCCATGAAGCATGGTAAAGGATCTCAGATTGATCTGTTTGTTGTATTGTAATTCTTTAAGGGAACATGAGGTTATCATAAAATAAAACACACATGCCTGAATTGTCAGCTAAGCCATGGAGAATCTGTGACGTTTAATGTATATGATACAGCTAACGAGATGTGACCTGCTTTCTGATTGGGTAACTGCTACGGGGTAACTGCTTTTCTAACACTGTTATCACTGCTAGTCTTAAAACATTGCTGTGGAGTAATTGGTAAATACACTTTGTGCTGGCTAAAAACTCCAAGCAGCTCATTGCTCCCAAAATCATGGCAACTGTTTGTCAGTTTTGCCCAAGTTGTTGGTTGCGGAAGGTCCCTGCCATTTAGATAGAATGAGGGAGTTTGGGGAGATTTATTTGCTACTGTTTATTTGTCAGTGTCTTGCAGCTCTGTTCCTTACGTTCCTGTACATATTAATGTAATAATTTCTAGACTTTTTCAACTGAAAATAAGAAATATGTATCATTAAGTGATTACTTCAGGGTTTTATACACAAGCTGTTCTGAAAAGCTGTCAGTGCTAATTTAGCCTTTTTACATATTATTTTAGTGGTACTTTTAATAATTGACCAGTTTCTCATTGCAGCTCCTTTACAAATGTTACACTAGAAAAGTTTTTGAGGGACTTGTGAAACAACTACCCCCCTCCTGCATTGCTGAGGTGTGCTGGGTTAGACTTGGGTGCAGTTTTTGCCGTGCACATTCACATGGATTGTTGTGGGCAAAAAGTGATAACCTACTCTTCCTTGCTAGTACTGCCATAGGTTTCAGCAGCATTTTACTTTGACAGACAGTGCTTAGTTAATGAAGGCCTTATACTCCAGGATTTCTTTTATTTGCTCAGAGGAGAAATACTTTTGCCTTGTGATTGTTCAGTGTTTACATTCTGGTTCTCTGTTTTTTAATTTCTGAGCTCCGTGCTGTAAGCATTGTTGTTTGTTGAAATGTATTTTCTAGCTAGCTTCAGCTCATCTCATTCATCCTCCAATTAAAACACCTTCCTTAATAAAAAAACATTAAATTAGTTTCCTGGGACACTTACAGTGACTAGGTGTGGACAGCCTGTAAAGAATCATGCTGGCTTCTGGGGCAGGTTGGGAGTGGAAGTTTCACATTAATTTTACGCACTTCCAAGCATGTTTGGGATTGGTAGCTGAAGGCTTCTGGAGCGTGTATAACTGGCTCTGAATTTTTTGAATCCAGACTGATGGAGCCCTGTATGTCATGGAAGGAATGTGCTTGTGCTGTGGGTGATACAGGCTTACTGCATGAACGTTTCTCTTTAGGCAGTCTTTGGAATAATGTAGGCACTGGTCTCTGAAGGGGCTGCTTGTACTCTGTGAGCCCCAGGGGGTAGGTGAGCACAAGCAAAGCAGCTTAAGGGGAAAGGAATTACAAAGAAACTTTCCAAAAGACTGGGGGTAGCAAGCTGGCAGATTCCACTTGGACCCAACTTCTGGAGAGAGCCAGTGGCAAGTGAGGATGCATTAAAAAATGGGAACCTACAGCTCTTATCCCAAATACATCCTTGGAAAGCCTTTGGGATTTTCCTGTTTTCCTACAAAATAAAAATGTTCTTAATAATCCTTTAGGGTCAGATTCTCTTTTGTCCCTGGCAGTGGTGGAAGTTCCAAGGCAGAGCAAAACGTACATAATTTAATTAAGTTGTACAGAGGATGGATGGAGAGCCTGTGAAAGGAGTATCTGTGTGTCATGTCTATCTGTTTTCTCCCCTCCATCTGTAAAGCTCACCTTTGTAGTGAATTCCTGTAGCTGCTCTCCAGAGCTTTCAGGTAGGTGAGAAATGATTCAAAAAAAGCAATGGGCTGGTAGAGACACCATTAGGGAATCCACTGGTAAATGCCATTTCTACTCCTGCTCTCCCAGCAGCAGGGTCTGCGGTATGTTGGGGGAGGTAGAAGTGCCCTCCAAGTGGCTCTGCGCTTGGGGACCCTCCCTGAGAAATCCACTGCTTCCACTCCTGTTTGTGTCAGCATTGGGTGGAAGGGAATAATAGTCGGTGTGAAGGATGTGCTCAGTGTATTAAGCAGACAAAGTACAGAGTGATAAAGAAAGGTCATTTGGATGCAGCATGGCTATCTTTGTTGTTCTTGTTTTCTTTAGGAAGAACTGGTAGTCATGAAAGTAAAGAATTAGCCACTCTAGCCTGTGCTAGATGTGCAAACTTTTGCTCTCCAAACTTCTTATAACTTTATGGGCTTCTCAGGCAGAACCTACAACTGCCTTTTTAAATTCAGGGTCAGTCTTAGGCGAAGAATTCCAATCACACCCAGGCAGGGGGTGGTTTTATGATGTAAGTACTGGCAAAAGTCCACCACCTAGCTAATTCTTATGTGATCTAAAGTAAATTAGGGAGTCTGACTTACTAACTAGTGTACAGGAACACCTTACCTTCCTTAAAAGTTGTTCAAAGAAATCTAACCTGGTAATACTTTTTTCTAAATGGAAATTAATACGTGCTTTCTTAATAATACTTTGGGAGCATCTAGTGCCATTTTGTAATGTATCAACAATGCTGATTTAAAGAAGTAAAATGAATATTTAAATGTTTAATAATCTCTGGCAGATATAAAGATAAATCTTATTTACTTCTATCATAGTTGATTAACTTTCTGGTTAACCAAAATGCAGCTGTTTCCTTGCTCTGTGTGTGGTTTTAAGGATTTCATTACCATTCACTCAAACTCAGTTTATCTTAATATTTTTATATCTGTTAGTTTAACGTTTCAGGAAAGCAATCCTGTTGTGGGATAATCAGCAGTTTCTAAAGTTCTAGGTAGCAATACACAACATAGGTAAATTAGCTTAAACAGGTTCTGTTTTTCATAAAACTCGATGTTTAAAAAAAAGCTTCTCTTCCTCTTTGATGTTGTAAATCCTTTTCAGTTCTAATTTTTAATCATTTGAAATTGCTCACACTTAAAAGAAAACAAAAGGTGATTATATCTTGTATATAATTATTTTTCAGTAACATTACAGTGCGCTTTGGATAGATCACTTAAAGTTGCTGACAGTTTACAGTTTGAAGCGTTCCTTTATTGCCAGTAATGAAAGAAATGTATCAAGCCTTTCACTTGTTTATTTAGTCCCCTATATTGTTAGAACTTTTGCATATCACAATATATTAAATTCACCTGTCTCTCTCTCTGTCACTACAAGAGATTATGCTTTACATCACCATTATATGCAAAACACAGCTTTACTTCTGGCTAAGAGAGCAGTGTTTTAAGGGTGACTAGAGAACTTGGTTAGTAGCATATTTGTTTTAAAGACAATCAGCTTAATCAAATCATATTAAACTCCTATTAAACTGTATAGTGAATTGAACAAAAGTAGATTTCATGATGGAAGAAAATGTGAAGAAAATTAAAAGGAAAATAAAGGAGGATGTTATGATTATTTAAAAGCTACTAAATGAACTGGAAGCTTACACAGACATTCATATTCAACCAAATATTTAAAGCAAATCAAAGCAAAACAAAATTTCTGCAGCTTAATGGAAGTCTCTTATTTTACTTCCTCACATTGCTTTCTGATGAAATAATCTTTTCTTCTTCTTCCTGATGCATTTTTAATAGATTAGTCATAAAAATCTGTGTTGTGACATCACATTTGTTCACATAGCAACTTAGTATCGCAAACAGATCTCTCATATTGTGTACATAAGTCTGAGTTTGTCCAATGAGTTTGTGTTGTTGAGGGGAAAACACATAAACTTCTGTCTCAAAATATTTTTGAGGAAATATTCTTTCACCCACAAATATACTAATACTTAGCAATTCGGAATGTAAGTAAAGTATTTTAAAAGAGTATTTATAAACCATGCTTTGCTGAAACTAAAAGGTCAGTTTTAAAAGAAAACCCTTGAACTCCTTTAGGCAGACACTGACTTCAGAATGGATTCAAGGCTCTTTTTACTGATTGTCTTTTATTTCATATAGTTTTTTCATGCCTTTTAAAAATTTCAGTTGCAGCTGTTTTCAATTAAAATTGTTACAAACTAACAATTCTTATGAGGCTGGGGGGTGGGGGGGAAGACTCTACTTCCTTTCCATGCTGATCCTTAGTTTTACAGTCAGGGATGTCTTGCTGCTTTTTTTTTCCCCCAAAGTTATAATATAGAATGTAAACTGCATGCGTAAGGAACACGGAGCTTTTGGGGGCAGGGGCTGGTGACGGGGGAGAGAGAGTCAGTGTTAAAGTGTAAAAATGGATCTCGTCTGCAAACCACTCTGATGCTTACTAGATCATTTTCTATAAAGAAACCTTTTCAACCCTTCCTTTTCTCTTTTTCATTCTTTACTCTTTAAAACATAAATCCACTTAAAAAACTTAAAATCAGTCTTTTCCTGACGTAAACAAGATTTACTATGCAGATCCAGTCTCAAAAATAGAAGCCTCTGGATGGTGAGAAGGAACAAAATAGAGATCATAACAAGGGCCCAGTCCTGTGCTCTTATTTAAGCTGGAGTTTTGCCTGCAGTAGGATTGCAAGATCAGATAAAAAAAAAAATCTTTTTTTTGGTATATATACTTTCTTTGTTTACAGAAAAAGGGTATGGGTAGATCGCTAAACTCATTGCAATATTTTTAGCTAGACTCCTCACTTCAAATGGTATTTTTTTGTATCTTTTTGCCAAAAGTTGCATATCTGCTGTAAACAGGCATTCCAACCGTGCCGATACTTTTTTCGGTTGCTTCCTCCCCAAGAAGAGCTTTCTTTCCTGCACTGTACTGTGTAAACAGGCCAGCATATATCCTCAGTTTTGCTGGGTGCTCTCTTCCAAAAGTTGTTTCTGGGCTACTTGAAGCCTCAGAGGGGTGATCCTGGCAGGGACAAGGTTGCCCCAAAGTGGCTCATGATTAGTCTCCAAAAAAGACTGTGGTACTTCAGGGCCTGTTGGCCAGGTCTCAATGATCTTATTTATTAGGCAAAAATAGTAGTGAAAGAAATCTTCCTGAACCCCTGGCTGAAATCTTCTCCCTAGGCTTGTGTCTGTCTTTTCCCCAGTACATTCTTTCTGTGTTTGGTTACTGTTAGCATTTCAGAGAGAAAGCACTTTATGGTCAGAATACTGTTTCCATTTCTATTACATTGTGGTAGACAGCCATGCCCTTCTTAACTAAAGCCTGTAAGTTGCTGACCTAAGCCAAATAGTACACTTGGTACTCCTGAGGTAACCGGGGATCAACTAGAACCGCCTGTGGACCATAAACCTCAGTATGGGAACAGTTGATGCTTCTGGAGACAACTCTGGCACTTTCGTGCCTTATGGGGCTAGTGAAAAATCACCGACCTGGAAAAATCAGACCTTTGCAGAACTAAACCTGAAGCAGGACTTGGTGGCTTTCTAAGCCTATCACCTCTTCAGGACTCAAGAGTGTTGGTAGCGTACAGTCTTTGCAAAGGCCATAAATTTTACAGGAGCAGGCTATCCTCTCCATGAAACTTAGGTTGCCTTGGCACCACCTTGCTGTTTATACACCATTGTCAAGAAGACATACTCATGATGAAGCTCCTGGCCAGGGTGGTGTTCCCATCTGCATCATACAGACTTGAAGCATGAGACTTGAGCGTAGCAGACTTCTTTATGAATAACTCTGATAACTACAGCCAAAATATACGTATCAAACTAGAACTCCTCCGTAAGGTCTTTCTGTTGTCAGTGTTCACATCCAGGTACTTGGCCAGGGCAGAGTCCCAAACTCACAGCTGACACAGTATAGCCATAACTTTATGTAGGTTTCTAAATGTACTTAAAATCTACTGCCTGGTTACCTGCAAACTAAATAGTTAGATCTTTGCATCCTTCCAAGCAACTAATAAATTAGAACATTGCTGTAATATCTATCACACGTAATGTGCAATACCTGCTGATATCCGTCTTTCCTGATTCTAAGCCACAGAGTCAGCTTGCCAAGCCTAGTTAGCTGAGCAGAAACATTCAAATCTGTCTGTACCATTTGTGTGTGTGTTTAAAAAGAGAAGGGGGAAATCTAATCTCTGGGTATAGTTTTGCCATCCGATTACTCACATACAGCAGATTCAATATCTGTCCAGATCCCGTCCATTTTACACAACTGCTAGCTGCAGACTAGAGCATCCTTCATGATCCAGAAGAATTGCACGGGCTAGTTGGATGACCTTATCTGTTACATTCAGAGGGCAAATGAAACATTATGTGTGTACATAAGTGATCATATTTGGAAACCCCTGATTAAGGCAGACCCAAGAATAGACCTAATCGTAGATCCACTGTGCTCATTCTTCAAAAACTAAATACCTGGAAAAAACAACTGTCCCTGTTTGAATATTATTATGTGCAGCCTTAACATCACCTGTGCAGCAGACTATTTTTACTTTGGACTTTCAAACGTCTCTTTTTTTCTAACTACATTTTTTATTAGGTTACTCTCTAAAGTAGTAAATTGAGAAAATTATGACTTCCAGTACATTGCACGTTTAAAGTATTTCATGTACCTTATTGTGATTCTTGTTCCAGTTGTGTAGTTTTGCCTCAGCCATTAGCAGAAGATTGTATCAGAGAAAGGGCTGCCATCTGTCCTAGAGCAGGTTACAAAGAGATTTCTGAAATATCAATGACCACATTATACAAAAAGAAATATTCTAAATCTTTAAATATAGTAGTCACATGGAGAGAGGAAAATGGTCAGAAAACAAGAAAGTAAATAGAGTGCAACTTTTTTTCATGTTATTATTGTTTAAGCTGAAGCACCCTCAGCATACCTCATCCCTCAGGAAGGCAGTCAGCAGCACCAGCGTTCCTAACCATCTACTCTTCTGCGGATTAGAGATCCTCCAGGGTGCGATTGGCAAGACAGGCATGAAACCTGCTTTGCCGCCAGGTTTGCAACCAGGATAGTGTATTACAGTTGGAAAAAGGGAATATGAAATGCCTTGCACCCAGAATGCCATGTTTTATTCATGCAGTTCACAAAAGCCTCACATGTGGGTTATGCGGCAGTGGAGGAAGGCCTACAACTGTCTGTTTACCCTGTCCCCCATATTCTGATAGTAACTTGCCTTTTCAGATCAGTGTCACCGTCTTCCATAATTCTTGTATGCACTTTAAGTACCAAAAATGTTTCCATCTTACTCCATTTTGCATCACAATAATGTTATTGTGACTAGAAAGGAGAAGAACTGCTGTAAAATAGTTCCTGTAGAGCAAATAAAAATTCTTCTTGTTGAAGTTGTTCGGCATCTTGCAGGAGGGACCCTCCTTCCTTTTGGTACTCGGCCAGCATTTCTCCACCTTTCTTCTTCGCCATACCAAGATGTTAAAAACATTGACAGGATATAGATTCTATATGTGCGTTTGCAACCATACCACTTGCTGTAGTGGATGAAGGCAATACAATAGCTCTAGCACTTCTACCTAGACTTAATCACTGGAGTATCAGTTAACCCTTAGGGTAATTAGGTAATAATGTTGTTGACGTGATCTGAAGTATCATTTTAAGCAATTAGAAGTTCAGATATAATATGATGCAATTATGCATTATATAGCGCATCTATCCATTTTACAGAGCAAAAATTACCATATGTTTTGTGGGAAGCTTGGCATTTTGCACTGACTGGAGTTCTGCTTGTATTTACGAACAGCATGCCTGTAAACTATGGTAATAACTCTTTGAAGGCCACACCTATGCACGTTGCTGATTATGTTAAAAAGCATAGGCCCATTTTAATGAATGTGTTGGCATGAATAATGGGACATGAAAAGCCAACACAGTGGGTAAAGGTTCATTACCTGAGTGCAACAAATACTACACGCAAAATTTCCATGACTATTCACGTGAGTTTAACAGCGAATTTGCTTTGGCTATGCTCGTGCTCTTTATGCATTTCTGTGAATGTTTGATCAATGGAGTTTTATTCTTACAAATAATTGCAGAATGCAAATTTCAATTTGTTAAGCATTCTGGAAAGAAGTTGCTTATTTTATATGGGTTAAGCTGAGAGGCAGTGTCTCCTGTTTTGAGTTTCCAAAACCTCCCAGATAGCACCATGATACTTAGAAATGAAATACACCAGAGAAGAATCTCTGATTGCTTTGCAGTGAGGACTGACTGGCGTATGAATGTAAAGCAAATTGATGGCAATGACTGGTGGCAACGGGAAAATTACAGGTCAGTAAATATGATGTATGTGCATATTTTTTTCATGGGACAGGATGCTGCTTAACATGCAGTTACTTTAGAAAGATGTAATAAGAAAGAATTGGTGAAAAAATTCAAAGCTTCCTGGCATTTAAGCTCTAGCTCCATCTGTGCTCATCCAGTCAAGGATGTGAAATAGTAACACACAGTATATGACCAATCGCAGCATATAGTCTTAGCAGAATATTACATGCTTACAACACACTGCTTGTTATGAAAGACGAGCAAAAATATGTCTTAAATTTGAATAATTAATGCATTCAAATAAATTGTTATTAATTCTTAGCAACTCTGGGTAGAATGAAGTGGAATTCATAAAATTTATTATTTGGTGTGAATGATTAGCTCGGCTCTTTTCAGTACCTCTTAACGCTCTGTCAGGGTTAATAATGCAAAGTAAAAAGATCGGTCAAGATGCCAGCGCACCAAGTACATCTCTTCTCTGACGATGCTGTAAGATTATTTAACACCCACATCAAGAGCATCCTGAAGCAACCGAGTTACACCTTGACTGATTGTTTCATCCAAAGGGCTGCACTTCTAAATACACAGTGTAGCACAGGCTTCCTCGTACAGAGCGGTGTTAGCACTGGTATGTAACCTGAAGCCACAACCTGCGTGTCTAGACTGACAAGAATCCTACCAGTTGAGCCACTGTGACACCTTGTGGCTTATGAAGCAACACAAGCATCTTTTAGAAAACTAACAGGTAAAAGCCAGAGGTTAATGGATATTGATAAATGCCCCATCATACAACTATCAACAGAAATCTCTTTGCTGGGTTGCTTTACTATGTTTTCGAGATACAGTTAAATTAAGTGGTAGTGGGCTCATTTCTGTTTGGGCTCTTTATATTTTGTATTTTACTGTGACGTGTCATAAGATGGGGCATCATTTCGCTAAGTCTGACCTGCTGCTGTTATCTCCAGTGCTCTGGTGTTTGCTCATCATTCAGATTACATGAAGAAACACTGTTTTGGCTGCAGTACAGAGTAAATATTTTATTTGTTTGCAACCATTAATTTGGTTAACCAAAAGAACGCTTGAAGGAGTAAAATACTTTTTGGTGCTGAGTATGTTCAAACAGTAGCAGAGTGAAAAGTAACTAAGATCTAGTAAGCATTTGGCAATGGGCACACAACTCCGTAAAACCCTGAATTTGGGGTTAAATAGATCAGTGTTTCAGCTGCAGATAATTCATTAACTACAATGAAGCTGTATTTTGCTGAGGAATTCTCAATAAACTTAAAATTGGGCCAATAATGCATGGAGCTGAGAAGGAAGTCTACATCTGTAAAGGCTCAGGACCTCACAGTACCTGACACTAGTCTCTTGATTGTCACTTGTTACGTCTTCAAACAAGCATGTCCATGTTTCCTTCCATGATAATCCTGAGCATTTGAGAGGAGTTTCCTGTAAACTCATGCATTATGTCCCATAACTTGGCAACAACTGGGCTGAAATAGTTGCATTCTGTTGCCAAATACAGACTTATTGCTGAATACGCTCCCTTACGATGCAACGGGTCTGCATTCCTCTGTTATCCCTTATCTTCAGGTACATCCACAGTGCTGTCACTTAAACATAATACGTAGACATACATGCCCAAACTTGCATTTAACTTGCTGGTGTGGGAAGCAGTAGCAGCACAGGGCTCAGGGCATGCAGTCTACCTTATTTCATGCATAGGTATTTTGATCCTTTGCTGAGCTTTATGCTCTTAAAGTTACGTGGCTACTGATGCTCATATGCAACCCTGTCTTCATGATGTGTACCATTATATTTATTATAAGATTCTTGGGACTGGGACCACCTTCTCTGTTCTTGTACAGTGCTAGCACAGTGCAGTTCTGGTCTGTACCTGCAGCCTGTTTTTAATACTGTGCTATGTATTGTAACTAACTAAAAGCTAAAAGTAGATAGTAGTATTTAAAATACTTTCAAAACCAAATCTAAATATACCACATTCATTTTGATTTCACACATCAAAATGTTTTAATTGATATTACATGTATTTATGCACTACAAAGAATTACCTGACTAGAAAATACCATGATACTCTAGGTTCTTGGGAGATGACTATTTAGTGTTGTTAACACATTTCGTTACTTCTCAAATAATTCAGCACACCCGTGCAAACCTACTGGCTTTGCCAAGCGAGTACAAATATATTTTAGGGCAGCATTCTGCTGGTTGATTTGTACATCTGATATTGTTATTAAATCTACTACTTTTTTAGTGTGATTCAAAGAAGCTCATTCCAAGTCCATTTTCTCTTAACAGTGAAAAGACTATCTTATCTTAAATTCCACAGGAAAAGCATATTCTTCTTGATGGGAACTGGCGCTGTGGAATATGTATCTTATTTCATGAGGATTTGGGAAGGGAATATTGTAAAGTCTTGTAATAAATAAGTTCTTGTAATAAATAAGTAGAGGTGAACCAGAGAGGTTGTTCTAGGGAAGAAAGGCAACACTTATTTTTTCTTTTATTGTTTGCACTCTACTGATTTAATTAGCCAGTGAGAACAGACCCACTTTGAATATTAAAAAGACAAAATCAACTCCCCCCTCCCCCGTCCCCACATCTGTTGCCTTTTGGAGACTACTTACAGTACCAAAACTACCCAGAGTCTAATGGATTTTGCTTTTTAACAGACGTTACCTGTATTTGCTTGCAAATAAATGAGGTAGTTTATAAATATTTTATTCTGGTTCTGAGGGAAAGGCGCTGTTTAAATTGTCATTTTGAAAGAAACTGGGCTACCTTAAGCAAAACTAAAACATTTTTGGTGTTACACAAATGAAGGTAGTCACAGTCTTGATACATTTCTGAATGGTGATCTAATAGCAATATCTTAATGATTACCATATTATAGAAACGTAAATCATTCCTGAGGCTGCTTGAAGTTGGAAGGAGTGGAGTCCTGTGTGGGGTTATACATTGGTCAGGAGCAGGAGAGCACAGATGGGTAAAACTACTGAAATGATCTCTGCTCTATTTCATTATGCTACCGCCTTCTGCAGTATCAATTAGAGGGACTGAATTTCAATAAGGAAGCGAAGCAGTTCGCTGCACCTCTGCTGGGTTAGGCCCACCCCCGCACAGGAGCTAGAGCCTTCTTTCTAATCGCAATCTAGAATATGAATATTAATGCCTCATCCAGATCGCAGTATTGCAGGACCAAGGGATCCTTGTCCTGCTCAGTGCCCATCCTATTTTGGGACCTTTCATCATCCGTGGACCCCAGAATTCCCTTAGCTTTGTTTAATGCCACATCTAAAGACAGCATCAAAAAAGGGTGGATTTTTTCAATAGTTTTTTCTCACCATTTTTATAGGTGTATACTAGCTACTCTATTAAAATATTTTTCCTGTTGAAAGAACTCTCCCAATTTTGCTGAAAGTGGCTTTTTAGAAACACCATTACCTATATAATTTTTCAAGATTTTTATTAGGAAGTATATGAAACTATTAGGACCATGGGAACTTGGGTAAACCCACCTGGTGTGCAAATTTTGTTACCAGAATAGCTGCACTAAGCTTGAGAACACTGAGTGTGATTATAAGAGTCAACTGAGAAACATAAATTGAGAACTCGGCCCAGCAGTTTTTCCCTTCCTTAGAAATTGACGGCACACAGATGCACAATTGCAAATAACATAGTTTGTGGGCCAATGGTGCTGTTGTGATTTAAAAAAAACAAAACAAAACTTTATCACAAGCTTCCTAGGTTTGTTTCAGCCTGATCTTGTAAGGGCAGCTCCTCACCTCATGCAAAGCTTTCCTGTTTATGTCAATGAAATGAGCATTTGGCCCTGTATATGAAGGTGCTAGAAGAAGGTGCAGAAGCTGGTACAGCAAAAATTTCTTTTAAAAATTTATTTTAGGCCTACCTATTCTAATGGGTTTAGCAATTTTAGGTGACTTAGTTCTTAGAGATGAGTTTGAGGCACCTTAAAAGGACTAGAAGAGCATATTCAACTTTTACGTGTTGTCCATAGTTTGCTATGTGATAAAACCGCATGTTCAGGGGCTTAGATTGTGTTTGCACTTATCATTTCACAAATGCCGAAGGTATAATAGAAAGCATGGCTAAGAACAAGCAGCACTTGCTATTAAGGAATATTGTGTAGCAAAACAAATAACAGAAAGGGGGTAAAGTTTTTCTCAATCAGAAATTTAGCTGGAGAGAAATGTATGGCCCATAGATTAGCAGAATAGTAGGTAGATCTGGCAGGCTGTATGAAGTACATCATTTAGCTGAGCTTATCCATATGCTCCTTGAAAGTGGACTCCAAAGCCTACATTGTTAGCTGTATTAATAAATAACAAATTTTGCAAGATTTTTTACTAGGTTTATTCTTCATTTGTTTGGTTTTAATACCAATCAGAACCAAATCCTGGACATTCATAGTTAATATTTTTCAGCATTTTTCTCCAGCAGCTGCTAGCCTCTACTGCTTTACTGGGAAGGGGAAAGGAGACGATTAAATGAAATTCATAGCCTTTTAGTGTCTGCTCAGCCTGTGACTGGCAGCATGTGGGGTTTGTGGCTACTGACCTGGCAGACTTACAGCATTTTTATGACGTCAAGTGCACACATCATGGGTCTGTGCAAGCTAAATATGGGCTTCAACCCCCCCCTCCCTGGTTGCTTTCATTTAGGAGAGTAAGGACTTCTCCCAGTAAAATTCAGAGTGAAAGAATTGAGCCACTCATTACAGTTGCGAACTTGTGTGCTTGGCAGCATGGCCTCAGTTACTGGGCCCAGCAGCTTTTTTTTGTAGACATGCTTTCTGTATGGTGCTTTATTTGTTTAGTATAGTAAATGATAACTTGCTGCTTTAATAAGTGAAAAATGGATGCAGCTAGCAAATCTGAGTTCTGCTGAAATAAATAGCAAATTCTTCATTAGCTTCAACAGCACCAGCACTGTCTGTCTACCTTAAAGTATGGATTCCTTCAGTTTGTTATTTGTATGAACCTTTGGAGTTCTTCTGCTAAGAAAATGAGATTGAAATAATTATCTCTACAAGGTTTTATATATGTTGACAAAATGTTACTGTTGTTTCACACTCAGTTGCATTTAAAACCTGTGGGTGCATTTCAGGCCATAAAATAAGTTTACAAAATAACAGCCGCTTGCATTTGTAGTTGTCTCCCTTGCATCTACTTAATGATTTATTTATTTCTAGGAATTACATTTGAAATTCCCAGACATCTAAACCTTTTTCAGCATCAAACTGACCACTGATCTTAAAAAAAATCATCTACATCAGCACCAGCTCAATCATTGACAAGGGCTGGAGGAAATGAAACATCTGGGATCTATTAAGATTTTTATTTATGCTTTTAAATATTGAAATGTGTATCGCTGCTTGCCTTTTATGCTTTGAGCATGAATCCATTAAAGAAAGCTCTCACAACACAAAGAGTTACATGGTAAAGTGCTTTGGGCTAGAAAGCTGGGACCCCACCAGGTAATTGTAGAGGAATCACAAGGAAGGCGACAACTGTGGTGAACGTCAGTGTATTTATTTATTGTGGTGATAGAAAGACTTTACCAGGTTCTTCCCAGAGATAACAGACTCTTCAGTTCTCTTGTGGCTTCTCACAGAAAATGCTTCACCGTTGCATTTATCTTTCTATACGCTGTACCTTTGAGGTGCAACCTTGTTGGCGTCTTCAGTGAAAGTGATGGCCTGAAATTTTCTCACGACCACACTTTCAAATAATCCCCTACTTGCACCCTCATCGAAGGACATTGGTTTTTATTATTAGCTTGCCTTTGTAGTCATGTAATATTTTTGCAGAGGGCCAGTAGCCCAGGCCTCATCGGAAGTCAGCCGAGTTTCCACAAACTCTGCTAATTCTCTTCATCTCCCCTGCGCTCCTCCGGAGCCTGTGGAGAGAGCAGGGCGCAGGATGAGGGAATGAAAGCCTCTGAGGTGCTCTGTCACCACAGTACCAGGCCGATTGTAAATATATCGTTAAAGACAGACATTTGGGCAACAAGCAGTACTGCTACTGGGCTTTTTCGGAGGTCGGCTGAGGAAAGGCCTGAGCTGGAGTGCTGTCAGGTTTTCCGCAAGGCAGCCCTGCACCTGGAAGGGAACGGCCATGTCTGAACGAGGCAACTGTTGTGTTGGGGCCTAAATTTTCCAGACTGCAGGCCCTTGTTGTCGCTTTGTAAATATGCTTCTCTGCCTTGCTCCTCTTTCAGCCAATACATTTAATTTCTAAACTAAAGAATCGTGTAGGCTGGTCTTATTAATCAAGTACTTGCAGATGGCCCTTAGGGAAGGAGAAGACCCTGGAGGGGTTCCCACTGTAGGAGCCTTTGGCAGAGCACATGCAGTATGGCAGCGCTGCTGGCGTGCAGACACCTGCATCGGCAGCACGCACAGCACCTGGGATTCTCAGCATCAAAAACAAAAGCTGAAGGAATGGCTCGTGTTAACGATCAGTAAGTAACTGTATCCTATTCTCACTGGGACCAGTCACTAGAGGGGGGTGAGATCTCATATATTAACCTAGAGTGTTACAGGCATTTTGGAGGAAGATTGTAAATCCTATTTATAGTGGCTGGTGAAAAGAGGAGCTCGTTACCAGGTAGCAGTCCTTCAGCTGAGGCCGACTCCCTTCCATCCCATGGAAACCCTCTTGTAAAATATATTTGAGATTTTGTCTATGGCTTGCTGATTTTACTGGAGACTCTGAAAAGATATCTGAAAAGAATTAACTGGAAACCATGTCATTTTGGGGGAAGAGGAAGGAAAAAAGATGCACACTTGCAGATAATTGGTGCATTCAAAGTATGCTTCTCATAGTGATTTTTACTAGAATTTTCCATTCTTTACTTTTGGATTCAGGGAAACAGGAGAATAATACAGTAAATGGTGAAAGTTAGCTTTAGGAAGGGAAAAGTTTTCAGAAGTGACTTGCCAGCAAATATACCAGTCTGACTGACCATGAATAGAATGAATGTTTAAATACCATTTTTATAGACAGTACTAACCCAAAGGGAACAGTAAAAGCGGAAGGGTTTGGTGATGCAGCATACAGTGTCTTTAAAAGGACATTTTGAAATTTGTTGTGACCTGACGTGAAAGTTCAAGGTTGCATAATATCCTGTAGTGAAGAGGATTTACTTAGTTAACTTCTATTACCTTGATGAGCTACATTTAAAACTTGCCTAGGATGTATCTAAAAAACTATATTAGCTTTTCACTGCATTATTACTTCAGTGTATTATTTATCAAGTGTCCAGTAGATTACAAAGATTTGGATATCCTTCAGGATTTCCCTTTGGGTGTTGCCACAACGTACACATGAAAACGTCAGACATGTCAGCATGAAAACTTAAAAGTGAAATTAGTTGAAGTTTCACCCAGAACCTCCATTGCTGATACAGGGAACTGCAATGAATACAGATGATTCCACCACTGATTATCATTCAAAATACCAATGCTGTGGGTTTTTCCTATTAAGTGATACTGTAAGAGAGATATTTTTTTTTACAAGTTTAAATTGGCATTTCTCTTTCACTTAGAGAGATGCACAATGTTGTAATAGCTGACAACCTAAACTTATGCTATGAATGAAAAAGCACATTTACAAAATCTTGGAGCTAGATCCTAGCGTGGCAATTCTGTGAAAGACTGTTCACTCAACGATTAGTTGCAGCATTCTTACTAAATGTGTTTCAATTCATTTTTTATCACTGAGAAATCGAGAAATAGGTAGCTTATTAAAGGCGACCACATCCTTTTATGCAAATTTAATGCACTTGGCAGGTTTATCATGATAAATGGTCAGGATGAGATAGTTCATGATGTATCTCTAATCTCTTCTGTGAAGATGTTCATGTCTTGCAGGGAGTAGCCCCTTGAGAGCTCAGATCTTTAGAAGTATGTGGCAGATGGTGATGTCTGCAGAGTCTTATAGATTGCTTTGAAGTTCCTCAAATGATGCCTTCAGTTAGTGTGTCTGAGTTTTTGCAAGTTCTCTTGCTTCATCTCTCCTTTGGTGCACTCTTCTCTCCTCCATCACGCTGTGTCCACAAGTTGTTTCTCATACTGGGAACATACACCACATCCTTACAGAGTACATCTCAACTCTCCCCCCAGTCCTGACATATCGTTGCCTGTACAGTTGTTCTTCCATCAGGCATCTTGCATATTTTAAGTGCAGCGGTTCACAACAGGAAAACAATAAAACAGAACAAATGTCTTAGAAAAGCTTATCTATCATTCATGCTTTGTGTTCAGTTTTTGAGTAAATCTTTGGAGCCAACATCAGCACCAGTGTCATGTTAACTAATTCATCAATTATAATCAATTACCAATATTAATTAGGCCAACTTCTCTTTAGATTAGTAACAAGAAATGGTTAAATTTTAATGCTGCTGCAGGGAGTCTGAAGGAACTCACAAAATCAAAAACACTGCAAAGCTTTTGAAAATCAAAACTTAGTTCACTGGAATACAGCTAATGAAATAGATACAATATAAAAGCATAAAATAATACAGGTTACAGATCTGAACAACTGTGTATTTTCAGAGCTGAATATTTTCACTTTTCACTAGTTGGCCTTGGTTGATCTGAGTTTGGATGGGCTTTTTTTCTGAAATCAAGTACCAAATTTCATGTAAATTTTTATACCTGTCATATTCCCTTTGTAAGTTCACATTTTAGAATCATTCTCCTTAAGTATTTATGTTGCCATCTTTACTATACTTAATCTTGTGTGTAATAATTGGTAATATTTAGTTAGGTATACATAAATTTTTAGTGTCTAGGATTTTTTTGGCATTACTTCTCTCTCAAATGCAATTCCCACAACTTGATCCCTTTTAAATATCTGTATTTGTAATGGTTTTTCAATCATGGCCTACTGATTCCTACTAAAAACATTAAAAAATCTTGTATTACTATTTCAAGTAATAGTTTCATAATTATTGTGCTATTTCTCAGTCTACTGTATGCTGTGTAACAAAGAATAGCTTCTATTAAGACTAAGACCTAAATATTTCTGCTTGCATCACACTTTTGCTGTTTAAACCATCCTCGAAGGCTTTTTTCTTCTTATACATACAGGACCCGTGGCTAACCATGCTGTGATACCCAGTTGCCTTTAAAAGGGAGAGGGCCAATGAGCTGCATATTCTTGAGATGTGATTCAAGGAAAATTCAGGGAAATCATTAACTTCTGTGATTAGTCCAGTTTAAAAATTCTTGATTTTGAGGTTGTACTTGCAACCGTCAATCTAAGACATTAACTAACCTCTCCTTGGACTGTTGGCATTTTTTTATGAAGTGTTGAAGGCACATTAGTACATCTTCATCAAAATATGTTTTAGGTCCTTGTTATTATAATTTGCAAAACATTATAGTTTCATATCACAATGTAGTTGTTTAAAAAAAAAAAAAAAAAAGGCCCTGAAAAACAGTACCACACACCTGACTCAGCTGTCTGTGATCTAGAAAGGGGTACTAAAGAATTGTAAAATCTCCTTGTTAAGATTCTGCTCATGAGTTAAGGAAAAGACTGTAGTGACTTTTCTGTCTCTGTGACATTCCCTTTGTTTCTGGTTATTGCTATAGCATGTCATCCCAAGGTGATTTATAGAATCACTTGGAATGATTCTAGATTTATAAGAATTCATTTGCAGAGCAAGGAGGTTTTTTTGCTTTTGGAATGGAAAAGAAAGTCCGAAATTATAGTTACAATCTTTAATTTAAATGTGTATATATATTCTCTTACCCAATCGGTACTTTACAGTCTAGATCTACAAGGCCTATCAAAAGTCTTCTTTCCCTTCCACAAATAATTCTTGCAGTTCTAATCCAGACCCAATGAATACTTTAATAATGATGTATCTTGTACTATATTTTAACAAATTATGTGACTGAATGCGAAGTTAGATTAATCCTCATTCAGAGTGCCTGGCTGAAATGTCACCTTTGCATTTCTTCCCCCGCGTTGAACTGGCAAACCATTTGTACATGCAAATGAAATAATAAACATTTACCTGCTTACTGCCCTTCCTGTGAGTGGAGATTTTTCTGGAGGAGTGTGGGACAGACCTGGCAGTTGATTCAATCCATGCTGAAACCTTTGGCTTGTGTGCCAGGGAGACTGAATCAGTACCTGTAACTTGCTGTGCGCTACCGCAGATCATATTAAAGTTTAATGGACAAGACCATTGGACGCAAGCGGGCCATGACCAGAAGATTCACGTGTCCAAACCTCACCTGTTTTCCGATTCAGCTGTTAAAAATATGTCTGCGCCGTCTGTGTTCCTCTCTGTTGCTGTCCTTTTGTATGAGCCATGCTGCTTGTCTTTCATTTGTTGAGCAGCACCCTTTCTTTCTCAGCCTGCTTTCAGACCCAGACCTAGACCTCCTCAATGCCATGCTCTAACCTAACTCTTCTTGTCCTCTGGCACTGGAAAGATTGTTAATATGGTGCTACATTTTTGCTATTGAAGTTCAGTAATGAGTATTGTACTTCTCTGGATCATTTCTTAGGCTTTCTGGAGCAGCACCCAAAACACCAATATATTCACAATTCTGAATTTTCCAACTTTGATGTTAATTTTGTTGTAGATTTTTTAAAATAATAGCAAAATAAGAAACTTCTTTCAGTATTATTCTGAAAATCATCATATATCCATGTTGCAAATGAATATGCAGTACAGTGGTATCAGTCAAGAATGTCCTGAACAGTACATACATTGCACACATTATGAATCATAACCCAAATCTTTTATCTAGGGCATCTTTTGACTGTGCTTATGAGTGGATTGCTATCTGGTGATCTAGTGATCTTGAGAGGAGAAAAGCTGCTTAACTGGAAAGAAAAAAAAAAGGGGGGGGGGGGAAGATAATGCCATCAAGACTAAATGCTTCACCAATAGCTAATATCTGTGTCCACGCAACTGATGCTACTTTTTAATCGATAATATGCACTGATAAAAAGGAGGTTATGTATTCCAGCGTGGAAAACCCAAAATATTTACTCAACCGTCTGTTTGCTTCTATAGTAGCAACCAATCTAGACTTTTATTTGCAAATTGTGAACAAAGATGAAACACTAAAATAGCTGTGAAGTTTCCTTTTTTTTTTCTTTTTCTTTTTTCTTTTTGGAAATACTTTCCACAACCGTCGGTTTAGTAAATGAACACATTTTTAAACTTTAGGCATCATACATGATAGCTGTATAAACGAGCCAGAGCCATTTCACTTACAGGAATGCCAGCAAAGCTCTGAGAACTAAAGTAGACCCTAAAGCTAGCTTTAATTGTCCTGGCTGTGTGGGCACAAACATGGAGATACAGTGCCATCTCTTCTGTGTTGCTTGGCCAGCCTGCCTGGAAAGAGAGATCAGGAGAGGACAAACTGGCATAAACCCTCATGCTCGGTTCCTGGGAACACCATGAAAAAACAGATTCAAACTCAATAATACTGTGGGCTAGCTAGCAGAGTAAGGAAAATATTGGCAAAGTAACAGCTTTGGTTTTAGAACAGCCCGGAGGCTCTTATTTTTGTTAGGCAGTAAGAGTAAAGATAGTTGATAGATGCTATTCAGATTAGTCAGCTTTGATGCTCTTTCTAATGCTAAGGATTGCTTTAAGTAAGTATCTTTTTTTTTCTTCATAGAATAACCTTCCTCTGGACTTAACAGATGGGTTAAGAACAGTCACCTGGTGATGATCAATAGAGTAACTCTTGTTTTTTCAGGAACGTAATTTAGCGATGAGTGTGTACAATTGGCCTGTGTGACCATCATGTTTATACAAAGGCCAAAACTGATACATGGCTTGAAATATGTTACTTGACCATTTTCCATGAGCTCTAACACAGAGAAAAGAAGGTGAAGGACAGACTCTACAAATATATCTGATAACTAATAGCTGTAAAAGGAGACGGTATTGCAGGATCCTCCTCTGCCCCCCCGTATGTCAGAAAATAGTGTATGAATGAAAGCAAGCAAAACATTGTAAACTTCTAGGATGGTCTGCAGCCAAAAAGTGGCAATTCTACTTACTAAAATAGAATAGGCAGTGTGTTCTCAACGGGAGAATATTGCCAAAAGGAGCAACTGAATACATATTCTATAAAAAGTATGGGTTTAGGTCCTGTGAATTTCTCGTAGTTGAACTGAATATCACATAGGAGAGTGTAGAGCACTTGAAAATGCACAAAACCAAAACCCTAGAAAATTCTGTTGTCACTTTTCCATCCACACTCCCTATCTGATTTTGTCTAAGATTCATATTTGAAACTTTAGTGAAAAATGTAAGCTATATAAAAAATAAAAAAGCAAGGAAACCAGAATTCCTTGCCAGTAGCACTATAAATAGAAGAAACAATTTTTTTTTTTAAAAAGGTCTGATATACCTAGCACTGTTTTATTATGTAGTGTTCAAATTTGCATAGTGTTTTCTACCTCATAGTGAAAATACATTAATTTTTTTTTTTTTTTTTTTAAATCTGTTTGTGGCAGATTTCTGGGAGGGATTTTTCTGGGACTGGTTGACCTGCAGGACTACTTATAAGGGCGTCATAAAAGGTAACTAGGAAGAGGAAACTCCCTGTTGGCAGCCTTTTATTTGCCTTACAGGGGTTGGCATATCTTCTGTTTAAAACTTGTAGGTGTCTGCGTATAAAAAAAAAAATGAAAAATGATGCATTGTTTGGTTTCATTGTCATATTTTAAACACTAACTCCATTGTGCAGTGTCTGGATTACAAATAAACTGATTCATTGTCCTCTACTTGTGTCCTAATATGCAGGCTCAGAGACCTCAACAGAGATCCATTGAAATTCATTAGCTCTGACTGTAGCTTCCAAGTTTGTTTGCTAATTGATAAAAATACTAAACAAAGCCTTAAAAAGATCATTGTCGCCCCCACCAAAAAAAAGAAAGAAAAGGGAAAAAGGCCTGGATGCCTGAGTTGAACTGCCAGACATTATCTGTTTAAATTCTCAAAGATAGTGAGACCTGCATAGAAACTCAGAAAGAGCATCTTATAGACTGAACACTTTCTCGCATGTCAGTGCTCTCACGGGCTGGCATGTCAGAAGAGGCTTTGCAGTTTTGTTTTTTAGGGTGTCACAAGCTAGCACAAGCATGCAAGCCTTCTACATTGCATGAAATTTTAAGGAAAAACTAATCTCCTCAGATAAGAGTACAAAGGAAGTGGGTAAATGCTGCTGTTTTCCTTCCATCCATCCTCCATCTTGCTCCCATTCAGAAGGTAACATTTAGATAGAAAATGTAGATCTCAAACATTCTCTCCTGTATAACATTTTTTGAAAGATCAGTTTGGGATGGGGTTGCGTGTTATGTTCTCATAGACCTTCACCTATGAAGTCATCTACCATTGAGAAGCTCTGCACCCCCCCACAAGTCTGTCTTGGTGCCTGACTTCATTGTAAATCTGGGGCCTAAATGGGTTTTTTCAGCACAGATTGCTGCAGTGAAGATAACTTTTCCTATAGTTTTTATTGTGCTTGAGCTTTTAGAAGACTTTCCCCTTTCTGTGCCTCTATGTTCACACAATAATTCATTGTTTCAGCTGGGATCAGCAAAAATAAGCATTAAGTTGGATGAATGGATGAATGGAAGGAGTGAAACTCTCAAAGCTAGCAGTGAATCTTTAATGTACGAATTAAATGCTTCTTCCTTCAGCCTGTCCAACTATTTTGGTGCCCCTGACAAGAACTCATTGATGGGCTGGCATATCTCTCTCTTACAGTAAAACAGTTTTTGGAGAATGTCCTAATCTGCCTGTCTAGGATCTTGTATTAACACTCATTGCCATTGTATCTGAGCACTTCCCAAGTGTCAGAACAACAATGATCTCTCTCTCTTCCTTCCCCGCCAGGGTTCGAAACAGTTAGTTTGTCCTTTCCCCATAAGGGAACTTAAATGGGGTCAGGGAGCCAGGATGGTTAACAATATGGTTTTTTAACTTAGCTGGATGGGTGGATTTCATACCCATTGTTGCTTTCTTCCTGCTTTGTGGTGGTTGCACGCTTGCTTGCCAGCTTCCCTTCCTGGTCATTGGCACAACTCAAAAGAGGAAAGGAAGGCTCTAGAGTGGCTAGTTGCAGAAGTGACGCTGGGAAGAAGTGAGATGTTGCATGAAGCAGACTGATAAGGAAGAGGCTTGATGACATGGTCAGATAGAGGAGCTTTAAAAGGCTAAAGTCAGATCTGCTGAGAAGGATTTATTGCAGTACCAAGAGGTGATGTATTTTTCTCTTATGAAGCCCTATAGGAATGGGCAATAGTGCAAAGAACTATGTGAAAAGCCTAACAGCAAGGAAGGGGAGTTCTCTCTCACAAACCAGTGGAGAGTGAGTCATACACTGAACTGTATGGGCAAATGTGCATGGTGGAGGTCATATAGCTGGGGGCAGGCCCCAGCTTTTGCTGCAGTTGGGTGCTGTCTAGGAACTTCTTCTCCCAAAGGCAGTGACTTTAGCAGGGTCCTTCTAGTAGGCAGGTCATGCTGCCAGAAAGCGACTCTGAAAATATTGGGGGGGGGGGGGGGGGGAGCTGAGAATATGCTCCTGGCCAAAGGTTTTATTTAGTTAGTTATTTAGCTCAAAAACATTTTAGCAGTGTCCATGCACCCTTTGCATGAGAGCTCTGAGAGGTTTCATCCTTTACTCCCCTGAGATGGGCTTGATGGCAGAAGGGAAGTAGCAGAGGAAAGACAGGGTGGTGCTGAGAGGCTCAGAGCCGGAGGACTGCAGGGTGCAGGATGGATTTGCCTCGTTAAGGCAGGATGCAACGTTGGCTTGAACATGTCAGACATGCTGGTTGCATGGTCAGATCAGAGGAATGCCCCATCCTCAAGTATTAAGCTTCATTAGGCTTTTCAGAGTGTGTGAAATGCAGGGGATTTGCATTTCTTCGAGAAGATAATATTTCCATGCACTATGTGTCCACCCCGACCCGCCATACAAACAGCAAGAGTGGCACAACTGAGCGTAACAACACAGCATTAGGCATGATGTTTCCACTGTGGTCAGTAATTCTGCAGGATTCTTAATGCAGTGAGTATTTACAGTATGAATTGCTACCAGAACTACAGGCACGTTGTTGCTAGAACAGCAAACAGTAGAGAGCTAAAAATACCAAGGGCCAAAATTTACGATTGGATTAAATCTGAGAACTGTGTTTGTTAGTTTTTGAGGGACTCCCTCATGCATAACCAATTTACCAGCATATGCTGCTTGATGTCTGGCCATACAAGCCCTTTGCTTTCTCAGTTTTTGTAGTACAGGATTCCTCCAGATCTACCTTATTTCTTTTTGGAAGGAAAGTGCCTGGACTATGAAAGCTCACTCTTTGCCTCTTGTTTCTCCATTTATTTTTTAATCCTTCCTTGGTTTCTCTCACCTTTGGTTCACAAAAGCTGATGTCCTTAGTAGCTGTCAATGCACAGGATGCCCCAGTGCTAGCTGGTGATTGATAGGTCCTTTACTGAACCCATGTTGTCTTTCTACATCCCCTTCCCTTTCCGTGTTTCGTTTCCTTTTCCCCTTGATTACGCAGTGGTTTCCAAACTGGATGTCTTTGGCACTGCTTTGGCTTTAAAAATACTTCAAATTTACATGTTTTGGGAGTTCTGGAAAGGAAAAGAGGATGGTTGAGGGCTTTTGTGTTCCTCTTATTTTCTGCTAGAGTTTGAATTTCCGTGAATTCCCATGGGAAAGAGAACAACTTTCACAAGGAACAGCTTTGCCAGACTGACCGGCAGTTAAATCCTGGGAACTTGCACAACTATTCACATGTACTATGAATGCAGCAGTCAGAATACCTCCTATAATCTCCTTCGTCTTGCAATTCAAAGCTTTTGATTCAGGCTGCAAAAAAACATTTAGTTCAATATCAAAAGAGATGAGAAAATACAGGTATCCACCTCTTACTGGGCTTCTAAAGCTGCCAGAGAATGAAAAGCCTTCCTTCTTGCAGCTGCCCATGCAGTGGTGTCATCTCTCGCCTTTGCTGAGATTTGCACTATTCTGGAGAGCTCTGCCCAGCATATGTTAGAGATATTTTTCTGTAGGTATCTTCTGTCTCAGTTTTACTAGCTAGACTCGACTCCATTCTCCCACTTTCCTTTTGACTTTGGATTTGGTTCATATATTTGTTCTTCCATAAAGTGTAGCCAGAATATCCGAGGCAATTCTTTCCACACCACTCCCTGTGATAGTCTCCCCTCAATGACCGTAACAGCCTGGTTGGCTGGCAAAACACCTCATCTAACAATCATTTGTAATTGTTTAATTTATGTTATTGCAAATCTCTAAACAGTTTCCACACAGCCAAAATTTGGTTATATTTTCTACATTTTCTATTGAACTCTGCACTGTTCAAACTTGAAACTCCCTGGTGCGGATGAGACACCCCTGGGAATGGAGAGTTTTTAAGCTAGCCCTTCTCCACCTCCGTAACTCTTAAGCGATAGCATGAAAGAAATGGAAAGCTGCTTTATACAGTTCGAGAACTATTTATCTTTGTATAGAAATCTGTGTGTGGCTGTGATAGCAGAGAATTCTTACGGGAGTGTGGACTAACCTGTGCAGTATTTTGGGCAAAACTGCTGATGGCAGAAAAAAGAAGTGTCTACTGACCACTCTGTTTTCACGTGGTGGAAAACAACATTGGCCATTACTTGTTGACTGAGGTGCTGCCTTGATCCTTTTGGCCTTGGAGACCAAGAATAGAAGTACCAAGAACTTAACATGACTCAGTTACAAGCAATTACTTGCTACACTGAATAACGCAATCTAGACAGTTTTTTCTTCCTATCTACATACTAGCTTTGGCTTAATAGTTCAGGAGGATGATCCAGAAAATAGCTCTCATGCTTTAGTAATTTCGGCAAATGTTTATTTGTGTTCACAGCATTGAGTGCAGACTGAAGCTCACTCAAATAATAAATGTAAGTTCCTCACACATGCACATGTTTTCTACAGTCTATTGTATTTATTAGCATGTGTATTTAAAATAACACTACACAAATGTTAGTCCAAGCTTTTTTTTCTTGGGCATGATCCAGCTTAACCCTTCTCCCCGTGGTAAGCTGTTCCTACACTCCATTCCCACAGGACTTTCCTCTCTTGAGAGCTGTTGTAATCTCCATAAATATTAGGGTAGACTAGCCTGATCACTAATCATCACTCAGCATTTTCCAGGTGGAACAACACCTGTTCATTTGGATGTGGGGAATACGTGGCAAAACCATTCCTGCTAGCCTGTGACAATTAATAATGTTTTGTTAGTTTTAAAATTAGTCTCCTAAAACATACAAAGAACTGAGGAAAGTTCTGGGTGTATGGCTATTAAACACACTTGTCTTAGCCTGCATCAACAGAGTTGATAAATGCTGATGCTACGCTTGTATGATTAAATAGGGAATACATAGGTGACCGATTGAAACAAGAAAAAGACCTGCCACACAGGAGCATTTAAAATTCAGCTTCTTCCTTTAGGACTGAATGGCAGTTTTAGCAGACAGAGAGCTTGGACAAGCTCACGACTGACCCTGCATGCTCCTAACCCGCACAACATAGAATAAAATACATCAGCTTAAACGCTTTGTGCTAGCAGTTTCCATAATGTGCCTTACCTTGAATTTGTGGTAGGCTAACAGCATGCACCCAGCCAGTTGCTGTCTGACTGATGTACAGACACATGCTAGATGGTGGTAACTCATTGTCTGGGTCTGAACCCCAGGTAATGTAGCAAGAATGGCCTATGTTTAGAGGACTGGGTTTGAAAAGAGGGTTCCTTAAAGGCATTTCCTACAGGCACTGCTGCTGTAAGAGCTCTCTAAGACGAAGGTTCCGTAGCACTATGATGAACAGAGGTTAGTTGACAAAAAATAAGAAAACACCTTTACGAAGAGGTAACAATCCATTAGATAAAAAGCACTGCTTTGGAACCTGGAGAAAGAATAAATACACCTGATAAGCCTTGTTGCTCTCATGGTCCTATTTTTCACTCTTAAGATTCAGTCTGAGATTTCTGGACCATAACTGATTTTTCCAAGTCTAATACCTCCCCAAATACATATTACATATGTTAGATATAAATACATATAGTAAGAGCATATTTTATTCTAACTTTGTCTGATATTTTTGTTACCCTCCGTTCAAATGAGAGAACGTGGGGGAGATGACATAGTATTGCCCATGTAATCCTGCCACAATCCTTTGTTAAGCAATCCAGAATGCCAAAGAAAAAGCAGGAGGAAACTGTGTTTTATAGAAATTTTATCCCAGTGATCACTCAGGCATCCTTACTTAAGTCTTCAGCCTCTTGATCAGGGTTGGAGATCTGTTGCTCTACATGCCTCTTGGCTTTTACCCTCCTCCTCTAGGCCACCTCTGGATCATGTTAATTGGTTTTCTTAGTGTTCTGTTGTGGTTTTTGGGTTTTTTAATCAGGCTACTTTCATTTAAGGTGTCTAATTCAGATTTAGTAATGCAAGTATCAGCAGTCAGATTTAAATATCTTGGCCATAATGTTCATACTGCACTGAAATATTGAATCTGTTCTCACTAACAAGGCAGTTTTTCACACATTAAAGGAATATGTCGAATGTTGGATCTGTTATATTCTTGAAGTGTTGGATCTCTCCCCTACTCAGAGCAGTAGTCCTCATCATATATTGCAATTCAACAGTAAAATATTGAAACACTATTGAATCACATGTATTCTTCCCATGCTTCAGTCTATAAAACAAGAAACAAAGCTCAATTGGCCCCTTGAGCCTGAGACAATAATTCATCAACGCTGTTAAAAGAGAATGTGTCTTAAAGTGCTAACATAATTTTTTAGCTTTATATGTCCTCTACAAATAATTGGGGGGAAAAAAACCCAACACCACTCAAAATAAGTGTATATAACATGCAGTGCCTATTCCTTCCTTCTATCTTTTCAGGTTTAGTGTATGGCACCGTCTATGTGTCTGCTCAGAGCTTGTTTAAAACCAATATGCCTATTAGGTTTCCGTACACTCTGTTTATACGGTCTCCTGGACCTCTACAGGAGGCATTTAATTCACTGATAAATACCTCAGCTGTTTCCTAGTTAAATGATAGAATTCTGTGCTTCAGTAAAACTGAGGTAATAATATACATCTTGACTAAAAAATGGAATAGTTGGTACTTTAAGATACTATTTAGAAAAAATAAAACTATATAAAATAGAATGTCAACTGAAATAGTAGACAATGCTGTACCAGAAGTATCTTTAAAAAGCAACATTACTGGGTGATTAGACTTTGTTTTTTAGAGTTAACAGTACTGAGTTGCAAGTGTATATTGATGCAATTTTCAAAGTCAATAAATAGTGCATCAGCTCCGGTATGGAAAGAGGATGTTGCAGAAATAATTATGACATGATGTGATAACCCCTTCTTTAAAAAAAAAAAAAAAAATCAAAAAAGAAAGGAAAAAAGCAAAGCAAAACAATACTGTAGTGTTCTGGCCATCAGGAAACCACGACAATGCTCCCACCTTTTTCCTGTGACTTACCCAGAGTTCCTTCCAGGCGACACAGATAACTGATAATGCTGCGGACTGGATCCTGTGCCAGATGAAAATAGAGTAATTTTTTGTTAAATTTATATCTGATTAAAAATGGATCTTAACAACACCCTTTCCACTCAGCTTTACGGCTCTTCTAGGTAAAATACTTCTTTGTAACTTTACACACTGCATCATTTCCTAGTGCAAGTGTTACTTCAGCGGGACAAGCACAAAAAATTACTTTACTTTGTAAATTCATATCTCATAAGCTAACTGTGACTGAATAAGAAGGTTGCTCATCTCTGTTTCTATTGAAGAAAAAAATCTTTGGAGTTAGGTTTTCTGATTCTCTGGGACTTGAGTATTCCTGAAACAGCTAGATTTACCAATAATGCTTTTCAAAGTGCATGTGACTTAGGGAAACCATCTCATCTCGCAGTACTTGAAAAGCAGATGTATTCCTCTACATGTGAACATCTGGGGTTGTATGTGTGTCTTCGTGGGCACCCCCTATTCTTCGCGCATCCATGGATGTGTGTTTTACTGTCTCCCTCTGTGCTCTGAGCACGGTGGAACTGGGGCAGCTTTCCAGCCAAGGCTGCAGCAGCACATGGGTTTTAGCTTTAGAGGTCCTTGGTGTCTTACCTAGAATAGAGCCGGTGTTTTATCTGTTTAGGAATGGTGTTTAGGTAAAATTCCCCATCGGTGCAGGGCTCTGCAGCATGTCTTTGGGGAGTGCACTATGGATTAGGAGTTGGCTGCGGCATCAGGGTGCAAAGAAACTCTTTGCCTCCTGCTTGCTGGGCAAGAAGGGGCCTCTCTGATGTGGGCGAGTGATGCTGGGGTCCATGGGGACTCGCTGTGGCTCCCATCAGCACACACCCACAGTTACCTCATGCTTTCCTTACAGGTAGGGAACTCTTCATAGTCCCTTGTTTTTAGCTCTGCTCACCCAGTTAATTTCCTCAGGCATTTTGCATGCTTCAGCCTGTACTTAGCAGCCAAGTCATTTTTTTCTGACTGGCTACTAAAAAAGAATAAGTCAATTTATCCTCATCAGTTAAATTATAAATACAGAAAAAACAGAGTAAAAATGTCACCACATAGAGATGGCTTCGCTTTTTTCCATTCCCTAAATCCTAGTTTATGTAAACTGAGATAAATATTTATAAAAATTGCTGGGCACAGTAACCCTCTTTTTTTAAACTATTTGGATTAGCTTGTGAGATGTAACTATTGATAACACAGTTTGGTACCTTTGTAAATAGATTTACTCAGTACAGCTATGTCTTCCACTAGGTTTTAAAACAAATGTTGTCTTTTATTTGAGCTGTGTAAGAAAGGAACTTGTGAACCACCAAAAAAATAAAAGACGTCAGAAGAAGGTTTAATTTTCATAGTATATGTTGTGATTTAAAAAAAGAAAATGCCTTCCTTACAGGCCAAAACTTGGCCCCAGACCAAATGGGATTAAAGGGGACAGACAGGAGGGACTTCCATGGACTCTGTGGAGATCTTCGGTGCACCCAAAACACGTGCAGGATGCAAACGGTTGTCAATGCAGGTGTGCCAGTCTCCCCCCTCCTCAGCACGTGTGTCTGTGGGGCTGTGAGGAATGAGGCAGCTGATCGGCTCAGTCAAAGTCTTTCTCAGAGGGGCTGATCCTGCTCCCATTGAAATCAATGCCAGGGCTTCCCTGTATTTCAAAGGAACAGTGTTAAACCCTCTATTACATGCCCTGGAGGTTGTCCTCTGGTGTGACCACCTTGTGCCATCCTAACCTCACAATTACTACTTCTGCTGTAATAAGTGTGCAAGCCAGAGGAGTTTGTATAATTTTTTTCCCTAAAAAATACAGTGAGGGATTTCAGCATTTTATGACATTTTTAATAATTAATTGTCAAAAAACACAACAAAGATAGATGGAGCATTAAAGCAAATTTGCAAGCCATTGAAGTAAAGAGCTGCAAATAGAAGCAATGCCTGTATTCTACCTTCAGCTATCAGTATAAAACTCATCAAAGTAAACCAGTTTTATTTAGACATCTGGAAAATGTACTTTGACAAACATCCACTTGATGACTGTCAGTGTCTTATAAAAAGACTTTGATATCAAAGATCCTTAGAAACTGTCAGAATAAATAGTATTTTTTTTTTATGACAGAAGGATGTTTCCTAGCCATGATTTGTATTGTCTGGGTGATATGTTTTTAGTATCTTAATACAAAGGATTATTTTTACAAATGTTTTTGTATCTACTTGTGCAAAATGACGTGACGTTAAGAAGATATTTTCAGAAGTTAAGCAAACTAGAAAAGCAGAATCTGTATTCTTGCTCCTTCCAGGACTCTTAATTGTTCTGTCCCCAAGGTTAATGGATAGCAACTTTAAGACTTTGTATTTTCGATAGACTCACAGAGCGTAGGTAATCTATCAAAAACCCTTTTCAAGCAGATGAAGAGAATACGCTAATCATGTACTTTGAATAATATTGTTTCCTTGCATTTATGCTACTGAAATATATAGGAACAGGGCAAAATACAGTTGATTCTGTTACATATTTTAGCCTTTCTACAAATGGCTTTTCATGAGCCATATCCAACATACCTCACCTTAGATACAAAGAAGATAATTAGTCACTGAACTGTTTGAGGCTGTAGGTATGACTGCAGATGTCCAAAACCATTTTTTCCTCTTGGCGCCTTTTTTTTTTTTTTTTTTTTTTTTTTTTTTTTTAAAGATCCAGAAAGGAGGTATTGCCTTGCAGTGTTACTGGAGATGCTGAATACATTAAAATAGGAAGATGAGAGGAATGCCTTGTGGGGACTTCTTGTAAACATGCAGCATGATTGCTTTTTATTGGAGAAGGCATTTCTGCGATGTTCTGTGCAGTGCTGTAGTGCCATAGATATGTTGAAAATGCTATGAAAGCCTTAACTATTTAATTCTCGTAATCCATCTGCGAGCACTAAGTGATTAGTTGCAGTTTATCCCAGTGTCGAAGCTGGTCTTGGTGCTTGCATAAGCCTGCCCTGCAAGGCCCTGCTGGAGACGGCAATGCCCACGCTTGGTGTGGGTGGCAAAACTTCTCTAGGAGATTAAGAAGAGGGCTGGCAAGGTGGTCCTGGGTAAACAGAAAACTCTGCAAGAGTTGAGCAGTTTAAACTGGTTGGGGGAATAACAGTGTAGTGGCTTGATGGCTACAAGGATGCTCACACTGCTTAATTTTAAGCACCAAATTTATGAGTCTAGTTCCCTGTTTTGTCAATAGGGAACGGAGGCTCCTCACATAGGTGAATCAGAGCAAGAGACAAACTAAATTTTAGGTTTATATATACATCTCTAGGCTCTCCTTTTCAGCCTCACTTGGATAGTCTGGTATTTGCTTAAGTGTAGGTTTCTGCACATGTGTTTTTCTGGTACTAAAGAGATGCCATGGTGTATCTCAGTGTCCCTGCCTTGGGAGAGTACATTGTTTGCAGAAAGACATTTTATAGGCAGATAAAAGAAATCCAGGAATCTTGAAACAGTTTGTTTTAGGAAAGCAGGCTGCCTTGGGGTGGATATCCTGTATGGAGTCAGGAAGGTATAGGAGGGGACAGGAGATGTTGTGCTTGCAGTGGCTGTAGATCTAGAAATGGATAACAAAGGGGCAAGGGGAAGTTAGTCGCTCTCTCGCTCTTTCTCTCTCACACATAGGCTATTTTTGTCTAACAAATATCAATTCATCAGTATTATAAAGCAGTCCTGCTAAGGAAATACCCTATTTTCAAGTTTTTGTTTGCTGCAGAGTTTCAGAAAGTTCGGCCAACTTTATCTCAAAATGAAGTGACTGAATTATTTCATTATTTACCTTTAGGATGGCTAAACAAGGATTCAGTTCACTTCTAAAACACTACGCTATTTCAGAGCAATTGCCTGTGGTACAGGTAATTACATGATACAATTCCCTCCTTTAAGGATGGCTGTTCAGAAGAACACAGGTATCAGCCTACTGGGACACGACTAGCATCAGCTGCAGCCTGAACATTGGACTAAATGAGTTAGGAGAAGGCTATTTCTACCTTTGAAAATCTGTTTTTCTTAGATAGTTTTTTGAGTATCCTTCCATGTTTTGGGTCAACCTCAGACGGTGCTCCAGGAGAACCAACTTCAACTCTCAGTCTGAACCAAAGGGCAGCTCGAATCTGCTTTTTCCTGGAGGGTAAAAGATCATATGCTCCGGTGTCTCTGCTATTACTTAGTGTATATGGATTTTTACAGGTGTGCACAATGCTTAGTCTAGAATTGCTTGAGGAAATGAAAAGGAATCATCAGTAACTTAAATTTTACCTGGAATGAGGCAAAGCTCATTTAGGAAGGGGCTAGAGAATCACTGAAAATAAGTGTATGCTGCTAAACTTTGTCCTGCAAGGCAAGACTACGAGCTATTTTGACTAGGTGGAAAAGTTTTTAAAGCTGTAGGTAAGGTTCCGCAAAAATAGCTTGTGTCTTTGTGATAGTTGTGTCCTGGATTATATTCCCCACTTTTTTTCCATGACCATAAGTGTTTGAGCTCACCACCTTGTATTTCTAGCAAGGAGCTCCTTTTAGCTAATTTGGGTAGGTTACTTTCCTTGACCTAGGCATGGTGTTCTTCCTCCCCACCTGCACATGTCTTTCTTGAGGGAAGTGGCCTCCTCTGCTGGTCATTTTATTTTTTCTTCAAATGTGGGAGATGGAGAACTAGTATCCTCATTTCCTTTTTTTTTTTTTTTTTTTTGTCCCCAGAAATGATCTTCAGTTGTTTGCTTTGGCAAATGATTTCTGAGAAAGGATCCGTGAGAGCAATTGCTACTATTATATTAGCTTCCTCTAACTCATTTCTAGCCCCACCCCCAAGTCACCTCCTCTCCCTGCTTTTACTCTTCTTGACTATTCCCCCTCTGGTTTCCTTTGGGGTTTTTTTTGTTGCCTGTTTATATATTTTTGTCGTCCTTTCAGTTACAATTTTTCATCTATCAACTCACTGCTTTTCTAAGCCAAGCCAAGAAACTGCAATAGTTTGCACCTACACTCATTTAGCCACACAGAGATTTAAATCTTCAAGCTTCCGACTGTAATTTGTCAGCCAGTTCTCACCTTCCTTTCCCTCTGTATGAACAGCCTGTGTCTTTCCAAATTCCGATTTTGGGATACTCTTTTTTTTCTCCCCTTATGTTTAATTCCTAGGAGGTAGGCTGAATTAGGCAGAATAAAATGGTGGCTACACTGCATGCTCTTTGCTACAGAGCAGTGCCCACACTTTTCATCTCTGTGACTCATAACATACAAAATTAGTGCCTGTGAAGCTCAAAGAGCAGGGAGAAGCTGCAGTTCCCAAGAAACACTGTTAGCAGGCATAAGCCACTGCTGTCACTGAAGATGGTAACTTTCTTCTTTGGGCTTATCCCTGTTGCCCACCCTGCCTGTCTTTCCTTATGCCAGAAGAAGCATTTGTGTAACTTGCCAGATCAGGGAAAGATTTCAAGTAAAGCAACTGGGGAAAATAGAAGGCTAATTTGATTTTTTTGTGTCAAATGCAGAGATTTTTTTAGTTGATTTGTTCCTTCTTTTTAAGGAATTTCCATTAATTGTTTTTCTTTTTTCTTTTCATGGATTCTGTGGTGACAGAGAATGCTTAAATCTTGTGTTTGCTGCCAGAGAAAATGTGCAAAATTTTGCATTATAAATCTGACCAGGGTTTCCTGTGGTAGCCAGAGACCTGCCAAAACATATAGATTCCATGGGAATTTCCCAAGCCTCCAATGAAATCTCACATCAGCTACAAATTTGTAAAAAAAGAAAAAAAAAATTTTTTTTTTAATTGCCTTTACCACACCATTTAAGAAGCAAAAGTTACTATCCCACAGAAGGATTCCCAGTTGGAAACTATTTCAGTCTTAAGATGAAGGTGAGAAACTTGATGTACTGAGAGCATTATATCAGCAACTGTAGCTAACAATGTAGTTTTAAAAATATTTTAAAACAGAGAATAAAAGTTACCATGGTTGTTTACATCTAAATCCAAACTAATCTCCTTATTTGAGTAAACTTTCAAAACTGTTATGCTTTCTAATAATTGTGTATCTGATATGAGTTCGTGCATTAAGTGTTTGTCATCCAGAAAATTGAAGCTTTACAGTTGGTACAACTAAAAATATTTAAGAGTCCAAAGACTTAAATTTTCAGTTTTTGATTGAGCAATATATATACATATGCACGTATGTATATATGCATATGTATACACCCTTTCAAACATATAGCTAACAATATGTTTTTCTGCTAGATAAAAAAAAAAACAATAGAGCAGAGTGTAAGTAGTCTGTAATAATCTAAAATAAATCATCCAGGAAAGCTGAGGTGACCATATTTCATTCAAAGCTGCATAATTCTGCCCATTTCAGAATTATGATGTAACAGAAATTTGTATTTATCAGCACAGTTTTTTGAATTCAACCATATTTTTTAACATTTGAAACAGCATGTAACTTCTCCTCTGTTTAGGGATGCTTTCCTGAAAATTTAAGTCTGCTCCTAAATGCTAATGCAAGAGCTAGTTATAGTTCAGTTGAATTTTAACAAGTGTATGGATGGCACGTTTCTGTGAAATAAAATTCAGCGTAACTTTCCAGGATACTTGCTGTGCCAAGAAGTATGTAATTTCCCAAGCTAACTGTATGTAATCGTTGGATGATATCTTGTGGTTTCTAGTGGTGGAGATGGAAAAATATGCCAAAATTGGTCAGGCTAGGTAATGTTATTTTGAGCTCAATCCTACATAGCACTGAGCGTCTCCATCACTCCTTCTTCCTTGCGGGAGACAGCTGGGAGGGAGGCACAGTGATGCCCATTTTTCTTCTGTCCCACTTGGGACTGTAGCTGCAGATCCAGAGCAAATGGATCACTCTTTAACCCCAGCCGGAGGTTATGCCCATTAAACTCTCTGTTTGCTTTCTAACCCCTCTCTGCGAAACCATTGCCTTTTATAAAGAGGGCAGCTTTTGGTTTTAACTGGAATCAGTTCACAGAACTGGATTAGAAAATGGCCGAACAGTTCAGCTGGCTGTAACGGTTGTGCGAAGTCTCTGTGGCACTGAGTGGGGAGAGAGGGGACTGCGTGGGGACTGGGAGGGAATGTGAAGGAATGAAGGAGGGCTGAATGAAGGTGCTAACTTGGGTCTGCTGCCGGCTGGGCTGTTTGGTCAGCCGGCAAAGCTGCTGGTTCTTGTCAAGGTGGTCTCCCTCTAGCTGTGCCCTCTCTTGTAGTTGCAATGGCATGTCTTGAACCCCGCCATGAATTGATTTGACTTGCTAAAGAAACAGAAAGCTACCCCAGCAAACTAAGAGACAAATCCCCCCAGTGTTTTGCCGGGTGAATGACCTGACCAGGCCCACAGAGCAGTCAGATGAGCTCAAACGTGGGAGGTGGAGGGCGTGCAGAGCCAGGAGAGGACGAGGTAGGAAGGGAAGGAGGCCGAGAGGCTGCTCATTTTGACACGAGGAGCTGTTGGACAGGCTCAGCCGTACTGCCTAACCACACTCTCAAAATGGGATTTGCAGCTGCCAGAACACTGTGCGGGGAACCCGCCAGCCTAGCCGCAAGGTAATGCAGGAGAAAAACCAGGAGCTGTAAATCCTGCCTTCGCGTTGGTCTGCAGGGAAAGACTTACTTCAGTGTGGGACTGTCAGCTCGACTGCTTCCAGGAGCAGCCATGTATCCCTTTCTGGCCCCAGTTTACTTGCTCATCTTTGCATAAGGTGCTGGTGAGGAAGAGGTTCCTCAGCTCTCTTGCATATGGTGGGCAAATGGGCCCAGAGAGCCACATCCATGCTTACCAGGCAGGATGGGGTTGGAGAAGGGACTCGAGACCACAGGTTAGGGAATGGGGCTCTCACCTGGAAGCAGGGAAATCTGGGATCCAGCCCTGCTCCCAGCACACCGGCCACAATTCTGATTATGTGCAGAAGAGGAGACTTCTGCAAACATGAGGGATGGGACTCACCTGATCAAATGTGGATGGCTACCTCTGAGTTGTGTTTCTAGACTCCATTTATAATCACTAGAGAGAAACATGTTTGCATAGGAAACAATTTATCTCCTTCCAATGTGGACATTTAAAATAGATCAGATGAATTGCAGCCTCAGAGCATCTCTTTCTCTCCACCGACTACAAGGAGTTTAGAGAAGCAGCTCATATGTAGGTGGCTACACTAAAGGAGCCTGGTTGAGGTAAATCTTACAAAAGGTAACTGAGGAATTCAGGGGTATTTTGAGAACAACACTTTACAATTCTATTGCCTGAATTTTCCTATCAGCATCTAAGTCATTTAGTGGATCTGGGTCATGTTACCTTACAGGATAGGACCTTTGTTTCCCAGAGTATAATGATTTTCATGTCCAAAAGCGCACTTCATGTTGCACATTCTGATGGAATTTATAGCAAAAAGCCTAGCACGGAGGAGACATAAAATGTCAGAGAATAATTGTCTACTGACTTAAACAGTGAGCAGAATTTGTTTTGTGCAACTCTTTGTCAACCTGAGCCTTTTTCATATCATTAAGATGCATACATTATTTAGATTGGGAAAAAAAGCATATTGAACAATAGTCTGGTATCCACAAAGCTGGGAAAATGTTTGCAACATTTATCAAGTAATTTCGTTTGAAATATTGCAGCCTGATCCTGCCAATTACAAAACCGATTTTGTTTCCAGGCTGCGAAGATAATGGCTGACCGTAGTACACAAGCCTTTCCACCAACAGAAAGGTGGCCATAGCACACTGGGAGCAAGTTGTTCCCCTCCATGCTGGTGTGTTACTGCATACTGGGTCACATACATGTGTTTGCAGAGCAAAAAAAAAAAAAACAAACTGGAAGGAAAGAGAGGAAGAATAACTCCCTGCTATCCAAAGGGCTTGGCTGTATCTCTAAAAGTAAAGGTGTAGTGAAGAGAAGTTATTGTGCCATTTTCTTAAATAGTATCTTCTGGTTTTATTTGCTCAGTATAGACCTGTTATGGAAATTATGAGAGAATTAGAATATTGAAAAAGTGAGCTTGGGAAAAAAAAGTAACATCACTGATTGTAGCACAGCTCTGTTCCCCTTATCTGGCTGTGCTGCTGTGCCCTTCCTGTATGGAAGCCACCAAATTTCAAACTGTAAAATAAGTGTCAGGATACTTGTTTTTCTAAAATTTGTGAAGTGACATGACTCTTGAAAGTCTGTGAAGGTTTCTTTTCACTGGAACAGATCTAATAAATGCTAATTCGTCTGCAGAAAGAAATAAACATTTCATTCTATTAAAAACATATCCATATCCATATAACAGGTGTGGTTGTGATCCAAAAGGGTTGGTGTCAGGGATTGTGGCATATGAATAAGGTCTACACAGGGCCAAATAGGACTGGCAAGTAAAAAGCCCTCCTCCGCAGATTTTCCATAGGCAATGACATCTGCTGTGATATGCAGTGGCATTGCTGTGATACATTCCCATCAATGTCATCCTCAAATTAAGAATTTAGGTCTAAAATCAACATTTTTATTTTTCATTGAAACAGTAATAGCTCAGTAAAAATGGACTGGGAGTTTTAAGAAAGACAGATATCCGTTATTACAAGCATCTGAATAAAATGCATTCGTGAACAACTAATCAAATTTCAGTATTCTGTATTTATATATCACAGTGTCATGGACTGCAGTCCCCTTCAATCAAATGACAGTTGCTTTATAGTGACTACAGTACTAATCATAATGAAGCAACAGGTGAAAAACACAGTAATTTAATTAATTGAACCTCAAGCATTAATTTTCCCCTGATTTGAGTCATACTTTTGGGAAAGAATAACAGAAAATTTATGTTTGTTATTGGAAGTTGTTCCTGCATAGCAGCTTTGTTTTATCTATTTTTTTATTTTCTAAGCTTCACACAGTGGTTTGATTCTGATTTAGTTAATGTTCAGCCTATTCAGAAGGGTAAAATTACTGGGGTGAGGTTTATTGCTGTAAAGAGAAATTTAAATTGAGAAGTATTCTAATGCATCTCTGTAGAATATTATCTGCCTTACTTCTGAATGCTTTGCTACCATGTGCAGAACATGGCACATAAGTGGCTTTTGGGGCTTGATGCATTTATGCAAGTGTTTTTCCTTGCCGTCTCCTAACACAACAAAAAGACACTTGAAGCCTCTTCTTGGGGCTTATTTTTATTGCTAACTTAAATGTAAAGAGACTAAAGTCCACCACAATGCGCCTGTAGGCTTTTTTTCCAACTGTAGACACAGTGATGATTTTCAATGAAAAATTCTGTTGCTGAGGAATTGTTGAAGTGAAGGTTTGTAAAAATCTATTGTTGTAGATAGAGCCAAGATTAAATTAAACAAAATTATTTTTGCAACTTGTTGTAGATGGAAATTGTTTATAGGCTTATATTAGCCAGTCAGGGAACATAAACTTTATCCTGTGCTTTAGCCAGCCGGTTCTATAGTGCAAATGTTGAACTGCATCTAATGAATTATCTAAGGAATATGCTCGGTGAACAGTTGCAAACATTATATGCTGAGATGTGTTCGATACACTGTTCATTGAGCAACTCTGAAGAGTAATAATAATAATAGGAGCCTATTTGCAGACAGTTGCAAGCAGGAGAAATGGCTAAATGCTTCAGTTAAATGATTCCTTATTTGCCTTGTCATACTATGTGGTAACAGTTAATAATATAATGCATTTTAGTAATGGGTTGGGTTGGGGTTGTTTTCTGTATTACTTCCTCTGGCCAGCTTATTCTCTTCCATTAGCCCATTCTCAGTGGTTTATTTGTTTGCGAAGTCCATCCAATGATTGTAGGCTGAATTCAAACTCAGCTTTCCTACTATGTCCACATGATGAAATAATGTGTTTTTGTGGACACTTTTCCAGCAGATATACTAGTGGAGGGTTTTGTTGCCATTTTATTGAAATTCTTCCTGGAGGCTTGGTAATAGCTGTGCTGAGTATCAAAGCTGGAGATGGATATGGATCTCCTTTACACATTTTTCAGAGAACTTCTAACCCCATTTTCTGACCTTTAATACTATAAGATACTTTAACAAATATTATGATTGAGACTTTCAAACAATCAGACTTAGGATAGTATTAAGTCAGTTTAAAATTACATCAGTTTTGTAGTTCAAATATGAGACTTCACACCTCACTAAGCTTTCCTATTTGTATTTAACTCATCTATTACTTTCTGCAGAGAAAAGTATTTAAGCTTGTAGAAAACTGTGTCTTCTCTTAGCTGTTTATAACAAGCTGATTAATGTAATATATTACAAATAATGTGGTATTCAGGGTTTTTTTTAAACTAAATAAGTTCATGTCAGACTTTATAAAAATGCTAAAGACATGAAGTATGTTCAGATATATCCATCTAAAAGCAGAGGAACATTGTGCATTAGAGTGAAGCAAGAGGAATTTTAGTGTATGCAGTGGATATTGCCGCTTGCATAACAATTCACCTCCCTCTGTTGCTAGTGAATATTCATATTCCCATAGTAGGGCTCTTTGTATTTACTGTTCTGCCGAAGTGTGAGATGGCATCCAAGCCCTCTAGCGTGTTTTATCCGAGTAGCACAGCATGTCATTTGCAAGATTGTGTTATTACTAAGCCTTCCTAAATAGAAAATAATAAATAAAAAAGAACAAAAAAAAGAAAAAACATGAGCAATGAACAGTACTCTTGTTATACCTCTCCTATAAAACTCCTTATAAATGTAAATGTAATGTGATATTGACTCCTCTATAACTTCCTCATTTTGTAAAATCACTTATACTGGCTTGACTTGGAAATAGGAAAAGCGAAGGTGGGGAGAAGGGAGAGAGGGTGGTTCTCTGGACCCTGAGCAGAATGTATTTGTAGTCCAGAAAGCAAACTCCAAGAATCACCTGCATTAGAAGAAATAGTTTCTAGTATAATAGTATGCAGGAGAGAATTGTTACACAGGAAACAAATTACAGAAGTTACAGGTGATTCCATTCAAGGGTTCTGTTTGCTGTATAGCTGGAGTACAAACTTTCCAGTAGCCATCACTGCCTGCCTGTAGAAGCACAGCCTGTAACTACGAACAATAGACTGCTTATAAAATAAGTTATCAGCATGATTCCTGGCAGTCTTCCCTGCTCTGGCTACCCCTGCCTTCATGGCCCTTCCCTTGCTCCTTATACCATCCTTCCTACCTGTGCTCCCCCTCAGGCCTTTTCTTCCCGCTCTTACTGCACTTTTCACGTGCTGCATTCTTCACTGTTCAGCACTGGCGCTGCTCAAACCATCCACTCTGGCAGCTGCATCTTTTCCAGGAAAGCAGCCCTCACTCCCTGCTCCAACAGCCCTTTTTCCGTGCGGGGTATTGGTTGTTCGCCTCCCTTTCCTCCCTCCCCTCTGCTGCCTTCCCACTCCAGCAGCTCATTACCTTGGCACGTTAAGTAACACCCAAGGGTTGCATGCAAATTTTAGCACACTTTATTTACAGCTGCATTGGCTACGTTTTGCTAAGGGAGTCTCGCCAGAGCGATCTGGACCCAAACCATAACAGTGCTAGGTGCTCTCCCTGGCTTTGAGGGGGCTGTTCTCTCTCTGGGATGGAGGGGCTGCTCTCTGAGCAGTCCAAGGCACAGCGAGTTTCATGCAAAGCCTGAAATCTGGACTCTCCAGGTTAGACCCAGACATGAAACAAGTATACAGTCGCAGCCTCAGGTGCCAGATGTAAGTAACTTCTTCTGTCTTGAAAGGGATTCAAACCACCTGCATAGCCGCCCTTATCAGCTAGCTTGTACTCATACAGTTAGCTTCTACAATGTTTGTGTGCAAATAGTGCTTTAAAGTGATCAGGCAGCGTAATTAGGCAAAACTGTACTTTAGAAGCACCAAGTGAGTTTCCTCTTCATCTTGGTGGGAAAAGAGGAAACAGCCATCAGGCCTCACACTTCAGCACGCCAGAGCCGTACGACTCCTGTCGCTGCTCTTCAGTGCCTCTCTAATCAAGGTGCTTCTTTCCAGATCACAGTTAATGCTTTGGCAAACCCTCATCAGCCTCCAGTGCACTGCAAGGACTGGGAACGCAAACATGGAAATAACAACCTGTTGTTCTGATGGGTTGTTGTGTGCTGTGCTGACAGCGTACCTGCAGGAGTGGGGCTGGCTAATGTATGAAATCAGAGATGGGTAGTGGAAAGTTCGTTTTTAACAGTGCTGGAAAGGGCTGAGCCTTTGATGCTTGACCCCTGGCAGCAGCTCCGTGGCTGAGGGGCTGCCAGCCCAGCTTCATGATGCAGCCCTGCAAACTGCTGAGGGCTTCTCCGGGTGCCTCGGGACAGGGATTCAAAGCCTGCAGACAGACCCCACTAGGCAGCGTAAGGCAACTACTTGGCTGCTTTTATCGACTGTCCTTATTATATATTAATATTTCCAAATACACGAAGGCAGAGGTTTAGTTCTCAGATTATACGGTGACTTTTGTGCACCATCTGTATTCTCTAGGAATACGCCGCAGCCTGCCGTTACAGGTAGACCATATTTATCCACGTAGTTATCCAGTGCCTGTTCCCTAATGAAAACATCATTGCCACAGGTTTCTGTCAGGGCAGGGGACATTCAGAGCAGCAAATGGGAACCGGGTGTCTCATTCCAGTTGGATTTCTTTGACTTCTGTGTATTTCAGCTGTGGTGCTGTTGAGTGTCCTTTTTGCTAGTGTAGTTGTCATACGGGGTTTAAAGGACTGATTTTATTTAGTGAGTGTTGTTATCAATAAAGATATTTTTAATAATTCTCTTTCTATAATCTTTTAGTTTTTCAGTGTGACAGGGTTATATTTGCTATTTGATTTTATTGCAGTCTCTATTAATTTGAATCTGATTTTTGTTACTTTATTACAGTATTCAGCAGCCATTATATTTTATAAATATAAATGACTTATGACTTGAAACACTTGAGTGGGACATCATAACTTGTCATTTTGTATTTTGGAAAAGAGATTTTCATTATTTTGTCAGGCAAACTTTAAGCTAAAATGCACCTACCAGTAAATGAACAGCATGACTTACCTTGGCTGGGAGATCTAAAGTAATTTGAGTGAGCCGACTGCAATGCTTGCTTTGTGCGTCTTACACAGGCGATACTTCCATCAAAAATAATGATTCTTAGAACCACCTTTTCATGGAGATTTTTCTTTGCTCTCAACACACCAGCAGATACAAGAACTCTTTTTACAGACATATACACGTGTGTAGATACGGAGTAAGGATGGGGTATATTTCAGATGGCACCAGCTGCCTCTGATGCAAGAGGAGGGGAATGCAATTACTTCTGTGGAAGTCTGTACATATTTGCCAGAATTTATAAATGTTTACAAGTAACTGGTCTTCACATAAGCAGGGCCCTCAGGGAGTGCTAGGCCCCCATCTGCTGGAGAGTTTTATGTCAATTCTGGTGATTTTTAGGTTATTTTCCCTGCATTTTTCTCTAAGAATTATCATCACTTGGCTTTCTTACTTAAACGTTGATAGTGCCTGGAGAGGCAAAGGCCTGATTGTTCGGAGTACTCTACGTACATATGGTGAGAGACAGTTCCTCTCCCAACAAGTTTTCTGTCTAAATAAACAAGGTTAACAGGGCTGGGAAGAAGCAGTAACTCCCCATTTCACGGAGGAAGCACCAGAAAGTGAGAGGAGCTGAGCACTGAGCCCCAATCCTGACAGGCACCAAAATGCTTGCTCCTGGCAAGGGCAGAGGTTTTTGGAAAATATTTTCAAGTTGAAAACAGTTGGAAACGTGCTTCAAGAAAAATAAACATTGCAATCTGCTTGGACAGCTAAGGAGGAATGGCACAGAACTTGGCATCCCAGAGGCTGTGGGCATTAATGGCTTTCGGCTACTTTTATGCCCTTTTGGGGATATTCTGTGGCCTCCTGAGTAAGTTTGGTAGCTTAATTTGCAGCTTTTCCATGTTACAGTGCTGCCTAGAGTTGTGCCTTTGACTGGAGTCTCTCAACTGTACTTACACAGCAAAACCCTTGATGTGACCGAACTCTGACTAAAGTGATCCCTTCCTCGGTGGTTTCGAGGAGCCTGAGAAGGTAGCTGAGATGTCTGCCTCAGTGTTTGCAGGGAAGGCTTGCTCGAGGAGCTTCTGACATGGCTGGCAGTGAAACAAATGGGGACTCTTTCTAGGGTGCAGCTTGTCTTCTGTGCGCTGTTAGTTGGGATGTAGGAGGATGACATAGGAGGATGTAACCAAGACGTTGAGAACAGTCAGGCTTGTAGAGAAATTCCCTCCTTTGTTCCATCTTTCCCCCAGCATGGCCACTGCAGAAGGCAGCAGTGAGAGTGCTCCTGGGACCAGCCTTACAGCTCGTGCCAGCCACCTCAGGGCACTGTGTTCCAGTGGCTGGAGTAAGATTAATTGCACACTTGAATTTCGCACACATCTTTAAGGGTACCTCTAATTATGAATGCATTACAGGTTACAGTTAAAAATTGTTAAAAACATGCAAAAAAAATTTTGACACCTGAAATTGTAACATTGGGAATGTTTAAAAACAGACATTTGTCATCAGCAGGGAAGTATTTAAGGAGGTAAATCTTATATTATCATTTCCATCTTCTCCCGGATAAGAATAGGAGTAGATGAAGAGCGAAGGTCTCTGGTTCTGTAGAGGAAAAGCCCCTCTGTCCAGTGGAGATGACATTCCCAGGGGAAAGCATCCAGGTTTTGGGATTCTTTGGGAAATCTGCTGTTTCTTCTCTATCAGATCTAAGAAATCCTTCACAGACCTGCCCGAAGAAACTAGCGTGAAGCTGGGCCCAAGTTGTGCCAGCAAAGAGTAGTTACACTTCAACACACAGTGTAGTTTGAAGAGACCATCAGAGCTATGAACACAGTTGCCTGGTTATAACATTGGGCTGATTTGCAGGGGAAATGAATCGTATTTAGGCAGAATCCCATTTATTGCTGCAAATTACAGTCACTTTGAAAGTGACTGGATTCACCTGATTCTTCTGAAGTCCTGCTTTCATTCTGTAACCCGATGTGGTGTAGAAAGGATCAAACAATCTCTATATTAAAAAAAAAGAGAGAGAGAGAGAAACTGTACTCAAACCATAAAAAGGTTTTTGCTTTCTTCAAAAGAAGAAAGGCAGTCTTGCCATAAGTTCGGTAAACTGCATTTATAGTGCTTATGCCCACAGATTTAGCTTGTAACAGGGAAATGTGCTATGTTTAAATACCCAGAAGGAGTCTGGAAGACAGATTTGTCCTGATAGCTTGTCATTTACCAAAATGGGTAGTGATAATTGGACACAGGAGACGCTTGCAGATCAGCCTTTAGTGACAGTGCTGATAGTTACTGAAAACATAAAATATCTCATGGTGGAGCTTCAGTGCCTTTTCTCTGATCAGCCCAGGCGATGTCCCCGGCAAACACCATATGCACCATTGCCAACTGCATTTTATCAAAGATATTCTCAGTTCAATCCCTTTCCAATTCTTTAAAATATTGTACAACTGTGCATATTAAAATTTACAGAATATTAATGAAATTGGAGAAGTGTAAGATAGGGATAGATAAACCCATCCTTCTGAGGTTGCCTTTGGCTCTGATGGCTCTGGCCTGGAGTGCAGCAGGCATATTAATTACCTGCCAGGTTTAAACCTGTTTTCCAAACCTTGCTACCCTTGATCAGCATTATACCACTAATCTTCACCTTTTAGCCACCCCTTTGGTATTCTGTGCCATAGGGCTGAACGTTGCTCTGGTGGAGTGGAACAAGACGATGAAGAAAATAACTTCTTCAAAGAGTGAAAAATCACAGTTAACAGAGAATTCAGTTATCAAAGAGCCTCCCAATCTTTCTTAATTAGAACCTTTTCTTTTGCATTGCTTTTAAGTATCACTTGTTGCAACTTCCTTTTTTTTTTATGCTTTTTAAAAAATGTGGGGTTTTCTGTAGGGCACTGTACACAACTATGATATAATGGTAGAAATTTCAGAAAAAAGTCGTGTATCATACTGACTTCTCCGACTAAACCTCTGCCTGTCAAGTAACTTATAAGAACTGGGTTTTTTTTACTGTTTTTACATGCTTGGGTGCCACACCTTGGATGCAGGATACTTATCTCCTTGCTCTGTACTGCCTTTTCTGCACTTTTAACTAGTCCCTTTCCTGCTTCTCACATAAAATACACAACACTGCCTGCAATGGGTGCCTAGATTGCTTAGTTGTAACATTTGGTTGTCTAAGGAGTTGCTGAAAATGATACTCAGATGAAGCTAAATTGCCAGCTAAATATTGAATTGAGCAGTAGATGATGAAGTCCCATGTGGTATTTTATTATTAATCTAATCAGGAGGTTGTAAAGAACAATACCAATAATTAGTCGGCCTTCTAACCTCGCAAAACAGAACCTATTAGTTATATTACCCTTCATATTGTATTTTATTAATAACTTCCTATTTTCCTCATCATATATTATGACGTGAGAAGGATTGCTGGATCTTAATGAAGGTGTTATATGAATTAAATAATATAATTTGACTGAACAGGTTAAAAATTTATTTATTCAGATCTAAACCAGTGCTCAGTAGGTTAGTGTGTGTGGTATAAAAGGTAACTGTTTGTTTCTGAAATGAGACCTTGGATTAATGGATGCTGGAAAGATTTAAGAACTTACTTTGCTGCCCTTCTGCTTATGTTGTTACCCTAGTTATAAGATAGTCAGGCTGTATGTTATATTCATATCCACTGCTTCTAAGACAGATGACCTGAATGTAGCAAAAAGATAATTTTATAATATAATGGTAAGAATTTATAAGGATAAGAAATGAGGCCAGTAGCTAGCCTATAATGAAGGTTCTTTTTGAGGAAGGGATCCGTGTACAGGAGAGCTGTTAAGATCTACTAAAGTAAGTGGAATTTAGGCATATACATAAAGTTAAACACATACCTCAGTGTTATTATTAATCAGGATCAGAAAGTTTGTTGAAATTTGTAATTGAGTCAAGAGAAAATGTTTGAGTATGTTTCCCTTGAACTTGTTATGGCTTCACTAAACTGTCTGCTGCAATCGCATGATTCTACCCAAAAGTTATTGGGAATAAAAGACCAAGGGAGTTCAGTAACACAGACTGGCTCAAGTTCTCAAGAGAGCACAAACACTAAATACATTTATAAGTTTAACTTTAAAGCATTTTGCTAAAAATTACATAATTTAACATTTGTTGCTATGTGCTAGAAATGGTTTCTCTGACCGTACATTCGATGTATGTATGAGTACCAGGTTGGCTCCATGCTTTGAACTGATAAGCATTTACTTAGAAAGATGTTGGGTTTTTCTCTAGTTATTAAGCTGATGAGTGACTAGTATAGGTCTGGTGTGAAGAGAAGTGCCGTCTCAAGCCAACCCTCCTTAAAGTAGGCTAGACACCGAGACTGTCTGTTTTACTACTGTCCCCTCAAATGCTCACCACAAGCCACAAATTGCCCTTTTAGGAAAGCATAGCAAACCGAAGGCAATGGTAATCAGCAGTGCCTAGGCAAAAGCACTTTTTAAAGGGACTTGCAAACATTGCTGTAGAAACACACAAAGGCAATTAAAGCTTCAAGTAAAGAAAAAAAAACAACCCCCAAACAAAGAAGGTAATGTTAAATGTCCAGTAGGATCTGTCAGTATTTAAACTTATGGTTGAAATCCCATCCCTAGCTTTCCTCCTGCAGATTGGTTTGGATAGTTACGTGAAAGAGAAAACCCTGCTTTTGCTCTTAGGAATCTTCAGTTTTTCATTTATTCTTCTGTCTTTGGCCCAAATTAATCCAACTCTGATAAACTTAATGTTATCATCTTTTTTTCAAACGTTTGAGGAGAAAGGGGTGTACTGAAGACCAGTTTTCAAGCTTTAGGGCTTGCTTTCTTTTCTTGTTTGTTTTGTTTTGGGGTATTGGGTTTTTTTTATGGGAGTATTTTTTTTTTCATGTGTCTAAGATGCTGAGAGCCAGGCTAGTGGGTCTCTGAGGTATCTGATAGACATTCAAAAACATTGTAAACTGTATTTATTACTCTGTGTAAGATACAAGGCTAATGGAATGAATCGATAATGCTCTGCATACACACGCTGTGTTTACCTAGTTCTGCATAAGTGTGAATGGAAATTTTACTTGTTGTTTAACTAATAATTAATTAACCAGCTATATTAGTTCTGGGTATTGATTTTACACTAGCAGTAAATTTGAGAAATCTTTTTACAATGATTTAATTGTTTATTTCTTTGTTTGTAGATAATAAAATTAAAAGTCATGGCTGAGACATTCAGCTGCCAGGAATGAGCACACACCTATCCAAACCCAATAATAATTCTTTTCTCCCGAAATTCTTTGCAAACATCAAATCGGAGTCTGATCTGTGTACCCACATGTATCTAAATGTTGAATTCTTTAGAAGTTGAAAATAATAAACCTCTAATAGTACAGGCAGGTGTCTGAATTTGGAGTAAGATGCCCACTTAGAGGTCCTAATGAGGAATAATTCAGGTGAAAGTTGCAGCCACACTTAGCTGTCCTGTGACTATTTTAAATTGAGTTAAAGATGCTTAAAGCTGCATGGAACCACCGCAGTGTAGAGGACGGGGATCTGAACACTAAGAGCCTATACAGGCTCCACCTAAAGTTAGTAAGTCAGAGTCCTGACGTATACTTCTGCGAGTAAGCATTGTTCCTGGGGGGGTAAATGGTGAAGAAAAGCATGTTTGGAGCAATGCTGGTTAGGAATGATGTCCTGCTGCTCATTTAGATCATGAACTGTTCATCAATACTAACAATTAGGGGGCTAAAGATTCCATTGACCACATGACAAGAATCAATATACACAGTACTTGTTAGTTATTTACCACAGAGTGTATTAAAGCCTATAGATTCACCATAAATCCTTTAAAGCTATCCTGCTATGATCCTTGCCACAACATGCATTGAGACATCAATAAATCCTTTTGACAAGGACGATATGTGAAAATCAATACCAGTTTATCAGTTATTTCCATGTAGTCTTTTCTACAAAGGTTTAAAGATCTTTTCCCAAAGCTGTATAACTGACACGGTGTAGGGACAGATCTTGTATCAAATAGTGACCTTGATTAATGCCGTTCACTCCAAGAATCTTGTAAATCCCATACAAGGGACATAAAACCATTTCTGATGGGTTCACTGTTTGGAAAGTGCTTTTCAAAGCTTTTACCGAAACTATTTTTTTTTTCATGAAAGCGAATGAACTTTCTGTATGCACACAGAATGAGTTAAGCTTTTTTTCTCAAAGAAAAAGAAGTTTCTTCTGCTGATAAAAAAATGCCAGGTGTTTCCTTTTCACTAAGCTATTTTCTACAACATAAGGGCCATCACCAAAGGCTGTGACGTGTACTTATTCTGCTATACAAACTTTATTGCGTTATAAGAATAGATTTAAAACATATATGTATAATGTAAAAGTATACAATTTAGGCAGAGTAGACCATTTGTTTTTTAGCTGGTTCTTATTTAGTGCTTAAGGAACTTTGAGCTGATCCCATCTGATTTCAGGTGTTGAGCAATCTTTTAAAAATCTAGGCTCCTTAGGCTTCCAGTGGTTGGTTATCTTTCATGTCCAAGTAACAGATTTTTTAGGTTTTTACAATGATTCCTTCTATGCACACTTTCCTCCAAACGTATGCAGTAGTTTTATCCTGGAGTTGTATACACTACTTGTTTTACCAGCAAGTTCTAATTGTCCTGGAGGATGTAATAACCTTGGGGACCAATGGAAAAAAGAAATCTCCCTAAAATACAGAAACATATCTGAAACAAAACTTATTCAGAAAATAATAGCTACATTAATAACATTAATTGTTATTCCTTTTAGATTAAACTCTCTACCCCCTTTCTTGCACAACAAATTAACAGTTGGAATTCCAAAGTAGGCAAAATATTTAATTAGTTCTGTATCTTGCATTCAGGGGCATGTAAGTCACGCAGCAGGTTAAAAACCATCTCAAACCCCACAGAGGGGAAAGGTTAAGGTAGCCTGTTATATGGCTCTTTGGGAGTACCTCTGCCGAAGTCAGCTTTGATAGAAGCAAATCCAACTCCCACTTCAGTCAATGGGAGCTGGCGTTGCTAACGGTAGGGTTTGATTCTGCCGCTTTCATATAACTTTTTCCTGTGAAAGCTGTATTGTGTGTTACAACTCAGTGCAAATTTTTCCTGTAAAGTTTTCTGCAGACACTGACCCTAAAGGAAGGAATAAGAAAGCTTTGGCATACCTTGCTGTGGTTTTAAATGAACTGATGCAAAAGATAACTGTAACACTCATGATGGGAGATGCTGGTCTCTCAGTCTCCCCCTGCCCCATGCTATACAGTATTTTACTGTAAAAATCTTACTTAAAACCTCCACTCTAAAATCTCAATTATTCTGCTATGCTTATGATATAATACTATACACTGTGTTATCTGCCTTTCTTTCTCCCCTTTATTTTCCTCACCTCTCCATCATTTCTCCTTTATGTTGTTCCCTCTGATGAATCTCTGAAGTACTGATAAATGTAATGTATTAAATGGCAGCAAAATACAGGGAAAACTGTGTATTGTTTAACTACCTTGTTTATGGTGATAAAGATATTTAGATGGCATCCCCTCCCCGGTTTAGATACATGAGCTATCCTTAAAACTAATTAGTGAATTTTTCATTTTTCACAAAGGATTTGTTAAATACCTTCTCTCTGTCTCTCTCTCTCCTTTAAAGAGGAAAACTCTGTTTTCACTCAGAGCTGCTCTTTCCCATTAGAGTAGTCTGGATTTCTCAGTGCACAGCCAGGATGGGCTTCTGGTATGTGCTGTAGGGACTGCAAGCTGAACAGGGAGCAAAGCATGAAGAAAGGGGTGGAATAAAATCCACATAAACAACTGAAGAACAATGATCCCTGAATGAAAAACAAGGTAGAGTAGCCTCAGGCAACAGATAACCCAAGCTCCAGCTGACCTTGGCAGCATGACAGGGTCTTTATATAAGGACAGAATCCTCCAGCAATGTAATCAGTCTTGCCCCAGTGTCAACCTTGCATCTATTGTTATTTTACATCTTCTTTTCTTTTATTTTCTCTGCTCAAATGTATTTATTGTTCAAATGTATTTATTATGGCTAATAGAAGGAAACTCTCTAAGTACGCTTGAGCTCTCACGAGTCTCTCAGACTCCAGAGGACTGATGAAATTCAGGACTGGTGGTTTTTTTGTTTCAAAACTCTTGAGCCAAGGAAAATTAGATACTAGTTCTGCACCAGCAGGGTTGAATTTTGGGCATAAGAGCAGTCTTGCTTTTCATTTTGGCATAGTTGTAGAGTACATCTTTCGCCCTTTCTGCTGTGAATGTGCAGTTAAACTAACAGCAGAGGATGGAAAGGCAGCCGTTTCAAGCACGTCAGTTGGCAGCGACAAGACCTTAAGCATGAACAGATTTGTTGAGGCAGCTTTCCCAGCCTATTCAGTAAAGGCAACCAATTCTGAGCCTTGTGTACTATGAGCTGATGGGGTCTATTAAATATCCTCACATAAAACACACCAGGGGCCAGTGTAAGGGAAAGAAAAGAGTATTCATTTAGAGACCTAAGTTCAAAACTGTCAACAGTTCTGTCTCACCAAGGCTACTTGTTTGACTATTCGTTTGCAAAGGATGCGTGAATGCATCTTACTTTAAAATTATAAAGTCTGCATGAATTTTTTATCGTATAATAATTTTGCCATTTCTTTGGCTATAACAAATGATCACACTGCTGCACTCACAGCTGGTATATACAAATGAAAGTCTGGCCAGCTGAGAGAGGAAGAGTGCTTGGTGGTGTTTTTGTTACAGACTACCATGTACCCTATGCACCTGTGTTACTGCATGAGAAGAACTTTTAAAAGTGACAATATATCAACAAGAGTCAAACGCTTGTGAACTAAGCTGTACAGGATAAAAATGTGTTACCATGGTGTTTTGATGTTTTAGCAGTTTTAAATGTTAGTATCACTAAAGAGAGTGAATTACAAGTTTTAATTGATGATTGCAAAAGGATCATTTCTACTATTTGAAGCATTTTGTGTATATCTTCATTTAAGACTGATCAACTAATTTCCAATGTGTTTATTTTTAAAAGAATGAGTCCTATAGCTTCAAAAAGCACACTAGTAAAAATACTGTTAATTTGTAATGCTGCTGAAAATAAAGGGGTCTTCTGGTCGCATAGTTAAAAACGAGACTGTTGTCACATGACTAGACTGATAAATTATTACACGGAGCGCTGTTTGCTGTTTTCAAAAGCACAGAGAAATGTTGTCAGTCTTCTGCTGATTGCACCCATCTTGATCAGATTTTGCTGCAGAGGAGGTGCAGTGGCAGAAATCTGTGCAAAAAAAAAACCCTCTAGGAAGTATTGCTGCATGACCGTGAGGTCTCTTCAGAAAATTATTATCCCTATAGTTGACAATTTGGGTTAGGAACAAAGTTAGAAATTTGAACAAACAAACAAATGCCAAGGAGCAAGAGAGACGATTTCAGAGGCAGGGATTTGTTTGGTAGTCAGGAAGATGGTTTTATTCCTGCCCTCCAATCTGACCTACTTTCTTTACTTTAGTTGTTTCATTGTTTTACATGAACAGTGATGTAGCATGTGTGTTAAATAAGTGGCAGTGTTTTGGCAAGAAGAGGTTATATTTGAGTAGAAAGACTGTATCAATTGCTTTAGAGAGTTTGTAAATCCACTAGTAGAGATACCTGAAGTCTGACAATGCTGCATAGATATTTAACTGAATTAATGATAAGATGTAAAAGCATACCAGAGCCCGTTAGACAGGGAAGCAACAAGCACATTTTGGTTTCACCTTCAGTAGTTGTGTGACAAAACCAAACCACCCATTTTTCAATTTGTGCTTTGCACAGCGGGGGTGACGGAATATTTTACTTCTTTCCAAGTATATGATGGTAGTGTGCTAAAATACTCAAAGCTTCTTTCTTCTAGAAATAATATTTCCTCAGCTTCTAGGATCATAAAGAGAACAGACTTTAAAAAAAACCAACACCGAAAATCTTGGGAAAGCCTAGGCTGTTAGGCTGTGTAGTCAGTCTGCCCATTATATGTGTTTGTTCCTGGGAATTTCTGAATTCCTGGGATTCAGACATCCCTTCCGTACTCTGACTGAGACTGGGGCCTGTGCTGGAGACAGGTTGGAAGAGGAAGGACTTGCTTTTAAAGATGTCTTAGCATGCATTTTGGCTGAGGTCCTCTCAGGAGTCATAAAGAAATTTGGCAGGTGAAATGCAGTGGTCCTTTGCAAAGATGTTTCCTTGTGTTTGAACAGCTCTGATGGCTGGTGCCGAGGAGGGACAACTGCCAATCACTCCTAAACTCTTCCCAGCCCTTTTTGGGAGAAACTGATGTCATGATTCATCTTTGCATGAGGCAGCGTTCATGTTTCCCTGCTGTTTTATGCCTCGGCACAGGAGGAGGTTCTTTGTTTTCTCTCCCCTCGTGCTCGCTCCTTGCAGTCCCATGCAGGGCTAAATACAATCTGGCCCATAGTAGAGATTTGGAATCCATTTGCTTGCTCTCCTACAGCTTTCAAGGCTTGCCAGCAATACTGTGGGAAGCCTGGAAAAAATTAAAGTGTTATTCTATCCTGAAACTTGTCTCTGCAAAAATGCTATTCTAGGCTCCCATGTTTATTGTTTCTCCATGATTCTCTGTATGAAATTCGATCAGTTTAAAAAAGGGGACCAAAAAAGCAAAAAAAAGAAATAAAATCCCTGATTACCTGCCCAGCAGACTCCTCCTGTGAGCAGCCAACCTGAATTCTCTCTCCTCAATCTGAGAAAAAAAGATTCTTCAAATGGGATTTAGCACTGGTGGTACGCACTGCCGGTGAAAGGAGTCAAACCCAGCTGAGAACAGCTCTGCTGTGTTTGAGCTTAAAATTCTTTTCAGCTGAAAAAGCTGAAGCTACTTGACAGCAAATTCACAGTGCAAGGCTATTTTTAAAGGTTAGTATATTGACTGGTTCATAGGGAAAACTGAGGACTGTAAACTGTGGAGCAGAGATGGGGTTTCCTCCGAGCAGTATTTTCGTCACCTGTATTCCAGCGGCATTTATTCAGCCTGCAGAGTAGCTTCTCATGTTTCAGATGCAAATCACAGACCAGTTCTCCACTGAGCCCTCTTACAACAGCCCGAATCACCCCTGTATTAGTTCAGCTGGAGTGAGCCCCTGGAGATTTGAATATTTTATCTCTATAAAATTCAGTGAAGTTTATCGCAGACTTTCCTTTAGAAGCTTTTATTGGGAGGAAAAGCACATGGCACATATCTTGGCTTTACCTTTAGGCTAGTGGCAGAGAAGTTGTGCTCTACTGAAAGGGTTCCTGTGCCATAAATACAGAGAGGTACATCACAGGTCCTGATGTGGAGAAGATCTGCAAGAATTCTGGATTAAACCCAGCAGATTCATTAATGGTCAGATCTTATAAACAGGTGAGTAGCCTTTCCCGTTTCTGGGAACTGTTTCTGTTTACATACAGAAAGCAAACAAGTGAGCTCAATCAAGTCTTCTTGATCTGTGAAAAATAAAGCTCTTCTGGCCTACAGAGCCATAAAGAAGACACCACTCTCCAGGGAACTAAGAGCGTGGCCATTATTAGTTAGCTTGGGAGTGTACTTATCTCCTTAAATATAAATAATAAAGAAGATCAAGCTTAATGGACCACTACTTATTTAAGCATAGAAGAGCCAGGAAACTCAGAAGTCACATATGCAAATCTATCTTTTATTCTTTTGGTTATTCCTATACAGCATGTCTTGATAGTCACGTATGACAAGCCAGAGAAAAGAGTGGGACTTTGTACATGGCCTTGCAGCTGGCATCCCCTTGGACCTGGCTTCACGTCCTGGCCTTAAAGGAGCTGCTTAGTCCGATTGCCTCAAGTGGTGTGTGCCCTGCTTCGCCTCCACAGTGCCAGCGCTGAGCGATGCGGGCAGCCTGGCACCGAAGGCTGAAAGCTGGTGCTTGGTGCTTGTCGCCAGGAAGGTGAAGCCAGGCTTCACTGCGCTCAGTGGGGTAAATTACTGCCTCAAGCCTCAGTCTTAGCTGTGAATCTCTTCACTTATCTGCATTTAAAACTGTCTCCTATGGTTAGTAAGGCACATTTGAAACACGGCTGTTTTCCCATTTTTGAAAATCAAACATAATATAGCCATTAAAAAAAAATTGTGGATACTTGCGAACAAAGAGAATTGCAGGGCATTATTTGTTGCAGTCATTGCCAGGGTTGATGTTCTCATTACTTCTAGTTTTAAAAGTCCTTTTGGCCCATGACAAAAAGGATTTTTTCGATTTGATGACATCTTCAAAATAAAATAATGCACTCTTAAAATAATGTGCAGTGAAGTGATTGCCAAAATCTATCATAGAAGGCTATGCTTTCATTATATCAGAAGCATCAGTAATCACGTTTTATACTACGTTTTGTGCTCTTTGGTGGTGTAATAGATGAAGTTTTACTAAGATTGCCTAATGTTCTCCATGATAACTCCCTGTTTGCAGTTGCTGATAACTTTGCCAAACTTGAACCATTTGGCATCTCTGTGGGGCGAAGCTTTCCATGTTGGTTTTCTTCTTAGTTGAATCTGTTTTGGAAAATTCAGCAAAAATGATTCAAATATTTCCAGGCATTAGGCAAGGGGAAAATATATTTGTTTTGACCACACTGAAAAGTCCTGGCAAACCTTGCTCTGAATAGCTGTAGCTTCCCCTCCCTCCCTCTGTCCCCCATCCTATTGTTTTGGAATAAGGATCTGAAATTTGGCAGGAGGGTGATCTTTGTTTTATAAAATTTTTATGAAAGGCATCACATTGGGTGAAGATATAAATCTTTGAGAAAGTTTAATGAAGGCAGGTGGGAAAGTGGAATCAGCTGAGAAAAGAAATAGTGCTATCTCTGGTTATTGCCATTAGGAAGTAATGGGGGAAAGCAAGGAGGAAAGGGATATGAACAGAGAAACAGTTAATCAGGGATGAGACACTGATATGAAACTGGAAACCAAATGGAGTTACAGGATTTGATATTTCCTACACAAAAGATCAGGCCTTGGATTCAGCCTTTGCAGAAGAAAAGATTTGTGGGGAAGAGGGGTCAAATGTCCACTATCCTGCCACCAGCAGCAGATGGTTTGGGAAAACATAAGTGAGCGAAACTGGGAAAGGACCAAACACTTTCTACTGATATATCAGCTCGTCCCAAAGGGGAGGTTGTGCCTGGAGCACTGCATTCAGGAATTACCAATGCATTCTGCTTCCACTAATACATCTAATATGTTTTAAAATTTGTTTATGCTTGTGACTTCTATGAAGCCCGGCAGCAATGAGTTCTGCAGCTTGTGCGTTGTGTGAAAAATTACTTCCTCTTACTGGGTTTAAAACTGTGAGCTAATTTTATTAGGTGTCCCCAGATTTTTTTTTTTGTAATTTATTTATTGCAATGATGATTATTAGACTGAATAATCATTCCCTAATCACAGACAAGAAACCCCAGAACTTTTATGACTTGCAAACCTCTGTTGTACCCATCCCCAGTTACCTTTTTTCCGAGCTGAAAGCATGCCGTTGGCCTTTTTTATCCCTACATATCATTAAACCAACATTTCCATGGAATCATCCATAATGGTTCTGAGATTTTTGTGCTGAGTGATAATAGCTAGGGTCCGTTGTGGTTTAGATCTAATTAGGATTGTTTTCCCTCATATGCCTTACTTTGCATTCATCAATACCCTCTGCTGTTTTATTGTTTAGTATTTTAAGCCTCCCACAACTTTTTGCATTCAGATCAGCTAGCCAGAGTGACTCTCCATGCCTGGTAAACTTTTTCATGTTGTTATCCATCTTCTTTCAAAGTCCTACAAGACTATGCCTAACACCTCAGGTCCTTGGGAGATGGGCTGGTAGGTTTCCTCTTTTGTGAAAGCTCACCAGTTATTTCTGCCCTTTGTTTGCTATCTTTTAATGATTTATTAACCAAGTCTTTGGTTATCCTTTATTAAAACTTAGAATAAGATAAAAACTATCTGACTTTCATAAAAAACTTCAATGCCACCACTTGGAGATGCAGGAATTCAATTTGCCTATGTAACTTTAACGGGCATCTTTTAGCTTACAATAAATTCTCTAATTAACTGATCACACAGTATCCAATCATGTGATTCCTGCTTTCTTCAGTGCACAACATGGCCCTGTAATGGGAACGAATCAGGATAACATAGGGGAAGAGACTTTTGTCTGGAGTATATTTCTTCCAGAACTTGGCAACTGTACTGTGAATAAAACAGGGGAAAATAAGTCCCCCGGTTGAGGTGGTTAAACATTAAGCTGAACAACTGGTTGCATTTTCACATCTTACTTCAAGGTACTCACATGTGCAAATAACACACAGGTTCTCATAGGTATCAAGGCCTCTGCCTAGCTATTTACAACAGGCTACAATAATTTTACAAGAGATTGGAGCAGTGAATGTTGTGGCATTCTCTAAGAAGAAATTGTGGATGAAAGAAGACACTCCCACACAGATATATGGACAGATAGATCTAGGCACGTAAGATCCTTCTTCTAAGTGAATTCAGAATTACATTATTAGTATTATTATTAGAAAATATCTTTGTCTCCAGGCAGCAGAACCACTGTCCACTATGATACAGAACAATTGCTTGCAAATGATTAGGCTTAAATGTTGGCAAAATAATATCTAAACTCTCAAGACAACTCTGGTGTTTATAAATCAACACCAGCTGTTCCTGTTTATGCAATACTTTGTAAAAATAAAAGAATAAAATAGAATCTGATATGACAGCTCATATACCAAGATTCAGCTTTTTGCAGAAACAAACCAGGCCATTAAAAAATGTGGGGTTTATTTCAGATATTCTAACAGAGCCAACTGGTCTCATGATAGTAAATGTAACCATGTTTCTCTAATGCCTTTAGGCATATGGCAGGTACTTGGCAAAGAGACTCCTAAAGCTAAGCCGTTAGAGGGGTTTTCTTGCTCTCGCCCTGGAAGGAATGAAGAGGAGGACCCTCTCATAGGCAGCACCTGTCAAGCATTTCTGAGCCATGTCGGGCTCAAATTTGCCCTAAGTGCCAAATTCTGATTTCTGTCACACAGATTGTGTCACAGAAAGTGAAGGGATTCTCTGAAGTCGGTGGGGTTTGCTTTAGTCTAATTGTCCTCAGAATATAGCCCCAGATCTCTCTTATGAGCTGGATGTGTAGTACCGTTGGAGTATTACTCCCTGCATAACTAAAAGCTCTTGGGTTGCGTATTTTGGTGATTATTTCTCATGTGCAGAGTGGCCTAACTGACACAGTTAGCTAAAACCAGTTAAGTGGGGAAAAAAGTAAGATTTAGTCACCTCACAGCTAGGTGCCCGGCCCCCAGAATGGAATAAAACCACAGGCTGATTCCATGTAAAGTGTAGGGTGAAAGCCAGATACCTCGGAGCAGAGTTTTGAACAAGCCATTTGCTAAGCTCAACACTAAGCTCATGATGGAGTGGTCTTTAGAAGAGGGGATTATTTTTTGTTTTGTTGTGAAAGCTCAACACCTCTCCAGAGCTGGCATTCACCCAAACACAACTGCCCACCCAAATCCCTGAGGATAGGAACCTAAAATTTTCTTCTCAAAAACTGGTGCGGAAATGAACACTGTTTTTCCTCTTAATTGTGTCTGGAAAAGGTAATAGGGGCTGCATCTTCACCTCCGCTAGTGTTTTAGTTTCTACTCGGATTGCCACTTTTGAAGCAAATTATCTGAATGTCTCCACTTACTGCGTGTTGGGTCATGTTGCAAAGCAGTATTGGCATGTGTGAACTGGACCTTAAGGTCTCTGACTGCTCCTTGGCATTCATCCCGTGAGATTAGTCTCTAGCTCATTGAAATTAAACCCTTCTTTCCTCCTCCCTTGCCCCCCAAAATCCATATATTGTGGGCATTGGATCATCAGCACCAGCTTTTGTGCTTTTATTGCAGCTTGCTAATGCAGATATGACTAGAGACCATCTGTATGAAAAGCTACTGGTTAGTCTCCAGAAATACAAGATCCGTATCTCCCAGAGGTGCTTGGCTCCCATAGCTCCCATAGCCCCAGAGTAGACTTCTTTCTTGCTTAGTCCCTTCTTGGCCCTGAAATTTTGTGTTCCCTTCTGAAAACAGTGACAGAGCCTCAAAAGAGTGACTAAAAAGAGATAAACGGTGCCTCTTTTGGACTCTCTTGGAAATTAGAGCACTGCCTGGGTGCTAGGCAAGCAGTTTTGAATCTCTGCAAGCTGCAGAGAGACTTGAATTTGGGCCTTCTCGGTAAATACTTTACTGACAAGTTGTCATGTAGGAATTTTCTCCTCTTTACCCATACTGGCCCAGCCCTTCAGGGGCTTAGGTGCTGTCTGGTGCTTGCCAAACCATGTTGCGGCTGTTTGGGGAGGAGAGGTCTTGGGCAGGACGGAGCCAAAATCCAGCTGACTTAGGATCTCTTGGTGTGGACATGACAGTGTTTTCAGAGAGGGAGAGGTTGCATTGTGGAGGCTTTTTTATTAAAAACATGGATGCAGGTGGACTTCAATTGACCTAGTCTGTTTTAGGTGATAAAGGCATTCTTTGGTTCTGGCTTCCTATTCTTTCTAGATGGCATATCTGTAAGTTTTTCATTCATGAAATGTTCAAAAGCAGATCATAAATTTTTTGACTGCTTTTGAAAATTGTTCGGATAAGTGTTATATCTCACTGTTTATTGTTCATGAACTGTTTGTAACAAATTTCCTATCTCTATTCAGATTTGCTACTCTTGCTTTATGATTGGTCACCTTTACTCATCATTTCCTAGTATTTTTTTAAAGCAAACAGAAATCCCATCATGTGGCAGACTAACTAGTAGGAATAGTAGGTTGTCATGCTGGTTTTTCTATTCTCTAATTCTGCAACTCATTTTTTATAAGCTACCTCTGTCTCCACTGGAAATGAATTTAATTTAATCACAAAATGATTTTTCTTTTGATGATTGCATTCATCTTGGCAACCTGCCCCTAAATTCATTGTTCACAAACATTTGTATGAACTAAACTTTGGTTGCAGAAATCTACATAAACAAATCAAATTGAGATCAGATTTGTAATTTGAAAAGTTCCCTACAAAAAGGTTTTTACATTATTCAGCGACTTCTTCTATTGACTGTTACACTGCAAACAATGCAATGAGTGTAATGCCTGTGGATTATTCAGCAGTGCAGTGGTAGGACAAAACATTAAATTGAATACTTGAGAAGTGGGATGTACTTTCTCTGGCTGAATTTTATGGCCCTTGCCTTGATAGAATTGTTCTCAGAATATTTACTGTTCAAAAGCCACGTTTATTTCTAAATAGTACATTGCAAAAACTGTATACAAAAGAGCGCCATAATTTTTTGAAGGCGGGGTTCAGGTGATGTTTGTCACAGTGATTTGAAGCTAATCAAAAGGGCTGGGTAAAATAAAAAATGCAGTCCTGTTAACAGAAGCTTGGCCCCAGGATGGAGCAGAAATGCTCCCCTGGGAAGGGAATTGTTGCGTCTTGCTCTGCATCCAAATACTGTGATCAGTGCTTATCAGAAGCCCACCACCTTCAGGGTGTCTATCATAGAATCATAGAATGGTTTGGGTTGGAAGGGACCTTTAAAGGTCATCTAGCCCAACTCCCCCTGCAATGAGCAGGGACATCTTCAACTAGATCAGGTTGCTCAGAGCCCCATGCAGCCTGACCTTCAATGTTTCCAGGGATGGGGCACCTACAACCTCTCTGGGGCAACCTGTTCCGGTGTTTCACCACCCTCATCATAAAAAATTTCTTCCTTATATCTAGTCTGAATCTACCTTCTTTTAATTTAAAACCATGACCCCTTGTCCTATCGCAACAGGCCCTACTAAAAAGTCTATCCCCATCTTTCTTATAAGCCCCCTTTAAGTATTGAAAGGCCACAATAAGGTCTCCCTGGAGCCTTCTCTTCTCCAGGCTGAACGATCCCAACTCTCTCAGCCTTTCCTCATAGGAGGGGTGTTCCATCCCTCTGATCATTTTTGCGGCCTTCCTCTGGACACGCTCCAACAGATCCATGCCTTTCCTGTGCTGAGGACTCCAGAGCTGGACGCAGTATTCCAAGTGGGGTCTCACCAGAGTGGAGTAGAGGGACACAATCACCTCCCTCGACTTGCTGGCCTTGCTTCTTTTACTGCAGCCTAGGATATGGTTGGCTTTCTGGACTGCAGGCACACATTTGCCAGCTCATGTCTGGCTTTTCATCCACCAGTACCCCCAAGTCCTTCTCCACAGGGCTGCTCTCAATCCACTCATTCCCCAGCCTGTATTCGTACTGGGGGTTGCCCTAACCCATGTGCAGGACCTTGCACTTGGCCTTATTGAACCTCATAAGGTTCACATGGGCCCACTTCTTGAGCTTGTCCAGGTCCCTCTGAATGGCATCTCATCCCTCAGGCATGTCAACAGCACCATTCAGCTTGGTGTCGTCTTCAAACTTGCCGAGAGTGCACTCGATCCCACTGTCTATGTCATTGATTAAGATATTAAACAGTACTGGTCCCAATATGGACCCCTGAGGGACACCACTCGCCACTGAAAAGACATACAGATGGCCTTCCTACTTACCAAATTTTATGCAACATCTGGAAAGTAAAGACATGAAACTGTGAAATCTCAACTTTCCTGTTCAGAGATTTTCTGGGACATGACATTTTAGTGGCAGAATCAGCTAAATAGAACACATTATTTTGGAACTCTATTTTTAGCTTATTTATTTACAACTTGGCAGTCTCCTACTCAAGGGGGGATAACCCTGGCCCTAGTGATAAGTTTTAACAACTGCATATTTATGCACCAGTAGGTATCAGGAGGTCAGTCATAAAAACCTGTCAGTTTGTATTACTTCTCTGTTGACTTTCTATCAAAGCATGAAGGCAGGGGAGCAGCCATCTTTCTCTTCCTACCAGTGGGTAGTATGTCATGAGTTAGATAAAATAAGCTGATTTTTTCTTATGTTGGTGCAAAATGCTGTCCTTTTCAGAACTGGAGAAAAAAAAATTGATTTTCCATGTATTTATTCTGTCACTGAAGCAGAGATACCACTTTTGCAGGTGAAGACAGTGGAAATAATGTACAAGACATACTTCTTCTGGGTCTTTTTAAAAACGCATTGGCAGTGCTCTCAGATACTTGTGGTATCTAGTGTTGAATTCTGATCAGGTCTCCCCAAAGCAGATCTGTTTGGATATTAATGAACTGTTAATTTTTAAGTCATATGCAACAGGGACTAGTGAAACTTGCATCATCTTTAATATGTTCAGGACACTTTCTTTTGATACCAACACTCAAATCAAAGAAGCTGAATGAGAAAAGATAATATCAAAGATGATCATGGCTTCTTCTGCTCCAAATGAGAAATTTGCACTCTGTTTAACACCCTGCCTCCAAGTGAGCTTCCAGTTATCTGATAGTGATGGCCATGAGAATGAACATATGCAATTAAAATAGGCAAGCCACTCAGTGCTTCTACCTAAAGCAGAGCCAGGCTCTGAAGGATCATGCAATTGGCTTAAATGTCATCCTATCGAAGAAGAAAAAGAGTTTGGAATTCCCTTTATTCCCTTGCTCATGTTTAAATGCATTTTGTCACACTCAAGCTTCTCTCTGCAACCATGGCTACCATCAGGATAGGCTCCTGTTCTTAAAAAAAAGAGCACACTTTAATATCTATCTAGAGGACCTGAGAGCTTTGATTTCAAGTTAATTTTTTGATAGGACAAGCTACAGAGTACAGTCTACAGCAGAAGAATAGAGGACCTTGTTATTCTAAGCTTGTAGCAAGAAAGTAGATATTAAAACCTGACAATTTCAAATGTTAAGTTACAAGGTCTGTCTGTTTGCTCCCAGCACTACACCATGCAGAACAGACACTGCTGCATCTCAGCTGGGGTAGACCCTGTAGTTCAGGAAGATATCCAGAATTATTTTGATCATTATCTGGGTGGGAAATAATTTTTTTTATATTGAAACATGATGTATAGTAGTTTCCTTAGAGGAACTACTATGGTAGCAGTAGTCAAAGTGAACAAATTGTATACTTGTTTCTCTTTATTTCACCATGAGGTAAGTTACTTTTGGGTTTTTCTCTCTCAAAATCCAACAGATGGCCACCTTGGAAGTACAAAAGTACTTGATTAAATCTAAGAAGTGCACCTGGCAAGTGGACATTTTCTAGGAATGAAAACAGAGTGTAGTCTTTCAAGTAGGAAACATCAATTCTTAGAGCTATGGTTAGTTCATACGGTACCACCTTTTCACCTTGCATTTCTTAGGAGACATTTATTATGCCTGACTGCTGTGCTTATTATCATAGGAACATTGTGGAACATCATATCTCCTTTTGTGTTTGCAAGGCACTGCTGCTGATGGTCCGATAGGTTAGATATTTCCCTACGACATTCTTTATTGTGAGACTCATCCTTTACAACGTAGAGGACACTTCTGTTTTCATGTCCCATCCTCACCACTGGGTTCAGTTGATAATATCAACTGACAACCCATAGGATCCTATGTCTGCAGCACACTGTATAATACAGTTGAAAATATTCAGTATCTCTGCAGTTTCTAGGCCATTTCCCCTGGGCAGTTTGGCATCACCTCCTTGGCTGCTACTAATGAGTGCTTGGAATATTGGCAGAGGGATGAGGAGAATACTGACAGCGTAATCCTGCTTGTGGTCCCTTCAGATCGAGGTGTGTGAGTATTTTCAGGGAGAGAGGGGGGATCTGCTTTGATTCTGTACTTGTTCCGCGAGTCCATTGAGGCTTTAGGATGCAGAGGCCTGCGATTGTCAGCTGTACTGGAGAGTGTTGAATCAAGTCAGAAGGAAATCAGCCCAGATCTGACCCCTGCCAGATGTTGAGCCTTACTGAACTAGAACATTCACAAGAGTCTGAACAAGGAGCTGCTTGGTTAGTACAAAGCATATTTGATCTTCAGTACACTCCTTTGTCCTTGCTGATATGCCACGAGATACATGGTGGGCTCTGTGCTGACCTGGCCTTTTCTGTTGGGCCTCTTGCAGCTTTCAGACCTCACATGTTGTGGAGGTTATAAAAAGTTCACATTCATTCTGGAGTGCCTCAGACCAGGGATAACTTAATATATGATTTTTTAAGAGGCAGATGACCTGATCCAGGAGACACTGCTGCAGAAGCTGAGAATATCAACAAAAAGTGAGTGTATGCACACCTGTATCAGTGCATCTGCTTGTAGAAAAAATTCTTCCAAATCAGAAAGTAGAACTAAGAAAGCAAGAGGGATAAAAAGAACAGAAGTCATTTGTTCTAGAGCAGAGAGGTGATCCTTCAGTGTGGCATACAGAAATCAGGTGTGAAAGTCAAGCTAATTGCAGAGGAACTCATCTGGAGAAGGAGACTCCTAAGATGTTTGAACAGTCAGCACCTGAACCCAGCACTCTTAGAAGAAGATCTGTGATATTTTGATACAGTCTTTATTTGAGGACCTAGAGAGAGATCCACCTATGATCAATTTTGTAGGCTCTGATTAAACATAGTGCACAGAAACATGATAACATCTCACAGTAGTTGTCACTGCATTGGTGGAAGCCAAGCTGCTTGGTGTGGATCCATATATTCTGGACTGAGCTTGACATAAGCTTCCCCTAGTCTAAGAAGACATTAGCACTGAATCTTTTCTGATTTTCTGTCTCACTCTCAGATGACAGCTCCTCTGGCAGTTCCACGTTCCCAGAAATGGGACCATGTAGTTTCTTGGCTTTGTCAAGGATACTGCTGCCTTCTCAGGCTCTTAGTAGTCTGGACAGAAATCTTCCAGAAAAGCTCTGAAACTGTAGATGCTCTGGGTTTACGGCACTCTTGAGGAACACATAGTACTTAAAAAAAAATTTAGGGTTCTGAACATGATTATTGCTTATTTTAGTTAGAAATGTGCAGCTGTAGCAAAACAAACAAAAAAACCCAAGCCCCACACTATATGCTTTTGTTAAGACATGAGGTTGTAGATGTTTGAAAATAGGTCTGAGCTGCCTAAGAAGTGCATTCCTATACATAGCTTCTTTAAGTTATTCCTCTCTCCTCTGCAGCAATTCTGTGCATGATTCACCATGTTATGCAAAAATGTTTTCTTTCTTAAAATAGTTTTGTGTGTGTTTGAGCTTTCTCCCAGACTTCATATTCTTTATGGTTTTAAAGGCTGTATCAACACTGATATTTTTGTTTAGGCTATAGATATGCACCATGTCTCTAGATCCTGTTCCTTAAAGAAGTTGGGGAGGAAGGGAGCTGCTTTTCCCAAGGCTTTGCTTGCTCTTTGTCAGAAGATGCTTTCACCTGCAAGGCAACAAGGGTAAAAATCTACATCAGCAGTCCTAGGTGTCACTCATTCGGCTCTCAGACTAATGTAAATGTTAAAAATCAGGAAGACAATTAGTCAGTTTTCACAATGGAGCTTGTCGGCTGGCATGAACACACCAAGAAAGTCCAGAGTTTCCAAGCAAATTCACAAGCTTTCCGTAAGCAAGTTTTCCACATTGTCACATGCATACGGTCCTTTTTTGTATTGCTTTACATCATACAACTTTATACAAAGAAATTTTGAAATCATTAGAAAATAGGGAAGGCCAAATACCATCTATTGAAAGCTAAGAAATCTCAAGTGAATCAGTTTTACTGCTGATCTAACAGGTCCACAGAGTCTGAAGTGATAGGTTGTAGTTCATAGGAGGCTACTGCTGTGATGAAAAGATGTTAAAAATTTTATTAGATGTTTATGGACCTGGAGGTGAGGCCCCAGTGGATTATCATATACAACATAAAGTTTTTTTTTTTTAAAAAAAGGATTAAACGCTGACCTGTTATGATCTTTCGGCTAGATCTTATCAGGTCTCAGCTACAAGGATGACCTTAGTGGGTGATTTCCCTGACATACGTAGTTCACACTTGGCCTTGCTTACTTTGTTTAAATTTAGATTTATACATTTTTCATGTTTAAGCAGTAGGGTAGCTAGTAAGTAGACATTTTTAGTAAATAATTGCTTATGTTGCTACTAGTTGACTGACAGCAAATGAAATCCGACAAGGATTTTTATACATTTTGGTGGTAGTGATACAACTAAGTGGCCACTTGGTAGGTGAGAGCTTTGTTTGTCTAGGGTTTTAGCATAATCATTAAATCACAGCTTTCTCTAATTGCTTCAGCCACAGCCAAACTCAGTTGGATGGGATTCTGTAGCAAATGGAATTCTGTCACATTCGATATCAGTGTTTGCTTTATTAAATAGCATTTCTCTGGGGACCCACATAGACTTTTGGAGTTTTTAATTTGTTACAGTATGTAATAGCTGCCTTCTGTGAAGGAATTGTTCACCAAACTGCATTCTGATTATTACTACTGATGCCTTTTTACTTTAAATGAGGTTGACAAGATAAGATATGCCATTTAGAAGAAAGCTGTACTTACTTGGCTCAGTGCAGACTGAGTTTTGCAAGGGAGCACTTCTTGGCGTGCATAAATTCTCCCATTTCTTTTGAAGTGAAAATTTAAAGTTAATAATTAAAACAAACACACAAAACCACTCTGTTATCACAACCTCTGGGTTTCCCAATGTGTGCATCATTCTCTCTGTATTTCTTTCAGTGCCTTGCAGGACAGGAACTAAATATCCTTTGATTTAGCAACTTTAACACCCTTGTCAGTGTTCTGTTACACTGTTATACAATATTATAGCAGCAATAACTGTAAAAGTTTTGGTTCTAAGTAGTTTTTTTCATTGTAAGCAGGTGATTCAGACATCTCCACTTGAATCAGAGTTTTAATTTGTAAATGCAAATGTCAGTTTAAAAAGTTGACTACCGTGTGCTTCTCACCATCAAAACTTGTAAACCATGGTGTATACTGAGAATCTGTGAGTGTCTTAAGCACAACCCATCCTCGCTTTATCAGAGCAACCTGGACTCCTGATTATTGTTCCTTCATTAATCAGACTTGGCTGTCACATGCCCGTTAGTGAGTGTTACGTGCTTGAGAATGATAGTGCTACACGACAGAAACAGGGAGCAACCGAGTGATCTGACGGTAGCAGAATAATGCATGAGAAATGGCAATATTTGATATGTGTTGTCTTGACTTAGGATTTCCTTATATTTCAGGTTTCTGAGGATGTAGGAAGGTACATATGAACAATTCTGCCTCTAGTTTAATTGTATTTCGTACAGGAATTTTGTATCCAAATACAGGGTAAGATAAAACGCAGGACCTGAGGGCCTTTATTGGCAACTATGGCTAGCTGGGGAGTGAAGTTAGGAAGCCAGGCAAATAATCACATCTTCTTCATTTAAAACATCTCATACTGGCAAAAATCTTTAACCAGTGCTCCAACTTCTGTCTGCCACTCAGAGCTTTTTATATGAAACAGCAGGAACCTGGCAGCCTGGAGATCTTTGAGTGTTGCAAGCAAAAAACTTGAACATCATTTATAGGTTTTCCTGCCAAGACTGTAAAAATCTAGACAAAGTAGATACAGGTATTTCACCCAGCTTTTCACTTATGTTTGTCCTTCACTATGTAAGCTCCCAAAACCTCAACCAGTTTTCTTCCTGAATTTTAAATTCTTGGTAGGTACATAGAATAGGATTTATCTTACCTGCCTTTATCCCTGTAAAAGTTCCATGGCTAGACTGAACTATTCTCTAGGCTCCCTCTACAGTCAGAGAAGAGACAGATATCTCCAGGAGGCTTTTTATCTCATATGAATTTAGACAACTGTCTTGGGGTGAAATGAATCCCAGCCCTGTTGTCTCCCTCCAGCTTTGATTCAGCAAATGTAACAAGTTCCATTTCCATGCTGGGATTTGGAGCCTTGCACAGAATATTCCAACATCTGATTTCCACTGAATTTAATGGAAAATGAATGCATAAGTCTTTTAATTAGCTTTGAAATCTCAGCCTTAATGTTTGATTAAGTTTGAATGCATATGTGTGTGTATATCAAAAATATAATACAGCAATAAATGTAGCTGTATTATTTTCAAAAACCTGAGCATCTGACAACTTCAGCTTATTAGTGGCCCAAATGGCTGATACGGATGATACTAATTATGCTGTAATGTCAAAAACTGGACCAAGTAGAGTCCAAAATATGGACTTAATAACTTAATACCTCAGCACTACCTTTTTTCTTGTCTCTCTCTCAAGTAGTGTTTAGATTCTGAAACACACATTTAGCACAGATAATATTTGTGGATAGAGTGACATTGCCAGTTGACAAAAATGGCTGTGATTACTAATCCTAATAAGTACAGAATGTATACAGGAATTAACTTGAAATGTACTTTTGCTATACTAAAGAAGTAATCCTTTAAAAAGATCACAAGAGTGGGGCTTCTGAGATAAGCTGAATAAAAAATGTGAATGAACTTTTAAGGGACATAATTTGCAGGTGAATATATATCTTTTATAAAATTACTTGTTAATTCCCACAGTGGTTTTTTGCTTAAAGAATATACACTGTTTATGTAGCAAAGATACAGTATTTTTTTTATTAATAATACATAACAAAACTCAATTTTGTACTTTGCCATTGCTTCTTACCAGAATTTCTGTAAAGTGTTGTAACATTTGCTTCTCTGCACTATCTGGAATTATATAGTGCTGTTACAATTTCTTTGGGTGATGCCTGAACACCCAGAACCACAGTTATATTATTAAGCACTTAAATGCAGCCAACAATATATAATTTAAAGTGTAGATAGGCTTGTAAATAGTAACAAAAGGGAGTGATTTCTTAAATACTTCCCTCTTAAATGTCTTCTCTTTTTCTGACTAGTTATTGCTAAATTAAGCTTTTGTGCATGAGATTACCTGTCCTCTAAAGGAGGTGGGACATATGATACCCTGGATCTTTTCCACTTCATGTACCTTCCCAAGAAATAACAGCTCTTTGGTTAGACAGAGCTGTCCAACATTGTGATGTGCTCTTACCTGGTTTGCAAAGCTTAATGGGAAGTCATAATCTTTAATTAATTTGACTTGCAGGCTAACAAATGCATACTTGGATCCCAGTCCAGCAAAGGATTTAAGCATATCCTTAATTTTAAAAGTCTTTTGCTGAGTCTTAGCAAGAGTTTTCTCAAAGTCCTGTAGGGTAGATGGTGTGTGTCATATAGAGATATATCTCCTCACCTATATGTCTTTTCAACCCATATAATCTTTCTTTATGATAAAATCAACTCTTCGTTGCTGCATTACTTAGCCCTGTCACCGTTTGATACTTCTCCAAGAAGCTGGAATGTAGGTAGAAGCGTGGTTTGTCTTATCTGGGTTTCCCTTCCCTACCTGGGCCACAAGACTTGCACAAGAATAAGGCACAAGAGATAAAAGCAGTATGTTTTCTTAACTCAGCTGAAGAGCTGTTTCTTACATCTCAAAATACAGTCTCTTAGATCATAGTTTAAATTGTAGTTGTTCAGAGACAGGGACCTCTGAAGGTCCCAGCTATGCACTTGTCTCTAATATGCGTGGTGCTTTCTTGAGGCTTCAGTGAACAAAGAGGTGGTGAGAGTCCAGTGTGAAATGGAGGTGTCTTCATTGTGTTCCCATTGTAGTATTTAAAAGTTGTCAGTAATAATTTTACTTTCACTGTAATAACTGATAAAGACATTTGTGTTCACTAAGTTTTAGAGCCTTGGGAGTTGGTGCAGTTGGGTAGATAGACTCAGAGAGGCTCTTTTACTAATGTTGCTGGGAATATGACTCTTTTTCTGTGCCCTAGTGACATACGATGTTTGATGCTCTATATTCACTGATGGCAATACTAGTTATTGCCTTTTCATTGGGATAGATGGCATAGTAGCTTCCATTTACTCATATAGATGGAAGTAAACAAGGTAAAAAAGAAACCAGGTCAAACTGTCAGAATAAAGTAGGAACATTCATATGACTGATGCTAGTACAATAGATAATAGACACACTTAATATTCCATCTCTATAAACCATTCTCAAAGGCTGAGGCTGTGGGGTATTCTGTGGCAGAACAGAGAAGTGTAACTGTGGTTCATTTTTGATAAACACAAAACTCAAGTCTGTGATTTGTCTGCAATGATCATGGAAATCCATTACTGTTCCCAGCCAGCTAGAGTCATCCTCATGCCTTTTGAAAAGAGGGCTCAAATTTAAAACAACTTTGAATATGGATTTAGCATGCGCTGTATATATACCAAGTCCAAACAGATACTATGCTATGGGTGGAAGTGTCTATTTCTGTTAATAACTGCACATGATTTAGTTGTTAGTGCCCAGTCTTTTTGTTCACACAGCCAGAATATAGGTCTTATCCATAAAGACCAAGTACAATCTTATCCCATATACTTAAAAACGACAAAAGAGCATCTTCTGCTAGTTATTGATAATATTGCTGTGAAATATCAAGGATGATGCTATGGTGGCTATAAGGAATTGGCAGTAGAATATGTCTTGAGCCCAGCTTCGTTGCTCTTTTTTCCCCTTTCTTTCTCCTATCTATTCTTGTGCACAAGTTCCAGGAGTGGAAATAATGAATTCAAATTAAAGAAGCAGGTGAAATGACACATTTCATAAATTAACTCTTTCTGCTCTGTACTGCTTACAATGCAATATTAAACTCTGCAATCTGTGTCTGTTTGCTGTAGGTGAATAGTGAAACATGCACAGAGTGAATATTTAAGGATTCATTTCTCTTTTGTCCACAAGCTGCAGTAAAATTTAAACAATGACAAATAATAGGTTTGAGACCAGGCATTCTTCTTTGATTCTGTTATTAGACTGAACCAGATAGCTCTCTGTCTTATCCTTTCCTGAGAACTTAAGTTAGAAAATCTCCGTAATCTTAAGGACTCCAATTTTAAAAGGATATCCAGCTTGATATACGTGTAGCATCTGTGTAGATGGAAAAATTGGGTGACTTAGATGTAATGGAATAACTATACTTTTATAGCTGTGTGTAGACTGGTCTTGCTATTTGCCAGCTTAGTGAGCAGTTGCCACAACTACTCTAACAAAAAGTCTCTAATTCAGGCATACCTTAGTGGCCAAATAACAAGGAAGAGGTCAACCATCCTTCTAAATACAAGAAAAATATTTCTGTTCCTCATATCAGTGTCAGCATGTTTCAGTTAATCTGAACCCCTGGTATAATTGCCCAGTGTGGACTTGCTATTTGAGAATCTAAGTGACGCTATCTCAAAGCAGTGTATCCGCAAAGCTGAGGTGTATGGCCAGTATCATTACAGCATAATTATTTTGCTGCAGTGATGCTGATTCCCACATCCCTGGGTTCAGAGTACATCAAGAAAATGGCATGAATCAATTTGCATATTTTGCAAGGCCTCTGTCTTTTTTTTTTGTTTCTCCTGTTTTTATCTGAAAAAAAATAATTAATGTTTCATTTTCACAGTTGCCCATTCAGAAAATGAGCTGTTACTGCTCCCCCCCTGCCCTGGTATTTTGTTGCCTTATAGTGTAGTGGTTTATGGGCAGTAAAAATAGGATCCTCGATATATTAAAAATTTCCAGTGAATCTGTAAGAGTAGCTTTCTGTTATGAGCTTTTTCCTGTAATTCCATTGGATTCTTAAAGTTACTCCAGATTTACATGAGAAGCAGAGACGTTGCCCCCATTTTGCACCCGAGTCAGTCTCTCTGAGGTGGTATTGCTGTGGGGATTTGTTACATGACTATATTTTGCCTTTTCAATAAAACAGAAACTTGATGTTGTTTCTTTACTGTACAAATGAAGGTAAGTTCCAAAGTGGAATGTAAACAATAATTTAATTAATTGTTAAGTAAGCTGAAGTAACTGATATGTTTTGGGCATTGAGCAGAGTTTTGGCAAGAAGTTGTAAGTATATAATGGAACAGAAAACTACTTATGACCAAAGCCAAGTCTTAAAATCTTTCTGCCAGTTTTACTACACATTGTTTGAGAGATGGCATCCAGCCACACTAGTAAGTGAAATAAAAGCAAGCAACACCATTAAAACTGTGAATATGTGTGAAATAACAAATGGAAGGAATAGAGTCGGGCATTCCTGCAGGGGGAAGGGAGCTGGAGATTCTGTAAGATATCACTAGCTGCAAGATTAAAGGTATTTTTAATGCTATGTAAAACATGCTTTATGTTTAAGATAAAATAAATGAGATAGAATAACAAATGCAAAAGCAATGGGAGTGGTCCTTACAAACCAGCCCTGGGCAACCAGATTGGTCCTCTTTTTCAGGTGCTTTTAATAACTGTACAAGGTACCACATATTGCTAGCAAAGATGCTCTGAATGTAAGATAGGTGCGCAACTTCTTGTACCTATATGATAACAGACAGCCATTTGACTATATGGATTTCTCACCTACATACTGTATATGAGTATTCCACTCTTTCACTCTGTTCATACTGTTTCCAAGAAAATCAATTTAAGACTCACAATATCAGTATTCCATATAGAATTTATATAAATAGCAAAAACCCCCTATGCCAGATCATAAAAACATTGTGCATTGCAGGGCCAGACCTACAGTTCAGTACTCAAATGTCCAAATGTATAAAATTAAGATATATGGATCCTTATTAATTTGTTACTCCTGTGAAACTTATATCAGAACCTTAAATATGTTGGGTAGACTCAAGACGGGTCTAATTTAAAGCTAATGGGGAAAGTTATTGGTTTTTTGTATTCAGGCATTTTATTTTAATGGTCTGTCAGTGTGCTCTGAGTATAAACATTAGTGTCAGAATTTTTTTATGATACTTACCTTGTGAGTTTCATAATTTGTAATGGCTATGCAGTTTTTACAGGTGTATTTAATGGCAAAATCTTATCTTGAACTGCATTTTAAAAGCTCAAGTGTAGTTTGATTTGCTGGGAATGGGAGGAGGGGAGGAATACCATTCTCTCCTTGGAGAGACAGCAGTTTCCTCGTGTAGCATTAACTTGAAAGAATATGAGAAACGTCTATGTTGCCAACAGGAGTGTGGATGTATAGAGTTCTGAAAATAGTAAGTGTCAATAGGGAAGGGTTGCAGGTGCCAGAAGAAAAATGTAAGCTCCCAAGGGCACTATCTCTTTTTATTTTTGCCTTGTCCAATGCCAAGCCACATAGGTTGATGTTTAAAATTCAGTTCTTTGCTGAAAAGTGATTATATAAAAAAAAAAAAAAGTCCTGTTTCAGAACAGATGTGTTTCCTGTGTGTATTCAGAATCGCATTTATTTGTTTCCATGACTCTCTTTAATATACTATTTACACCTGTTATATGTGTGCAGCCAAAAGCAATGTGAGGGAGAAACAAAAATCCACTTCTTGCTGAGTACGAGCCATGGAGCTGCCACGATGGGACAGCTCTGCCCGAGGCTTGTAGGCAGCGGGACCTCAGCATCCACTCTTCTTGAGAACACAGTAGCCATGCTCTGCGGCTCTTTCCCATCTGCAAAACACTAGCCTAGAAATCTGTAACAGGGGATTAAACCACTTAACCCGCGATAGCAGCAAACTGAGCCGATTATTACTTCTTCTGTCCTTATTAGCCACCGAGGACAAGTGATCGCTCTTCTTTATAGCAGTCTTTTCATATGGTTGAAGGCTGTCGTCATGTTCCCTGTGAGCTTCTTCTGTCTTATACTAAACACAGCTAGGTCCTTCTGCCTTGCTTCCTAGGAGTCTTTTGTGGTTGGTTGGTTTGTTTGCTTATGTCTTCAAACTCAATGATTCCTGTTGTTCTCAGCTAAATTCTTTGAGAGTGGGTGACCCAGACCTGGCCACAGTACTCCAGAAGTGGATGGACTATTCCAGTTGAAGTCCTTCCAGAGATGTGTTTGCTGGAGTGGAAGGGAATTATATCTAAGACATTTTCCTTATTTGCAAGAGCAACAGATTGCTGACATATTTGCTTTATGGTCTGGACCATTTTCTACAGTACTGCTTAGCCGGTTATTCCCCATTTTGTATTTGTGCTTTTGTCACTTCACTTTAGTGAATTTCATCTCCATTTCAGATCATTTCTGCAATCTATCAAAATTATTTTGAATTCCAATTCTGTCCTGCAAGGTATCTGCATCCTCTCTAGAGCATGGTTTCATGTACTGACTTTTTACATGAACTCCATTCTGCCTTCCAAGACAGTAAACAAAAATAAAGGAATTTGGAGAAAATGCCGTAAGCATTTTCTTATATTCTAGTTGCACTATCTGTTTTGGTTCAGCAATCACCATCACAGGCAACTAAAAAAGCCTCATTTGACTTGCAGACTCTTAATTATGCAAGTGTGTAAGGTGTAAAGAACAACCCAGCTTGAAGAATCAACACCCAGCTTGGTGAATCAACAAATGGTTACGGGACTGGTGCCACAGCCAGGGGTTTGGCTACTTAGACCATGGGACTCACTTTGAGAAACCTGGTCTACTGGGGGCTGATGAGGTCAATCTATCAGAGAAGGGGAAGAGTATCTTTGGTCATAGGCTTGCCAAGCTGGTGAAGAGGGCTTTAAACTACGGTTGCCAGGGCAGGGGAACCTCAATCCATCCCACTCCTACCAGTTTGATGCCAGTGCCAGCAATAGATACCCAGAGCCTGAAGAAGGATCACAGGTCAGCAGGAGAGCACCTGAAGAGCAGCACAAAGGAATTCCAGCCACTCCAGCCAGAAAGTCAGCTTCATTGGGGGCCCAACTTAAATGCCTCTATGCAAACGCACGTAGCACGGGGAATAAACAAGAGGAGTTAGAGGCATGCGCACGCTTGCAGGGCTATGATCTTATTGGCATCACGGAGACATGGTGGGATGGCTTCTATGACTGGAGCATTGGAATGGAAGGATACAGGCTCTTTAGGAAGGACAGGCAGGGGAGAGGAGGAGGGGGTGTTGCCCTCTATGTCCATGTTGCCCTCTATGTCCATGACCAGCTGGAGTGCATGGAGCTCCGCCTGGGGATGGAAGAGGAGCCAACCAAGAGCTTATGGGTCAGGATTAAAGGGAGGGCAGGGACAGGTGACATTATAGTGGGGGTCTGCTACAGGCCACCCGACCAGGAAGACTGAGCAGATGAGGCCCTCTATAGGCAGATAGCAGCATGCCTCACATTGACAAGCCCTGGTTCCTCATGGGGGACTTCAACCCCCATGATATCTGTTGGAGGGACAACACAGCAGGGCATAAGCAATCCAGGAGGTTCCTGGAATGCGTTGATGACAACTTCATTCTCCCAGTGATGGAGGAGCCAACGAGGAGAGGTGCTATGCTGGACCTTGTTCTCACCAACAAGGAGGGGCTGGTGGGGAATGTGAAGCTTAAGGGCAGCCTTGGCTGCAGTGACCATGAAATGGTGGAGTTCAAGATCCTTAGGGCAGCGAGGAGGGCGCACAGCAAGCTTGCTACCCTGGACTTCAGGAGAGCAGACTTTGGCCTCTTCAGGGATCTGCTTGGTAGAGTACCATAGCATACAGCCCTGGAGGGAAGAGGGGCCCAAGAAAGCTGGTTGATATTCAAGGCTCACCTCCTCCAAGCTCAGGAGTGATGCATCCCAACAAAGAGGAAGTCAGGCAAAAACACCAGGAGGCCTGCATGGATGAACAAGGAGCTCCTGGACAAACTCAAACACAAAAAGGAAGCCTACAGAGGGTGGAAGTAAGGACAGGTAGCCTGGGAGGAATACAGAGAAATTGTCTGAGCAGCTAGGGATCAGCTTAGGAAAGCTAAAGCCCTGATAGAAATAAATCTGGCCAGGGACGTCAAGGGCAACAAGAAAAGCTTCTATAGGTATGTTGGTGATAAAAGGAAGACTAGGGAAAATGTGGGCCCTCTCCGGAAGGAAATGGGAGACCTGGTTACCCAGGATATGGAGAAGGCTGAGGTACTCAATGACTTTTTTCCCTCAGTCTTTGCTGGCAAGTGCTCCAGCCACATTGCCCAAGACACAGAAGGCAAAGGCAGGGACTGGGAGAATGAGGAACCGCCCACTGTAGGAGAAGATCAGGTTCAAGACCATCTAAGAAACCTGAAGATGCAGAAGTCCGTGAGACATGATGAGATGCATCTGCGGGTCCTGAGGGAACTGGTGGGTGAAGTGGCTAAGCCACTATCCATCATATTTGAGAAGTCGTGGCAGTCTGGTGAAGTTCCCGCTGACTGGAAAAGGGGAAACATAAGCCCCATTTTTAAAAAGGGAAAAAAGGAAGACCTGGGGAACTACAGGCCAGTCAGTCTCACCTCTGTGCCCTGCAAGATCATGGAGCAGATCCACCTGGAAACTATGCTAGGGCACATGGAAAATAAGGAGGTGATTGGTGACAGCCAACATGGCTTCACTAAGGGCAAATCGTGCCTGACAAATTTGGTGGCCTTCTATGATGGGGTTACAGCATTGGTGGATAAGGGGAGAGCAACTGACGCCATCTACCTGGACTTGTCCAAAGCATTTGACACTGTCCCGCATGACATCCTTGTCTCTGAATTGGAGAGACATGGATTTGACGGATGGACCACTTAGTGGATAAGGAATTGGCTGGATGGTCGTACTCAAAAGAGTTGTGGTCAACAGCTCGATATCCTAGTGGAGAGCAGTGACGAGTGGCATTCCTCAGGGGTCAGTATTGGGACCAGCACTGTTTAACACCTTTGTTGGTGACATGGACAGTGGGATTGAGTGCACCCTCAGCAAGTTTGCTGATGACACCAAGCTGTGTGGTGCGGTCAACACACTGGAGGGAAGGGATGCCATCCAGAGGGACCTTGACAGGCTTGAGAGGTGGGACTGTGCAAACCTCATGAAGTTCCACAAGGCCAAGTGCAAGGTCCTGCACATGGGTTTGGGCAATCCCAAGCACAAATACAGGCTGGGCAATGAGTGGATAGAGAACAGCCCTGCGGAGAAGGACTTGGGGGTGTTGGTTGGCAAGAAGCTCAACGTGACCCAGCAATGTGCGTTTGCAGCCCAGAAAGCCAGCCGTATCCTGGGCTGCATCAAAAGAAGTGTGGCCAGCAGGTCAAGGGAGGTGATTCTGCCCCTCTACTCCGCTCTCGTGAAACCCCACCTGGAGCACTGCGTTCAGCTCTGGGGCCCCCAACATAAGAAGGACATGGACCTGCTCGAGCGAGTCCAGAGGAGGGCCACAAAGATGATCAGAGGGCTGGAGCACCTCTCCTATGAAGACAGGCTGAGAGAGTTGAGGTTGTTCAGCCTGGAGAAGAGCAGGCTTCAGGGAGACCTTCTAGCAGCCTTCCAGTACCTAAGGGGGGCCTACAAGAAAGCCACAGAGGGACTTTTTACAAGGGCATGGAGTGATAGGACAAGGGGTAATGGCTTTAAACTGAAAGAGGGCAGATTTAGATTAGATGTGAGGAAGAAGTTCTTTCTTTACTGTGAGGGTGGTGAGGCACTGGAACAGGTTGCCCAGAGAGGCTGTGGATGCCCCCTCCCTGGAAGTGTTCAAGGCCAGGTTGGATGGGGCTTTGAGCAATCTGGTCTAGTGGAAGGTGTCCCTGCCCACAGCAGGGGGGTTGGAACTAGATGATCTTTAAGGTCCCTTCCAACCCAAACCATTCTATGAATCTATGATTCTGTGCTTGACTCTCAGATCACACAGTGAACATGTGGGACTATTAGATGGAGGGGGAAAAAGAACATCATTGTACTTAAAATCTGATTACATTTGCCAAAGAAATCAGAGTCAGGAAAAAATATTGAAACCCTAGGATTCCATTTACTTGGAGACCCTATTCAGAGTTGAGCCATGCTTGAAATTACAAATAATACTGGGGGTGGAGGGGATCAGAGGGAACAATGACAGTTGTGGCAGAAGACATTTTGCTGCTTGGGTAGCTGGCTACAGCAGCATGGCATCTTCACTTCTGACCCAACTTGCTGGCTGTCTCTGCCCTCTTCTCTCCTTTGACTCGTTCCTTAAGTTTATTTTAATACAAAATATTTTTACAGTATTAATTTTTTTTTGTTATGTTTAGGCCATTATTTCAATGTTTGAGCGTGTGAGTGCACTACGTGGAAGGGAGGTTGCCATGGTAATTTCTCATTATTGTTGAATAGAAAAATAATTACTCTGGCAAAATCCCCCGTAACCTGTCAGAGCATAAGTTAAAGATGCCTGGGGGCAGCCTTGCCTTCACCATCCCCTTTTTGCAAGAAAAAGGGGGTGATTTTATTATTCTTCTTTTTTTTCGTAATAACTGGATCCTTTTTCAGCTTGGCTAGGGGACACCTCATTTGGTTTTGTTCACCATTTGGCTGTGAGAGTAGTTGGGCCCACCTGTGACAAGGGTGGAGCAGGGAATTAATCAGTAGAGTGTATCCAAGCTTGACAGAGGATTTATATATTCTATTAAGGTTTGGGGGTTTTTTTGTGGGTGGGGGTGGGGTGTTGCATTTTCTGTTTTTCCTTCTTCCTAACATAAAATATGCAAAAGCATAAGATAAAGACCTTGGACAGTATTCAAACTGTGACAGAGTCTGGATATTTCATCTGTCCAGGGAGGGAATCCACAGTAACTCCGTCTCCACATTTTTCTTGACTTCAGACTTCTTGGAAGCAAGAGCGAGTGCAAATATGTGTGGTTTTGAGGTGAGGCCCTGCATTTTCCCTGCTCTTCTCTGTCTTTCCCATGTGCATTTGCATCCTGACTATGTGATGATCCACTTTTGCCTCCCGTGTCATTGGATGCTCCATGAGTAGCTCCAGTGATACTCAACCACTGAGTTAACAAGAGCCGCAAATGTGGTATGTAACATTGCTTCAATCCTTCCCTCCCTCCTTCCTTATGACAAGTATGTCTGAAAGATCCCAGTTAAGCGATACTGCAGCCTCTCTTTTGGCAAATGGCAGAGCATGGTAGCTCATAATTACTTGTTGGACAATAACAATCTTGTATGGGCTTATAATGTCACCCACCAGGCTGTCCTGAGTGAAGGGTCAGTGTGCAAAGGTGCGTTGCTCAAAGCTGGTTGCTGGGCTGCTGTTGAACACAGCGAGAGAGAGAGAGAGAGAGATTCTGTACTTACCGTTGTGGCTATTCGGCTAGTCGATGCAGCGATGTTTGCATGTGGAAACACTCATCAGGTTTACACCAGCAAAGAGGAAAGAGCAGCAGCTCTCTGTGACAACAGATTTCTAAGACGTGAGGACGGTTTTGATACCTCTTTGTGTGACTGAATTTTGAGCAAGTACTACAGGGCCGTGCTGCTCATTGTCCTGCCGCTGCTGGGTGGGATAAGCCTTGGCAAGGAAGGTGAATTACAGGCTCTGGCCCAGCCAAGAAGTCTCTTGGGGGTCTCTGGTAGGAGCTGGAATGCTAAAACCTGTCCTTACCATTTCTTCATTGGATGCTTGGCAAAAATCAAAGTAAAGTTGTGAGGCAGGAAAGATACCCTGCTCGGCAGTTTGGAGTGCAATTGAATAGTAACGTCTTCAGGAAAAACAGGAGCAGAACTAAAAAACCCAGATAGTTATTTCTCTGCATGTGTACATATAATGAATATGATAGATGCATATTTTGTCTTAAATCGGCATTTTATCTCAGTGTTTTTTTTTCCTGTGAAGGTAACAAATCTTTTCTGGCTTATATATTGCTCAGGCATTAAGAGGTACTCAGTGCTCACTACGGTGAACTGGCCTTGCACGCTGGGAAGGCAGCTGCCGTGAGTGGGATAGAGTGGCTCTGAGGAGTGCGACTGGGGCATCTTCAGAAGTGTATTTTCAGCTTCGTTGCTGATCCTGTGTGCTGCAAATGATTTAAATCTCAGGGCCTCAAAGGAGCAGAAGAGACTGCACCAAACATTTCAAATCCAGCTATTAAATATATCTATAGCTTTTGAATGAAGCAATTGGTGGATTCTGTTGTTGTCTGACTTCTGTGAAAACTCTTGCAAGCTAGACCACTTGCACAGATGGTAGACATCGAGGTTTGGGTGCCTGTTGTTCATCACCCAGGTCTGAAAATGCCTGGTTCAATTGTTAAAGCCAACAGACCACCTGTAGTGGTGTATTGGTATATGCTTTACATTGTACACTATATTAATAATTGCTATGTTCCAGCTATGTGTATTACTGTAAGTCTAAGTATACACAGGTCATCTTAAAATATTGTTTTCACTTCATGTATCACACTGAAAAGTAAAGATTTCTCACAACAATTACATTTAAGTAACTAGCTGGTATTTAATTAACCTGCAGTAGCATTGTATTTACATTAAATGCATTGGAGTGGAATGCCTATTATATTTAGTTTCTAAATAACTTTCTTGTCAGCTCATGCTGATAATCAGGTTATGTAGCATTACAGAATTAAGTACTGAGGTTTTTTCATTATTAGGACCAAGCATTTGAGATACACAGCCCAGAAAAGGGGGAAAAAAGTCATAATCACTTTGTTTGCAACTGATTTATAAAACCATTTTTAACATTTGAGGAAAAACATGTATTTATGAGAATGAAAGTTTTTACATATTTAGTGTGCTCGATAAAATGAAAGACAGTTTATTGTATAATAAACTAAACATTTTAGCTTTTTTCTTAAATTAGAACTACAACTTTATCTAGGAAAATTAGTTTGAAATATATAGACATCTACACCCCAAAATAGTAGGTGAAGAAATGCAAACTATGTGTGATCCTGTCGAATTTCTTTTACAAAGGATGAACATATTTTCATTTTGCCTCCTGTTAAGTGAATCATCTGTTGCTTCCTAGGATAGTGACAACCTCTGGTGGGATGCCTTTGCAACTGAATTTTTTGAAGATGATGCAACCTTAACCCTTTCATTTTGTTTGGAAGATGGACCAAAGCGATACAGTAAGAGATACAATTTTTGTTCTAATTTTAAGCCTCAGTTTCTAAACACAGTTTTTCTGTAAGAGACAGATGCAACTCTGGCAGTGACAAAGTCACTTGTTTGTATTCAGTGACCATCAGGTTCCATTAAAGAATTGCATGGGTTGGGAATCCAATTTTTGTGGAATTCCTCTGAATTTTATGACACGAAAATAAATTATTTCCTAGTGGAGTAGGGCAATAATACAATATAATCTTTGGAATTTTTTAATTAATTTGCTTTGGCTGTGCTTGCACTCTTTGTTAATTTGGTTTCCGCAAACGTTCAAGTGTTGAGTCTTGTGGGCAAAATTGTTCACAGAAAGGGAGCTTTGTAGCAAATTTCAGTATTGTTGCTGGAAGGGCTTCCAGATTTAAACAGGGATCAGAAAAAAAATACCAAAAGCTATATCCTTGCTGGTGTAGGTAATCATTATTCCATCAGCTGCGTGGATCTATGCTGTTTGCACACATTAAGGACCTGCCCTGGATGTTGTCTGAACAGCAGTGGAAGTCTAGAATACTCTCAGTCAAGCACTAAATGAAAGCTTGAATAAAAGTGAAGCAGTGAATAGATTTGATGGCATTGGTATCCATTGCCTGCATATGCTGAACAGGAAAAAGGGGTAAAATTCATCGAACAAATTGTCTGAAGTGAATAATTCACTCAGCTTTAGCACTAAGCAACAGAGATAAGTAAACATTGAAAAACTGTATTGCCAATTGTTTCACTCCATTCAGTGTGACCCCTGTTTCACGGTGACAGCTTGTGCTCTCTGCTTAATGTTCTGAATCTTGCAAGGTTCTTCTTTTTCGTGAGAGTGACTGATTGTCAACGTATCACTCACATACTTCTAATTCCTTTTATCAATTATCTCAGGTATTTATTTGACAAGTGTTACCTTCTCCTGGAGAAAAAATAACAGCCACTTTGAATGTAGATTCTGGGATTAGTGTTGACAGAATTACAGTTTCTTGCCTTTCAAAGCAAGTGATAACTCTGTAAAGGTCCTCAAATTATAGCCTATAGCAACGTTGGTAACAGCTGATCTGTCCTGATTAGGTTGAGTCAACTTGTCAGATATCAGATTTGCTAGTTGTGTTATCAGTCCAGAAGGCACAGATACATCAGCAAAAAAGCAATTAATGTCCAGTTAGATCAGAGGGAGTTGTGTTTCTGGAAAACAGTGCTGCATATGAAAGAATTTGTCAAAAAGTAAAATATTCCTGTTGTCACAAATGCTTGATAATGGTTGTGCTATCGGTAACTGGGACAGTTTGGTATGGGGCAATACTGCGATTCTTAGCATTGTTGCTGATAAGCATGATTGAAAGATCAAATTACTGTAGGCAGGTTTTTAAAAGTGACTAGTACACAGGATTTTTCCTCTGGTTTTAATTTCTGACCTCTGCACAAACTGTTGTTATTTTGGTGTTGTTATTCTCAGCATCTGGAATTAAAGCTCAGCATTTAGGGCTCTTTCTGTTCATTCACATTTCCTTTCCTTCGTTAGTAAATATTTATGTAATTCTGAACTACAGTATTAGTGATTCTTTCTGACACGGAAGTTTAGTGATACTCTAAAGAGCATGCTTGAGCTGTTCCAGTCTGGGACTTCCATTGCCATCTGAGCAGGCTTTGAGAGCAGCCTTGGGGGTGCCAGGTTGTCCAAGTCCCTGCGTGGGGACACCTCCAGCATTGCTTGGGGAGGGCGCAGAGTGGAGGTTGTGTATTAAGAGCAACGCTCTCTTCCTACCAAGGAAGTTTGTGTCCAAAAACACGTCCAGGAGTTGAGAACAGAGCAGTCTGCTCCCCTTCGGGTGCAAACATTAGCAGAAAATCGCTTCTACCTGTAGCAGGTCCTTGCTGAGCACAGAGACCTGATTGAGGTCTCTGTTTTGCCTGCCCAAGCCGCATGTGTGCTCTATTACGACTATGGAAGGTCTTGGCATCTCCCAAAGACCATAATGTCACCCAGTACCTTTATTTCAAGTAACCGGTGAAATTGCTGGGCAGTGGACTGGGGCTTCTGTTAGGTGAGCCAGAGTATGCTGAGTGGTGGCAGCACCAAGCGTGGAGTGTTGGAAGACATGAAACAAAAGTGCCTGGTCTCCATCCGCGCTGTCCCCAGCGAGACACCTGCCTTCTTGCCCAGTGTGCACGCTCTTTAGTATGTAGTGGGCATTAAAAACATTGGAGCTGGCTGAGAGGGAAGAGAAAAGACAAATTGTTCTTACTCTTGCAGGCACGAACGGTAATGGAGGGAACCAAGATTAGGCCCTAGGAAAGAGAAATAGGCATCCTTTGAGAAGTCATTTATAGAGTTGAAAGTGATGAAAGATGCTGACCTCTTGCCTTTGCTCCAGGATTCAGCTCAAAATTGCCTGCCTTTGTCTTGCTTCAGCCTGTGAGAGATTTGCTTACATCTCTGACATCAGTTGTGGCTGCCACCTCAGTTTCTTTCCTTTGGGCAATGGTTTCCCTCTTTTGGGAACTGAAATATTCTCTTCTGGAGCAAACAAATTCCAGAAAAAATCTTGGGGGGGCGGGAGGACATAGTTTTTCGTTGTCCATGGCCACAGTTTTTCTCTGGGTTATGGCAATTCCAAGTCCTTTTCCCTCCTTGTTCTCAGGGACTATCCGGACCTTGCCTTAAGCCTCCAGAGACGAGGAGGAGCATGGTGTTTTGCCCCAGGTTCCTTCTTCAAAGCCCCTGATAGCATTGTGGGAGGCTGCTGGGAACTTGCATATTCTCTTCTGCTCTTCTCTAATCTTGACTGCAGTCCCCAAACCCCTCTGAGGGCTTCTTTTCCATGCTTGCTTTAAACTTTTCCTTTCCATGGGTTTCCTATCGCAGCCTTTTTCGCAGCTGGCTCTCTCTGTCCTCTGCTCTTACCTTACTCTTAGCCCAATCCCACGGCCAATGCAAATGTTCAGAGCACGTGAATCAGGCCTGTAAATCATTGTTTGTGTGTTACAAGATTAAAAAAAAATACTACTTTTACTTGCCTCCCATTTCTTTTAACTTTTAATATACAGTTCTGTCCAAGAAGCTGTAAGGGTTGTAAACTCACTTTTTTTTGTCTCAGAAAGCTAAGCTGCTTATTTAATTTCATGGCCCCAAACTGAAGCTTTATGAAAAACACCAAATATTTTTAGGCCTGCCTTTCACGTTACCATGTTTTACAGCACTCCTCTCTATACTGAGAAAAGTGGTTTTCTTCCCTTCGCTACTCTCACTGTTGGGTCTGCAAGTTTCTCCTTGACTATCAGCTCTGAGATTCTTTAATATGTAGGGAAAAATAGATATGGGTCAAAGTGGCGATTTTAAGTCACTGGGTTATGTTTACTTTACTTGGCATGAGACAGCACTATGTACTGATACTCGAGCTAGCTTTAAATGTGCCTGTATATCTGTATGGCACAGCATGTAAAGATACTTACTTATGCCCTGGGAAGAGTAGAGGTCTGTTAGTTCAGTGATCCACCAGTGCTAATTAATTTGATTGCCAGGTTTGTTAGACCTAGACCAGTTATCTTTGCAGAACATTATTCTGCCTCGGATAGATGTGCACTTGAAAGCCCAGATCAACTTTTCATGCAGAGATTCTGTGTCAGACCTGAAATCGCTGCTGTGCCCATCTTTGCAGCAATTTTTGTCTTTCTTCAGTATTTTATTTCTGTAGATGCGAGAACTTTACCTTCTGCAATCCTTCCTCCCCGGTACGGCATTCCAGAAAGAAGATACTGTCTTCTTTCAAACATCCACTGAAAATGTATGTTTTTCTCCTGCTTGCTTATACCCCTCAGCTATTCTTTTGGTCTGCTATTATCTATGAACCCTACTCATGTTATTAAATTCTATGTTGAAATTGAGTTTTAATGAGAAACGCTACAGAAAATAAAGATATATTTTACTGTAACAAAGGTGTAAATTATATGTGTTTTCTCCATTCTGGCTTTTTGGCTACAGTGAGATGGAGAGAAAGCTCACACATTCCAATGCCTAAAGACAGGGAAAGATTCCCAAAACCAAAGAGATGCTACCCGTTTTAAACTGCACTGAATGATATTCAACAGAAACTAAGAAGTAAACCTGTGAAATTCATTTTACAGTGAGAGCAAAAAGAAATTTGCTTTGATTTATTATGCCCTGATTTATTGGGTCAAGAAGTAAATAGGATTTGAACAAAACCAAAAAAGAAAATATGCCTAATGGAGCAGATTTTTTTTTCCTTGTTGTGGATAAAACATACTCGTTTCCTGTTAAGAGCCTTCTATCCCTGTAAAAGAGTAAATACTAGACTCTGATCCATTGTTGCCCAGGTTCTTTGTTTCTTAGAGACAAAATATTTCCCGAACAGATAAGAGAAACAAGTTTGATTGACAGCTCTTAGCAGAGTCTCATCAGCTGCTGTGCTGACAGCCTGGTGATGCGCACTGTGCTGATGTGGTAGGGACTGACAGGTGATTGACAGCCCAAGACTGTGGAGACAGGAAAGATGAAGCATGCTCAGTAAGAATAATGTGCAGTGTTTATGCAGCACTGCAGAGAATAGGAGCTAGAAAGTTAACTCTTTCAGAGCAAAGTGACACTGTAACGCATAATGGATGCGGTTGCCACTGTTACAGAAAATTAGAGTTTGTCTACATTTCTCTTCTGTTCACTAAATGCTTTCTGTTCATGGAGGAGCTATATACTGTGAAGAAGCAAAAGCATGAGCTATCACATTTGTAGCTGTAAAAAAATTTCATGTGTGGTATGTATGATGGAGTCCTCAAAATGGTTTTATTTAAGCCTATAGATGTAGAATGTATTAAGAATTTCAGGCACTTTTTATGGGCTTCCATCACCCAATTTTATATGGCATTGCATAATGTTATACAGCAGAAATTTCAGAAGGAACCAGCTGAGCTCTTTTGCTCTGTGTATCCCTAGAAAAATATAGTGTTTTCAGTTTTATTGTTGCTCTGAATCTGTACCTGATAATTGAATATGCATTTCGTGTTATAATTGCTACTGCAGTTTGTGTTTGGAATATACAATATTACTATACCATGCTTTGCATTTTATGCACTTATTGTTCATTTTCTCTATTTGGTGCATGGACACTGCTTGGTTTTTCTTCATTTCTTGATTTTTTGATAACTGGAAAGTTAGAGTTTTCTGGGCAATAGTTTCAGAGTACAGTGAACTTTGGGCCAAATGGTAAAATCATCAGCTTTAAAGTCCTTATCTAAGTTTCTCTGTGTGCCTTTAGAATATATTACATAGATGTATCTTAGACTTTACTACAGATTGTTTAGTGAATACACAGTGAGTGAGCTGCAACAGATTCATTCTGCCTTTGTCCCTGTTTATAACCTGTGCAATACAGGTAACTTTACAGCCCTTTGTTGGATAACTTCTGCGGGGGTTAATGGTGGAAAGCTACATCTAGTGGGCATTTCTTACAAGCAGTGAACGTAGTTTGGGAATAAACAGGGAAAGTTCGCCACACATTACGCATTTGCTTAACTATTGTCAAAAAAATGGTTTCGAGAGGCTAGCACGCTACATTATCACCCCAGGTTTCTGTAAAACTGTTGTCTGGCTTCTCTCACATAACTCTTACAGAGAAAATTAAATTTGCCAAGAGAAACAGATTGTAGTATTTCCAGGAACATGCTCTTTCTTTTTCCTTTTATTTTTTTTCCCATAGAAATCCCAGTCATTAAACATGATTTGAGCATTCAGGTACAACACAGTAAATTGGCCTAGCTTAGTGAGATTATTCTGTGTGACTGCCTGGTCTTCATCTTTATATACCACTCTTCTAGTTCTGTTTTTTTCAAAGTTTCTTGGCAATACTTTCAAGTTTAATTTCAGAACATAGATGAAAATTTCATTAAAATCAGGTCTAACAGGTCCACAAGTGCCTGTGGATCACCACTAGCACCTCCACCCCCCAGTTAATGATTTCTAATTGATAATGACTTCTTAAAATTGGTGTTTTAAGGAGCTTTCAATCCATTTTACATATGCTTTCTTAAAACTGTATGTTAATAATTTTAGTAAGAACATAAACAATGCACTAGAAAGTCAAATACATAACAGATGTCTAAGTGTATTACACCTATGCACTTACCTTTATCATCCAAACTTCTGTAAGCTCATCAAAGAATAAAATGAGATCTGTTTGACAAGACCTATTTCACATAAACCCATGTTGACTGGCATTAATTACATCTCTCTCACTTCAGTCTTCGTCAGTTAAATCCTGTATAATTTTTTTCACTATTTTGTCTGGATTGATATCAAGCAAGTGTATTATGTTATACAGTTACCTGACTGTATAGTGTCCCTTCTTAAATATCAGCACAACAGTAGTGGTTTTTTAAAATTCTCTCAGTAGTTCTTTTTTTTTTTTAATTATTATTTTATAACACCAGGTAGAAATGTGCAAAAGAAGCTCTTAGAACTGCTAATTTTAAAACATTTACTCCTAATAAATAGTATTTAAGATCCTTCTTAGCTGCTGACGGACTAGGAAGCACTTTTCATCTCAAGATCAACATTCTTTCCAAAAGTAGAACAAAAAAGCTTTTTATATATTGATGTTAACAAATTTTCTGTTTCCAAATTAAATCAAGTTTTGAATAAAATTCAAGATCTTTCTTATTTTCTCCAGCCCATACAGTCATGGATTTTTCACTGCCACCTTCAGCATCTCGTTCTAATATTTTATATTTCATAATGTGTTTTTACAGAATGCTTTCCCCTTTTTTGTCTTTGCTTTTACATTCTATATTCATCATAATTATCAGGGTTTTTTTCTTCTAATTATTGCCTTCATTTTTCTACTAACTTTTTTGCCAAAGTTGTTTTCTTTCTTACAGTATAGTTGTGGCTTTTGTATATCTTATCAAGTCTGTTTAACAGATTCTTAATTTTCATGCATAGTTTTTATCCATATTTTGGCCCAGTCAGTTGAGCTTTGGTGAATCCAGTATTTTGAAGCACCAGCTGTATCTCTCCTACTGATTGGGATTGCCTTTTCTTTGTCTGTACTGAATGCATGTTTTGGATGGCATTTGTACAGAAACATATGGTCTGATTGGAGAGTGTCCAAAGGAAAGCAAAAGTCTTGAAAATAAGACCTACTAAGAAAAATGAAAGAATTTGAGTTGGTCAGTCTACAGAAGAGAAGGCATGGGAAAAAGGAGAGGGGAAAATGGGATAACAACACCACCTATCAAGGAAAGGCATGTGGTCTGTTTCCATATCCAGGATGAGCAGAAGAGATGCTGGCCTTAAATTGCATTAAAAAAGTACATTGAGGGGTTAGTTCCTACTGATAAGAAAAATGAGGTGCTGGAACAGATTCCCTGGGGAGGCTGTGGAGCCTCCACTGGCCAAGGGGCTGTGTCTGACCTGCATCTCTGATTCCCTGGAGTCGCTGTTCCCAAAGCAAGTGCCAGCTCTCGGCCCCCTGTTCAGTTCAGTCTCAGCCATCTTAACAAGTTCGGGAATGATTTTCTCATCTTAGGTGCTAAACTTTTTGTGATTAAAAACACCCTACTATTTCTCATTTTTAACAATATGAATAATGTTTTTCTAATACTGCTGGCTATGCAAGACTTCCTGCACAAATCTTCCACTGATTTTCTTCAGAACATGCATTTTTCTTTTTCTCCATATTACTGACAGGTGCTGAAGGAATAATTCCTTCTAGTTCCTGATTTGCGATTAGCAGATATGAATTAGACCTTCAGCTCTGCCCGCTGCAGGCTTGTTAGTTAGCATAATGTTCCTGAGCTTCTGAGTTATTGATACCTTTAAAATACAACAGAGCTTCTTTACTGTAAAGTGCCAGCCATGTGCAACATGTATGTGCATGTACATATGTACACACACAACCTCGGCTAGGTACTCCATAGAAAGGTTTATTATGAAAACTGTCCTAGCAACCTCTTTTTCAAATATCTTACAAATAAATACAAGATTTCAGATATCTTACAAATGGGTATCTCAAATCTCTTCTGCTTGTTACTAAGCATGTTATACAAATCAATGGTGGCGACCCTGTGTCTGTAAAGTGGCACCTGGAAAAGGGCTACTAAACTCCTAATGTGAATATTGCACAATTATATATAGCTTCTAATTGCAATGGCACACCAAAATCCCAGTCAATCAGATTGATTCTGCTGCTGTATAAACAGATTAAGCTATAAGCCCTCTTTGGGAGAAATCATAATATAATAGGACATGATACATTATAGGAGTCTAGGGTCCATTCAGAGAGCAGGAAGAATAAAGGCAAAATTAACATGAGAGAATCACAGTGATTTATGGGCTTTTCCCCTGTCCAATACAAATAATCCCTTTGTTGTGGTTGGCTTTTGTTCACTCATTTGGTCCAAATTATGTAGCGTTCAGTTCTTTCTCTCTGCTGGAGACAATCTTAATAAAATGCTGGAAATCCATGCAAAATAATGGAAATCAATAGCTTTTTATACCAAAATATTAAACAACTTTTCACTATTACAAACTCAGGGTAAATGATTGCTTTCTTTGCATAGTGTGATGGCAGTTGTGAAGAATTGGTCAGTACTTTGTTTTGCTGAATAACTGGCAGGCAGATCACTGTTTGGCTTCAAATGGCGTCAGTACATTAAATACAAATTGTTAAGTTTTTTTTTAAAAATTGAGAAATAAAAATGTTGCTATACTAAGGTATTTTAAAATATTTTTGATAGGAAACTGAAAATATTTGGTTATTACTTCAGCTTTTAAAATTATCAGGTGATTTTTAAGATGGTCAGTTAGTATATGTTATGTTCTTGCAGAAAAATGTTCTAACATACTTACAGAGTTCCTGTAAGAAACAAGACTCAGTTTGAATATTCATCCAAATCTAGAATTATGTGTATCTTTCCCTTAGTAGTCAGGAAATATTTTTCTTCTGCATTTTTAATTTTATTTCTTTTCTTTTATTACACTTATGTTGTTTCTTTTTCAGAAGTGAAACACCCCGCTCTATGAATGACCTAAGCAATACCATAAAAAACTGGAAAATTTGTGGCAGAGCATATTTTCATATTGTTATCTCGCTTCTAGACCAAAGAGAGGCATTTAACTAAGTATAGTAGTTTTACCCCCCACTGTATAAACTATAATACTTTGGAGCATACAGATTGCCTGAAGGTATTAGAAACGAATTTCATTTTATAGAGCACTGAATAACTAAACAGTGGACCGTCAGACTTTTTTCTTCCCTTTTTGAATCCTCAGGTGTAGGTGAATCAGAATATCAATCCTAATGGGTCTGGGAGCATTTCGTATATTATGATAACTTTATAATAATTTGCAAATTTTATATTGTGCATATACACTTAACACTGCAGGTAGTGGTGTTGCAGACCTCGCAGCTCTAGGACAGTAGCAGGACAAGGCTTGTAGGTGCAGAGGATCTTTTTTAAGTTCAGATAATAAAAAATTCGCTGCAAAATATGACCTCCACCCACAAATTTAATCTCGCAAACATGTATGCACACACAAATAGAACACAGTCAAATATGCAAATGTGCATCCTAATACAGTGTTGGATTTATTACACAAATGTGCATGTTTGTGTTTACTGTACAAATAAAACTTTAATAAAATTTTACATTGTATTTCAATGATGCTGTAGTGCTGTTCCACATGATGCACCTTATTTTTAGGCACTAAGTATTTACTGTAGTGCAATATTTTTAAATGGTTTAGGAGAATACAATATGCAACATCACCAAAAATTATGGAATCTTTATAGAAATACATTTAAACTGGGTCAGCTGCAGCACCACGATTAGTAGAAATAGAGCCAAAAGCTGACTCTGGACACTGAGATACTGTTCCCAATTCCATATTGGAAGTTTCCTTGAATTAATGTAGTCATGATTTTTTTTTTAAAGTCTGCTGTGTATGAGAAGGCTGAGATATTATACAGTGGCTATCGTTCTTTATCATATTGAATTCTGCACTCCAAATTGTATTACCTTTAAAATGTTGCTGACATTTTGCTGTTCCACTATTCTGATCCATACAGGTTTTGTACCATAGTATTTTAAGTTCATTCTGGTGCATATAGCAGTGTAAGCACTACCTTGCATTTCTTGTTTCTTCTCTCCTTGTTTTCTCAGAGAAGTGGGTTCTGTGGAGTATTTGTTTAGGATTTTTCAAGACAAATGCAACCAATATATAGATACTATTAAAAGTTTACATCAGAGAGGACAGCTTATAGGAATGTGTGTTGGATTTGAAACAGAATGATTGAGATTTGTGATATTCCTTTGGTTTTGTGGAGTTCAAACTACTTTTCTTCTGAACTACTGGGAATGTCCTGTCTCCTGAAGGACATTGTTCGGTGCCCCGCTCTGCCTGCCCAGGAAGGAGTGCTAATCCAGGTCCAGTATTCCAGAGCTGCTCTTTTTTGAAGTATCTTGGCTCCAAGCCATTGAAAGTGAGTGATGATACCTTGATTTTATATGGTATGGGTGTGTTGGGTTTGTGTCGTGAGTGAGGGACTACAGGGGTGGCTCCTGTGAGAAGCTGCTAGAAGCTTCCCTGGCTCCAGCTCGGACCCGCCTCTGGCCAAGGCTGAGCCCATCAGCAATGGGAAGAAGCTACTAGAAGCTTCCCTGGCTCCAGCTCGGACCCGCCTCTGGCCAAGGCTGAGCCAATCAGCAACGGTGGTAGCGCCTCTCTGATAGCATATTTAAGAAGGGGAAAAAAGACTGCTGAGGGAGAGAGTAAAAGGGTGGAGGAAGATGGGGGAAGAAGAAGAAGAAGAAGAAGAGAGGAGGAGAGGAGAAGGAGGAGGAGGAAGAAGAAGAAGAAGAAGAAGAAGAAGAGGAGCTACGGTAAAAAGAGAAGGAGAGGAAGAAGAAGATGGAAGAAGAAGAAGAGGAGCTACAGTGAGGAGAGGAGTGGGATGTGAGAGAAACAACCATGCAGACACCGAGGTCAGTGAAGAAGGAGAGGGAGGAGGTACGCCGGAGCAGAGATTCCCCTGCAGCCCGTGGTGAGATGGCAGGCTGTCCCCCTGCAGCCCATGGAGGTTAACAGTGGAGCAGAGATTCCCCTGCAGCCCATGGAGGACCCCACGCTGGAGCAGGTGGCTGGGCCCGGAGAAGGCCATGACTCTGTGGGAGAGCCCATGCTGGAGCAGTTTGCAGAGGACTGCAGCCCGTGGAAAGGACTCGCGTCAGAGAAACTCATGGAGGGCTGACCCCCGTGAGAGGGACCCCACACTGGAGCAGGGGAAGAGTGTGAGGAGTCCTCCCCCTGAGGAGGAAGGAGCAGCAGAGACAATGTGGGACGAACTGACTGCAACCTCCATTCCCACCCCCTGCGCTGCTGGGAGGGGAGGAGGTAGAGGTATCGGGAGCAAAGCTGAGCCTGTGAAGAAGGGAGGGGTGGGGGGAAGGTGAGTTTTTAAGATATGGTTTTATTTCTCATCATCCTACTCTGATGTGGTTGTTAACAAATTTAATTGGTTTATTTTTCCCCAAAATCGAGTCTGTTTTGCCTGTGACCATAATGGAGAGTGATCCCTCCCTGTCCTTGTCTCAACCCACGAGCTTTTTGTTGTATTTTCTCCTCCCCATCCCACCGGGGGGGAAGAGTGAGTGAGCGGCTGCGTGGTGCTTTGTTGCCGGCTGGGCTTAAACCATGACAATGGGAAAGCCAAGAGAAGGAGTACAGGCTAGCTCTGATGCACTAGAAGTGGTCTGGGCTGTTGAGGAGATAACGCTGCAGCACATGGAGTTACCTGCAACCTTGTGGTTTCACTGTGTAGGTCTGTTTCATTGCTGTCACCCAGCCGAGACATGTGGATCATCATTCACTGGTTGAGAAAAGTTTATTACTCGAGGGTGCTATCACATGCAGCTTAGCATTGGACAAGAGTCTAGGTGATGTCTCTTCCATACCTCTACTCCAGAATGAACTGCCCGCTTGTAAGAGTGTTCCTTCAGCCAAAGGGGCTTGCGCCTTGACTGCAGTGTCTTGAAAGTGCTATTCCTTCATTATCAGTGTTGCCTTTTGCATACCATTCAGCTTGAAACAGCTGCTTTTCATCTGTGACCTGGGCTAATCTTAGAAGTTTACCATTTTAGATATAGTGGAGGAATGTGTGCAGAGAAGCACGAGTGGACAGCTATCTGTTCAGCGGCAGCTTTTGAGTCAACATCATCTGTGCAGTTCACTGGGTGCCTGAAAATAGATGTTGACCATTTTGTTGTATCTTTTAAAAATCCATTACTGCTCCCATCTGCATTTGGCTATGAAAAAGGCTTTCATATACAGTTTTATCTAGTCCAGAAATATTAGAATACTGTGTAATTCAATTTTATTTTTGTCTTTAATGTCTGGACCTGAATTAATAGGGCATTACTTTTCATCCTGATATCAATCTTGTTCCTTTCATTCAGATCCAAATTCCTTTGTAGTACATGATTTAATTCACTAAAATGAGGTAAAATGAAACCCTGGTCCAGGGAGCATTAAACTAACATATTTTTGGTGGCACATGTGATGGCAGCAGCCTGCTGTATAATTGCTTGTGTTTCCCTCCCCTCTTAGTTGCTCAGAGACTTTAAAACTTTTTTCATTCTCAACAACTGATATTATCTATATTTGTTCCCCGCCCCCCACCACCTTTCAGCCTTAAGGAAAATCAGTTCATCCATTATTAAATGAGATTAGAGAGATTAAAAATACACTTTTCTTTTATAAAATCAGGTCCCTATGATTTTTTTTTTTTAAGCAATCCTGAACTCAAACTAGCTTGGTATTCCCTAACTGAGGATCAGTGCTTTCTTTTGTGGCAAATTAGCTTTGATTTGACAGCTATTTTTGTTTCAAGATTGTACGCACACCAGCTTTTCTGCTGAGGCTTGGCTCTTAGGGACAGTTGCACATGCATGGCTGGCTATGCATCAAATTCTGTAATCCAAAGGGATGCTCCAGGTCATGGTTATTTAAAAAAAAGACGACAATAAAAAAGTCCAGGCAAAGAGATGTTGAACCAGAACGTGGCCTTGCACCAAGAAAATGTTTATCAAGTTGGAAAACAAAGGAGTATCTGCCCTTTCCAGACTGTTTCTATGCAATATTCTGCTTTTCTTCATCATGCATACCCAACTAAATTGATTGAACTGGTTAGTAGTTTTAGAATGAAAATGAAATAGACGATATCTTATACTGAGAGAAGGGTTTAACTTAGCTTAGTAAAATGTGCACGACCTGTAATGTGAATTTGTGTACAACTTGAGAACTGTATTATGGTAGGGAGTAGGTGCTCGAGTAAATAGAAAGGAGAAGTCTGGACAATACATTCCAACCTGGTGATCCAGCATCTCCAACTACCTTCAGAAAGGTAGAGTTTGTACTGTTAGCAGTCTCAGGGCAGCTTGTTGATTCAAGGTTATAATTTGTTGTGCTAGTAGCTGGACGCTACGTCGACATTAGTGTGCAGTGCAGTAGGAGAGGATCTGAAGAGCAAAACAGCTGATGTTGAGGACATGACATCCACACGGCACATGTTTTGCAGAGGTTTACTTTAGACGAGGTCCAGTCCAGTCTAATGAAATAAATGCCTGTTAATGGCTGGCATGCATTAGGTGCATTCCTGGAGTCCATCTGATTCCTCTCTTGTGAAGGGAATCCAGTTTGTGAGCTTGGAGACCTCTCCACAGTGCAGACCAAAACGGGGTGATTTGGACACTGACTTCAGAAAAGTGGTCCTTAACTGAGCTAAAAAGTGAGTGTGAATTTAGCTCTGGAGAAGGAACCCCTTTGTGATAATGCCTTCACTAGGCATCCTGCCAGGTGCCATGTCTGGCATCCTGGGTAAAAAAGTTGGTTTGATTTTACTTTTGATATCGTTTATAGCATAGAGGCAATAACCCTCTGCTCTTCTCCCTTGCTTCCAAAAAAACCATGTTAGTCCTGGAGGAGTCTATTCTACATATCCAGCACTGATCATGTTCCTGTGATGATGCTCTTCTCTGGTCTGATGGCAATTCCTCTTCCCCAAACACCTGCTTGATTTTTTTTTTCTTCTAGAGATGTGAAGAAGGTAGACTACTCAGCATGCCACCTCCCACTCTTTTCACTTATTTTAGTCTTTGTGAGGTCTGTAGCCTTGCTCTTCAGCTATGTCTCTACCCCTGCGGTGCTGCTGACCTCCCTCCACATAAGCTGGTAGCCAGGCTTGGTAGTAGCTGGTTTTTCTGCTCTGGACCCACTTCCCCCATGTTGGGTCAAGCAGTTAGCCCCAGCTGACAGTCCTAGAGTGCTGTGTGGAAAACCCATCGCTCAGGGAATAGGGTCATGCATGTTCTTGGCATACTTTGAAAGCCAGTCTTACGTCCCAAAATGCCTTCTTCTGAAGCTTCTTTTCCCCCATCAATTCTCTTTAATAATAACAAAGATAAGAGACCTATTTAGAATCTGATGGTGTGATTCTACAGTGTAGAGCTCAGATATAATAAATATAACTTTAGCTGCTCCTAGCAATAACTTTTTCAAAAGAATGTAACCAATATGTCAGTAGAAATATTGTGGACTGCCGCAACTTCAAATTAGTATTAATATACCTTGATGTGTCTCTTGATTGTAGAAAGGTGCACACATATATCTAGATTGTAGTAAATTTGTATACTATCAAATTCATTTGTGCAAATATATGTGATCATGTAATTACAGTCTGCATTATTGCAATACAGATGCACAGGGAAGCAGGATTAAGATTGTGCTGTCAGCTTCAATTTGAACATCCCCTGGCATCTGAGCACACTGCAATGCAACATTAGCTTTTGGTGAAGCTTTTACTGCAACTGCTAGAATTAGGATCAATGCCTGCTTCTCTTTGGCAAGTCACTGCTATCCTAAACCCAGGTATGTGGACCTGGTCATTCTGATCAGTGTACTGGTCACCCGCAGCACACAAAAAATGTATTAGAAATGGAAGTAATGTCCATGGAGAACATTAGCTAGTATAGAAAATGGCAGTGTACTTTCTCAGCAGAAGTGGTCAGTGAGAGCTGACACAAGTACACAGAGCAGAGCGTCCTCTGGACCTGGCCACCACTAGTTCATCTTGCTGCAAGAAAAAATGAAGTGTTCTGCAAGACAGTTAGCAAGGACTGGCTCTCTCCTTGCTTTCATCATTACAGAACTGCCACTTCTGGAGGAAAAGGATTGACCCAGCATTTAGACCTCCTAGAAAGGAGGAGAATGTCAGTATTTGATTTTTGCTTGTTTGTACAATGTATCATGAGGTAGTAATTCAATTCTATTTAAGTTGAATGATTGTTTAAAGACATTTTAGTATCTACTGAAAGTGCTAGTTAACATGCAGAGACAATAAAAAAAAATACCATTTACAGAGAGCATGTTAAAGCCATTTTTAAGCAAGGCTTTAATGAGATAATATTGGCATGTGAGAATTTTCTGGCTTGCACGTCTTTCTAATTGAGTATTGCACTTCTTTTTTAACGTAAGACTTACTGCAGTTGCACAGCATTTATAATTTGTCCTTATGAAACTGATACATCTACTCACCAGACCATGACACATTTCTCTAGACCTGTTGATAGGATCTAAACTATACTTCTTCTGTGTGCTTTGAATTTGCAAGCAAAAGTCAGCAGGATTGAAAGGGGCAACCATGAGTCCTTTACCACGAAAATTTGAAACAGTTCTAATATTAGAGAAAAAGAGCTGGGAGCCTGGATCAGACAGCTGTGTTACGATAGCATGTACAGCTTTTCATGTACACATTACCATCTGATTTTCATTCTCACTGAAGAACATTATAGATTTTTTTTTTGCAAGCTTTTCAAGCGCTTATGTCTTTCTCTTTTCCTTCTTTATACAATCATAGTTATACTCTGATTTTTGTCACTGTTTTACTTTATGGAAGATGCTATTTGACATGTCTAGCTAGTTTAGTTATTAAGTAAGGAAGCAATGAGAAAATAGCATCCTAATATACTCATTATATTCAAGTCAACAGTGCTCGGGCACAGCAATGCTTTTGGTTTATACTCATATGCCTTACCTATGCAATGATGAGGCAAAGGGGCAAGGACCAAAATTTTCAGAGGCAGGGAATGCTTACAGTCATTTTATGCGTTCATATAAACTTCTCATTAATATATCCATGACAACCATTATATACAGCCATTTGGGGAAAAGAAAAATCACTATTAAAAACATCGTGCTATGTTTTTAGAGTCTCACCATCATTTATGAAACTTATTCATGAAACTTAAAATTTTGCTTTTTCATAAAATAATTATTAGTGTTCCTAGGTTTCTGGCACAACCGACTTGGTAAAATGTCAGGCATGTATAGCCTTCCTATTTGAAAAGCAGTCTAGGAAAGATAATATTTGATTGATTACATATGAGTAAACCTACTATTTCAGACAACGTAGCTGAACGTATTTTATGCAAAAATATTAAAATGCTTGGTTCTTCTAAAACAAAGATAGGCCAAACCATCAGTAATTATAAGAGTCTTTATGCAGGTTCACAGCAGTACAGCGGTTCTCTTTCATTTGATAATTACCTTGTTAAACTAGTGTCCAGCTAGCTCTGTATCTTTTAAAGAAAAATAATCTTCTCATTAATTCATGGCAGAGCTCCAGCACTCTTCATCAAAATATTGGTCTGGAAATTTAACTGAGTTTTAGATTTTCTGGACTGAAGTAAGCAGCTCCTTCTCAGATTCCCTCTGGATCATTTGCCACTCTCTTTTTCCATTTCTTGTCTCTACTATTATACTTCAAATTATGCCATACTTAGTCGCCTGTGTTTGGATGAATTCTGCCCAGCGCTACATAAATGGCAAGAACTCCCTGTTTCAGTACAAACCAAAGAGTATGTAATTTTTTTTTTTAATTATTTTTTTTCGGCCTGTCCATTTCCCCTCTAACTTTGTTTGTTGAAATTAAAAAAAGAACAATATATACCACCTTTTTAACTCATCACATATTTTTCAGAAGAGAGAGACACGTGGTTCATGTTGCAGGGATGGCAGATAACACAAGAATCCTTTAACAAAACATGTAAAAGTTTCCTTGGATAATGTGAGATGGCTACAAATCCTCAAAGGGAAGTTTCTTCCTTCTTTGATATTTCAAATGTAGCTCAGACTTGTTTGGTGGGATTGCTGAGAGCTGTTGACAGACTTAGATCAGTGGAAACCTTTCTTAAAAGTTACATTTTCTTCTTTTTCTTCCTCCAGAAGAAATCTAACTTCCTGTTTCACATCTTAGATGCCTCATGCTCACTGAGAATAGCAACAATCAGGTTTATCCTGTTGCTGAACTAGCTTAAATATAGATATCTACAAAGACAGCAATAATGAATCTCAGCTAATATCCTGTTTATTCTTACAGAGCTTTTGTATAGATTCCTTTGCTGTCACTGAAGATGCTTTTATGATTTCTGTAATGTATTTCTCTTTCAAAACAGCAGAGAAGCTTTCATCTGTCTGCCATCATTACTATTTACAATTGCAGTGGCACTAAAGATGATCTTCCTCAAGTTTCCAATCCACAGTATTTTCTCAGGCGCTTCAAAACTGCCAGAAGTTATTTCAGGGATAATACATTTAATATAGACTATTAAATCTGATGCCTTGAATTCCTCAAGACATGTCAGGAGTGACTCAAGCTCTTATTTGTTTTCCCACAGACCACATGAGAGCATCCTTTTATTTGAAATCAACCCAGTTTTATCCATTGCCAAAAGTGCAATGAAAATTAGTTCAGGATGGCTGAAAGGTCATAAGATGCTTTGCTAAAGGTGTATCTCATCAAAGTCCTCCGCCCAGTGCTCTAGACACGCTGCAGAGTAGGAAAGTCCAATTTTCTACTTCAAGGAAAAAAAAAAAAGGCATGGGGGCGTGGGTAGTGGTGTTTCAAAGTCCTCCTTTGCTTTTACTTAACATGACATCTTAAGTAGTCAGTTCTTTTTTGACTTTGTATGGCAGTTGAATGCCCAGTTCCCTCATACGCTTTCACATCCTGACCTTGTGCATAATCTGAGAACATGAAAGTGGGAGAGGGCAGGAAGGGGCTCTGGCCTGTTGGATCCCCCCTGTGAAGGACTCATTACCCTTACCAGCTCCTAAGCTGTCAGTGCATAGTACCGTGTTACGTGACATCCAGAAGTGCCTCTCTGCAGCCTCTGGGACGACTGTAATTCCCATGTGGATGGAAGCTGAATTGGCTCTAGCAACTGCTCCCTGCCTCTTGGTAGGAAGACCCAGCCGTTTTTCCTGTTCGGGAACATTTACAGGCATGCATTGAGCCTGCCTTCCCTTCACCATGCACTTTTACGCTTATAGTTCCAAGGATCCCTGAAATGCTCTGGAAATACCACGTTACTGATTCATCCCACCCAACTGAGCCATCTGTTAGCAGGTATCTGGATTTGTCTGGTTTTGGGATTTTTTTTCTAATTTTGGTCAAAGTAAGAAATCTTCTACAAGATTCAGTCCGGACCTTCCTTCCCTGTTCAAATAGCAATGCATTGCTATGCAGAATTTTACTGAAGACACCTGCCTTTTGTTTGAAGTTTGGTCAGACTGTGCTATTTCTTTTAAGTTTCGTGGGACACAGGCATTCATCAGTGCTATGCCTCTGTAGGCAGAAAAGTGTCTTTTGGAATTAGAAGGATGCCACACTTCAGAATCTCAGAAAGTGTCATGGTATACAAATTTGACACAGTTGGGAACAGTTTTCGTATTCTCATTTCTGCAGTATTTGGACATCTGAGCTCCTCCAAGCTCCCCAGTACCTGCCGCTTCATCCCCTCCTCTCCAGTGCATGCAAAGAGTCAGCGAGGGCCCTACCACAGGAGCAAATTCTTCTTTTAGCTGGAGATAGAGGATCACTTCTGGGGCTGGCCAGGGAAATGGGACCTGAGACCCTGAGGGGGACTTGGTACAGGGGAGAATGAAGGATTGTAAGAGTTTGTTATGTCTGCCAGTGGGGTAAACACTGGAGAAGGAAGTAGGAGAAGAACAGATCCCAAATATTTATTTTTGTGTGTTCATTTCTAAGATGTACTTGAGGCTTAGTATTTGGCTTATAGTACCTGTGCAGAGAAACCTAGCACCTGAAAAACAGAGTGATCCTCCCCAGACTGTTGTGGGTCTTTTTTAAAGTAAACATCAAGATGAATTTTTTTCTTAATATAATTTTTGAGTGTTCTGAGGTCTTATCTCTTGCGAAAGGCAACACAGTGAGCTGGAGAAGTAGTATTCTAAAAGCTCTGAAAATAATGAGTCCAAGATGAATTGTCTTGCTCTAGTTATATGTAGGGGCTAGGAAGAAAATACAAATCCTCTGAGTTATCATTCCTGAACTTTCACTACAGATTTTTTCTTTAGACCACCCTTCCTAAAGCTTTGGACAAGATGCTGCCTAGTTAGACAATTATTTCTGTCGTTAACCTCTTCTTTTACTATTATTTATTTCACTTATTTTTCTGCTGTTGCCACCTTTGCCACATTTTGCCTCATTTTGGAGAGAAGGCACTGAAATAGCATGGGAACCGCTGTTTTCTCAAGATCCAGAAAATTGCGAAATACCATGCTAAAGTACTTATCATTCTAAGAGATCCAATCTGATTTTAAGATCAGAGTCAATGACGTCTAGCTATGTAACCAAAAATTTGAAAGCCTGCGTGATCTAAACTGGACCTCTTGTGACTTCTATATCACCATAAAACACACAGCAGATATTTTTCTTTTGCTGTAAGTGTTGCTTGAGGTCTGAAAAGAATTCACAGAACTTGCACAGGAAAAAAATCTCTCTTCCACATTGGCATCATTTATCCTGCATTTTCTACAGCAAAATACAAATTAATTTTATGTAGCGTAGAGCTAAAAATCAAAGGTAATAAAACCTTGCAGGTTACTTCTAATCTTCTACAGTGTGTCTGACTGCATCACATTATCAATGGAGAAAAGACAGTTTCCATTTCAGCACACAGTCTTTTTCAGCTTTTTATCATATAACCTCTTGGTTTTATGAGGAAAATTACCATGCTGTCATTTATTTTGTCTCTCCCAGTTTTATCATCCCGGAAGTGAAAAATTCTGTACCCAGTGATTCCTGTCCAGTAGCTGTTCTGAGAATTTGTGCTTCTACATACTTTTTTTAGTGAGATTTTTCTTTAATTCATAACCAAAAGCTACTGTAGATAATACTGTGCAAACAATGTATTGTATCTGCTAAATTAAGCTGCCGCCTTCTGCTATGATTTGTGATTGAAGTTACACCTCGGCAAGTGGAGAAGGTCTGTGGGATGCAGCTAGCAAAGGATCAAAATCTTGTCTACTCAGATTGTGACAGTTAATTCAGGTAAGATTTGTTCTGTTGGACAAGTTCAGAAGCCTTCTTTGATTGCCTATCCTAAACACTGCCACACATGGGAGATGGGTATCCAACAGTTCAAACTGCCTTTCCACATGCACAGGTACTGGGAGCTTCCAGGCTCATCAGAAAGTTGTCTTCTGCACAGATCAACTGTAAAGACTTTCTAGTTGACCCTCTTGCAAATGGAAGTCCATCCACATCTTAGATGGAATTAGATGGTATGAGTTTTGGTCATGATGTTTGCAATAAAGTGTTTGTCTTTACTTGCAACACCAGTCCTACTTATATTTGTTCTGTTTCTTATATCTGCATTCCTTATTACCGAGGCAGTGCTTTAGTGTTAGACTGTGAGGTGATGAACATGGACAACAGGTTTCAACAACAGGGTCCTCGAACATGTTCTAGAACATGTATTTAAGGCCTTAAAAAATTGCCCTCATTTTCAAAATTCCAAAACACCTAATTTTCCACAAAGTCAGTGAAAGTTACTTGCATGGTTGAGGGGAGGATTGTCGTAGGCACACAGAGGAGATAAATGCCACATGCGTGTGACAAGCCAGTGTGAGGTTAGCTGGCTGATACCACTAGTGCCGTTGAAAATGCAGACCTGAATATCAAGGCACATTTTAAGAGCAAATCTGTGCCATGGAAAAAGTTTGTCATGCAAATAGCCAGCATTTTCACCCATTAAGTTTTTAGCATCCAGGATACCTTTGGTCTATATTTCTAAGTTTCTGATAGGTGAGAAAGCCTCTTAGAGGCAGAAGATAAATGCTGGTGTCTCTCTCCATTATTAAATGTCTGATAGAAAAGGGCAACGCTTGTTCAATCACATGGCAGTTGTGCATTGGATTTGTGAGGCTAAACTGTTAGTGATTCATAGCTGTCTCATTTTGGATAGGAGAGGTAACCTGTTAGGTCCTTGTGAAAGACTGAGCCTCTTCCATACCACTTCTTCATTCATATCTTTTTGGGTAGTAGTGACAGTCTGTGTAGACTGCATCATCTTGTCTATGTCTGTCATTTGTCTTGTAACTGTTAGGTATCCATATAAATACATGGCTAAGGAAATATAATTGAATGAATTATACAGTAATTTTATTAGCTGACACAAAAATCAACTTCTACGCCTTTTTCCCCTAGAGAAATACCATGACATTTGTGTAGATGTGAATTAAAAATGCCATATAGATAGGGCCTGGACTTCTGAACTCTGTTGAAAATGGAATATATATAGCTGTCAAAAACAGTAACAAAAAACTAGGCAGTGAGGAGGCAGATCTGTCATTCAGACTGATTGGGCTTACATACATTCACCACTTTCTGTATCTTGCACTATGCAGTATTTGATCGTCCAGACGGCTTTTATCAACTGTTCAACTGACAGAAGTCCACTGAAAATTGGCCTAACGGTGTGTGAATTACCTTGCTATGATTCCTCAGGCACCGGAGGGCAGCTGTTAAAGGCTGAATCCGATTCACCTCTGTGCTCATGTCAGACTAAGCAGGTGTTACTTCTGTTTTTATTTGTTTTATCTGATTATTCATTTAACAGAAATTGCCAAATAAAAAACCCTGACGACTTCTTTTAGCTAAAGAGAGGAGAATTTGCTGGAATGCAGTGTTTACTCCTTCCCTAATGTCAGTTTTGTTTCCATTCCTTTAAAATACATATCCATATTCAATTAAGTTTAGTTTTCTCAAACAGCTAGTTGTCTGTGCTGCTTCCAAAGCAAGGCAGGCTTGCATCTTTGCTTTATGTATTCTGATGTCCAAAACAAGACAAAAAGGATCAGAGAAAATTGAAATGGAAGGACCTTATTTACAGGAGAAAGTTCTACAGATGTAAATGGCTTCAATCAATTGAGTAGATTTTATTTTGGTATTTCATAATTCCCAAACTTCTGTGGCTACTTCTAAAGTGCTGTTCCTGCTGTTTACCAGCACTTAAAAATTTACAAAGAGCAAAGACTTTTTGCATTAGTAGATTCATCTCAGTTTCCTTGTCCTTTCCTGTTTTCAAGATCAGCCACTGCCTGGCAGGGAGCGTGCTGTTCTCTCACCGTGCTCCCTACTACGTAAACTGCCTACTGCCTTCATGTAAAAGGTGAGGCTCTTAATACATGGTTAAATTGATAGAAACTAAGTAGCATAATGCATGTGGTGTGTTACACAAGTTAAAAATCACACACAACATGAAATGCACATGGTGTTTGACACAGAAACCACAGCTATGAAATATAAGATTCACTGTGCTCAAGCCCACATTGAAGAAGCACCTTTTTCCATTCTGCAGCAGTCAGAAATCTGTGTATTAAGTGCTGTATTTCTGTTCCTTATTCTTTGCATGTGTGTGTGTATTGTATATTTTCAAGAGTCTAAAATCGTAACTCATGTCTGCAGTTTTATTTATAAAGCAAAGTCTTTGAATGGACAAAGTTTTAATGTGTACAATGTGAAGAGGGACATTTAAATCTCTCAGCGCTGCTGGAGTTGTAAGTCAAACTTTCTAGTCTTTGGCTCAAGTCTGTAGCAAATCAGGTTGAAATCAGGGAATGCCATGGCTGATGATTTAATCTTTTGAGAGGAATTTCATCCTATGGGGAAATGTTCCCCTTTTAAAAGACTGAATTCTAGGAGGTGGGACCTGGATCTGATATCACGTTGGTTTCCCAGTGCTGTCACTAATTGGCTTGGGGCAAGTTGCAAGACTAGATTTACACCTGTGTGAAATGAGCATTAGCCCTTTCATGCCAGAGTCTAAGCTTGATTGTAAAGCGGATTTAGACATATCATTTGGATATGTCTAAATTAGATAATAAAAATTGCTTTGTTTTCCTGGCACAGTTGGCAAGGGACTGGAACTGGAGAGCATCTCGGTTGATACCCCGAATCCCAAACAAATCCCAGTGCCTGCTAGGAGAGCTCAGGCATAAATTTAGCATCTGTGACCACTTCTCTTGTTCTGGGTTACACATGGGGTTCTGGGTTATCTACAAAGAAATGGCAAAAGCATCCACATGCTATCAAACCAGGTGCTGTACTTCATTTTGTGAGGTCTCTGAAATAGATTATGTGAGTGCAAATATTTGTCAGAACTGGTCTTGGCTATTCACTGATTTTAAACAATTGGACAACTGTCATACTGCTTCCCTAGGTGTTAAAAATCAATGATAATGCCAGACTACTTCACTCATTGTTATTTTAGAAAATCCCTAATCAAAACAAGTATAAGTGCTGATGTGTGCTCAGTGGTGGAGTTTTGTGTGTTCCTTGGAAAGACGATATTTCCTGGAGAGAGAGGAAAGGATTAGAAATGATAACCACTTTTTAAATACGTCGGCTTGCTCATGTGTGTGGTGTTTTTATCAGCTTTACAGCAAAAGCTTCATTTGATTTGTGCAGGGATGTGGATAATAAGGAGAGAGGCCAGCGAGCTGATTTTTATAGTCTGTTTGTAGCTTAAACAAAGATCTGGGATTTTGTGGATAAAGACCGAATGAAATACAGCAGATTATGCAGCTTTGGTTTTTTTCAAAGATTTGTTAATTTTTCTCCCACGCAGCCTGATTTTCATGTGTCCACTCCACAGGAAAACAGGGAGTTTTAAAACAGAATTTGTGGCAGAACTGCTCCTTGACTGTGGCTGATTCTTTGTATTCAGGAATGTGCCATGCTTAGGCACTGTTGCATTTGTGATAAACAGGGTTTGAACTTAGACCACTGTGATATTAGCAGGCATAGTTCTCACTGCTAAAATGCCACTGTTCTGGATAAAATCCTTGAAGTCAAACAAGAGGTGGAGCAAGCTGCCGTCTTCACTGGAGAGTGAATATAAGTCAGTGGCGTGGCTCCAGTTTTTCTGTGACACAGTTAGAAAGCTTGATGAAAACTGTACTGCCTTGTCTCCTGTACAGGAGTGGAACGCACAGCCCTGCCAACAGATTTCTCAGTGCAGGCAGAAGTAGTATTTTCCCTTTTTTCATTTAATTTCTTGTGAGCATTGTATACTTCATGCTTAAGTTACGATCACTTGGATGCAAAGTGGCTTCTGGATGCTGAGAGCCAAGTGAGAACTGCTGTTAAAGTCCAGCACTGTGGCTCCTGCACAGACTCTGCAGTTCAGCTTTCTTGCAAAGCTGAACAAGGTGCCTTCACAATAGAGCTCAGACCTCCTGCATTGGCCGTTAGCTGGAAGTGCAAAGAACCAGATAAATAAAAAGCATCACAGAGATGCTCTGTGTGAAAGTATCTGCGTTATTTTTAAATGCGTAGCAGAAAGATAGGCAAGTGCAAGGTGGAACGGCAGGACGACACATAATTTTAGCAGTACTGCTAGTTTTCTTATTCTGATGAAGTTTTTTTGTCCAGTGTTGGAAGAAATGGATGTTTTTAAAATTCATTTTTAGCTTGGTCTAGAATTTAGCTTCTTTCAGAACCTGCGATAGAGACGTTGGTCACATTTATTTTTAAATTCCAAAGGAAACAAATATAGGAATAAAATCATGTCTCCCTGCAGCACTTGGAAAGCAACTACTATTTCATCCACCAGGTACATGACCACCTGGAAATTCAGTTGACTAAAAATTGACTAAACAAAGCTGAAACTGCAGGGAATATTTCCATTGCAGAGAAAGCTGCAAGGAGTAACTCAGCAGCGAGGCAGTGTGATATAGTGGGCAGAGCTCTGGCACAGCTCTGGGGGGAGCATGAGGAGACATGGGTCTCAACTCTTGTAATTTGTAAAACAAGGAAAGCAATGCTTTTCACGTATGTGTTTTAATTTTTCCGATACATGATTTATATACTTTACATTTTCAATAAGCAATCCTTTTTTTTTTTTTTTCCCTTTTAAGCAGGAAATAGCAAATTGAAAGAGGTGGTACAGGCAAAACGAAGCATTCGTAAATAAACTAGAGCTACTTGTAGGAAGATTGAACCAGCTGTCAGTGACTTAGAACAGCTAAGGGATGGGAGCTGATTTTGCTCTTAATAGCTAGACTGTCCCTTGTTTTAGAAGACTGCTAGATATTTTCAGCTTATGTTTGCAAATTTGCCATCTTTGCTGTAGTCTTATCATATCTCATGTACAACTGACACCCTGATGAGAGATTTCTGAGGACAGCTCAGCCTGAGTGATCAATTACTGCATATTCAATCTGTAAAGCACTTCGGGTTCTTAGTGAGGTTAAGATGCTGTCTGAGTTTTCCAGCACTAAGGGTCAGACTCTGATGCTAGCCCTCATATTAGCTAGTACCTAATCCTGTATCAGCTTCAGTGGGGATGTGTGTTGGATGCAATATTATTAACCATGAGTTAAGGTAGCTGACGTAATCCTCAAAAGAATACACATCGGTATATAATAGATATGGTTAAAAAAACAATGCCTTTTATAAAACCATTGGCTATACATGAAGAGGAAAATCTCAGAAAATAATATTCAGAGCTTTCCGAAAAACAACTATTAAGACCTCCACTTTCAAATCATCCATAAGTGTGTTGTATTTTGTGGTATGCTTTTGAATGGTACCAGGCTGTGAGTTCAGATCATGTTCAGTTCTCTTGCAAGTGTCTGGCCACAAAACACAGTTCTGAACGACCTGCTTTTTATTTTGCTGATTTTGAAAGGACTGAAGTAGTGGGGCTACTGTTGAGGGACTGCCAGCCAACTGCCATCTTCAATTATATCTGGCCTTCTTCAGCTTCAGTAGGGTAAAGTCACAAAGTCCCTTTAAGAGCCTTTTTTGCTCTACAGGAAATGTCATGTTTAAGGTATAGTAGTGCATCTATCATGAAGTGTTCAGTTATGGGGCAAAACATTGCTAAGGGAGGTAAATTTGGTCTCTGGGAAGCAGATGAAATAGAAAGCAAGCTAAGAGTCTCAGTTATAAATGAAAGAATTAGTATCAAAAGGATAATTGTGATTGTGTGAGACAAACCCTGTGTTGCTCTGACTTTCATACAGCTGGCCATTGAAATTCAGGGTCAGGTTGTGCTGGGTACATAAAGGCATATTTTGAGGACTTGATCCAAGGGAAAAGCTTACAGTGGGACTGGCTCCATCAGGACAGGCTGCAGCCCCAGACTAGACAGGGGTTGGTACGGCCGCATTCATACTGTAGGACCTGAAGCAGAGGCACGTTGCACAGCTCAGTGTTTCCTTTCCTGTTTGTGATGACCATTGGCCAGTGTGGGCTTTTAAACTGCCCCCACCACGCAGGCTGAGGAACCCCCTGCTCCAGGCAAGGGCATCGTCCCCATGACACAAAGTCTTTAGGTGAGCACCAGGGGGAATTAATTACTAGCTATTTACCCTTGCTGCTAGCCAGAAGGTTCTCATGTAACTGTGTCCCATTTTTTAAGAAGTGGGTTATCTCGGCTTAGCTCAGCATGTTGACTTCATTAGGGACCTTTGAAGGTACCTCCATGCTTGCTCCTGCCAGTGGAATAGGTGCTCTGCGTCTCCAGCCCCCGCTTTGTCGCAGGCCAGAAGCAGAGAGTGCCCCAAAGTTGGGTAGTGGTGGCAATCCTCAATCCTCTGCATTTTCCAAGTGCTGCTTCCAAGAGTGCCAGTCAGCAGGAAATAATTTCTGTGTCTTACTGTCTTGTTTTGTGCGTTTCATTGATCCACTCAGCACTTCAGAAATGGTAGAAACATGACCTTTCCCATGAATTTTTAATATAAGGGCCCTTATCTTGCAAACTCGTCTGCCTCTGCACACCCTAGAGGACTAAAGTCAGGGCAGCTTGATAGGGTAGCAACATTTGTTAGCAGAGATCATCCTGAATCTGGCAGAACTGAAGCCTAAATACTTTCTGATTCTTTTAGAAATGTCCAACAATTTTAGGATTTTTCTATTTTAAATGTATTAAGCAGAATCAAATTTTTAACCTGTGCTTTACATTAACTTTCTGACCATATGGCAGTAATTTCAACCTGTCTTTCTTAGTGCATAAAGTTAATTTTTAATGCTTCAGTTTACAATTTGGAATAAGATTTTATGACATTCTATTACTGTACATCAATTTGACAAGATTCTGCTATTGAAGTTAAATGTTTTAACACACATTTATAGTTGGAAACAATCTCTGTTATTGTGAGATTGTTTAGCAATAAATAAGCTGAAATAAGTAAATTTTATCTGTTGTGAAAATAGTCTGTCATTGTTAAACAGAACTTCTATTATACACATATTATTTACTATTATTTGAATTAAAAAGAACAATTTATTTACATTACAAACTGTAAATTTAATTTACTGTTAAACAGTTAAATTACAGCATTTGTGAAGCTAAGCTGCCAGTAATTTGACCATAAATATATGCGATTTTTTCCCCGAATGCTTTACACAAAATATTATGAAAATGCATACATTACACGAATCCAGAGGAGTGCAATTCAAGCTCTCCTAATTTTTATCTGAAAATCTATCCATTTTCAGCATTAGAAAGTAAGATGCAATAATGTATTCAGAGTGACAGAACAAGGGATTCTGATGGCTTTCAGCATCTAACACCCTTCTTAATGCTTCTAGGTTTTGATCCTTTAAGATATCATCTTGAAAATCATTGTGAAGGAAAGCTACTATAATGTATGTGATACAATGTACCTGGTATCTGCTTTCGTGCATTTTTTTTTTTAACTGCCCTTTTTTCAAGTGCTTTAAACTCATACGTATTTTTGAACTGGTTTCCATAGTCAACAGTTACTACTGACAACAGTTTTCATATAATTCACCAAGGTCTGGGTCCTACAAGGTGTTGACTGTTCTGGTGCTGATCTCACAAGGGTTACCTCAGCTTTAACCTGAGCATGCATCTCTGTTCCCTACTGACTTAGTGCAGTGCTAGCAGAAGGGCTTATATCCGGCTGCTGGATTTGGGGAGGGAGCAGCCTTGTGGATAGCAAAATAAGAGACCTGTCCAAGACTTGACATCAAAAGCGTATGAGCCGTGAAAATGCAGAAGGTCTGAGTAGAGGCTCTAACCCTTTCTTGCTGTCCATTCTGACTTCCAAACTGGAGGCCTTCAGTTCAAATTCTTGCTGGTGTATGCTTCTGGATGGCAAAAGGTGCTGTCATGTATGTCTTCTGCCACATAAACATTAACTCTGGTGGCATACAGAAAGGAAACATATGGTAAGACCAACCAGTCCACTGGCAGGACTAGTCAGGTGGCAACCTTGGTTTTTGAAGGGTTAGTAAGAATTTGTAAGTTATTAGTGGGACATTGCTGCTGTTGGATGTTTTCTTCATCTGCTTTCTCCTACTGTGGCATGACAGAACACGCACAGGTCATCTGCCACTTTGACACTTAATTTAAGCAGAGACCTTAAAAGATCCCTATGGCTATCAGTTAATTTGGCAGAGACTATACAGACCTACTTTAAGTGATCAATTTGTCCCTTCTCAAGCCTAGGCACTTAAAATTTGCATTTTCTTGTCTTAGCTGTGCATTCTGGATCTGGCCTTTAGTTTTTCTGCTACTGGTTGGACCCTTGTGTTTAATTCTGTCCCTGCCTACATAGATAGGGCTGTGTCTCCTCTTCTGTATCTGTACTGTCATGCTCTTTCTTCATCTTCTTTGGAACAGAAATAAGAGTCACAATTTGTCTTATATATAACTAGCCAAACAAGAAAATATTTTAAAATTTGATAATAGAGAACAAAGGGAATTTTAAGATCACCAATAAATGAAAAGCTGAATTGCTTGTGCAAGCGCAGTTGGAATGATTATGAATTCACCATCTTTTCTCTACTTCAGCTACTCTACCCACCCTCCTACTCTATCAAAACTCTCAGATGAAAATCTCATCCTGGCTTTCCATTTTCTTTAAGATCTGCTTCTGTACCCATCACCTCTTACATTGCTGCACACTTGACAAACCAGAACAGCATATGTCTTTACTGTGCTGTCATGTGCAAGAAGCAAATTAAAGTGTTTTGTGAATCTCACTGCTAGTTTCATTTCTACATGATGTGGTACAGTGTGTTTGCCCAAGCTGTGCTGACAGATAGGATGGAGAACATATACCTACCTTGAACAATTATAGTCTTATCAAACGTTAGTTGGCTATGGTTTTGAGTTAGATCTTCTCCTGAAGAGATTCAGTCAGTGATAAACATACTACATGTGTTCTTCACAACTCTTTTGAGAAAATTCCCATTCAGAGCAGAGTGGTATTAGAGAGCACCAACTTGGCTGGATGGTCGTCGGCATGGCGCTGGCTGTATGTTCCTCATGTGAACCACCGCCCCATCCTCTAGCTGCCTCTGGTTTATTTGTAGTTGGCAGATTCGCAAGGAATGCCTTTGTGAGTACCAGCACGGGCAGCTGCCATGAACCAGTTGTTCGAGACGAGCAAACTCCTTTCTGAAGTTAGTGAAAAAACATTACTTGGAGCAGTAAGAGGTCAGGATGTATCTTTTTTAACACCAGGAAAGCCTCTCATTTGAGTCATGCAAGCAAATTTGCTTGGTGCTTCTTGTTCTCTTGCTCTCTGTTATTGAGTTGCACGTATCGAGTTCCTTGCCTCACAGTAGCGTGCCATGGGTACATCTGTAAAAGGTCACTATATAATGATATAACAGTTTGTACTTGACGACATTTTTCACACTGGATTTTTCCTCCTAAACATTTCTAAAAAATATCACACAGTTTTTAAGCACTTCTGAGCTGAATTTGAACAAGCTGCCGTTAGGAATTCGCCATCGCACTGCTCACCCATCCCTAACCTTGAAATGTTTAAAAATAAATAAATAAACGGATTAGCATAAAATAATATAGTAACCCACCGAATTTATTTAGTTTAATTTATGCTAATCATGGCATATTGGTGCTCTGGCAGATAAAATAAAGCTGGTGGAGAAGATTGCGTCGAGGAAGCTATGACAATTAACCCTAGAAATTACCACTCTGAAAGTGGGTTCAGCTTTGCCATTGAAAAGAACCAGTCCAGCAAATTCTGTTAACTGTCAGTAATAAGATGGATTTATTAATTTTAGAGATGTGTAAATTTAATTTTGTATTTATATATACACACATAGGTGCACATGTATTTTCTTAGGGATGTGTATATTCCTGTTAGATATTAGAAGTTAAAATATTTGAAAAGATGAAAATACAACTTAATCCAGGAGTAAATCCAGGTTATTTTGTATAGGCTTTTAATTATTTCTGGCTTATAATTCTAATTATGTTTTTTTCAGGTTATACTGTACATAATACGGAATTTAATATTAGTTTAGGCTTCCAGTAACATCAGAAGTAATGAAAATGACCAAGCAGAAAAGGTTGTATTCATCTTTACTGCTGTTTGATCAGAGAAGGATAGAGGGAGTGTGTCAGGTTGCATCTGTTACAATTGTGCCTTGGCTCTGGCTACCAGAGGAAGCATATTGCCCACAAAAAATAAATAAAATTATTATCATAAACAAACAACTATCTCAGGACTTCTCATGTGCTCTAGTTCCTGTGTGTGCTGATTTGCTTTTAGATGTAAATTAACTCCTTTAGTTTCTGACTTACAGATTTGTATAGCACTCAATGGTAACAGAGTTTTAGCTGTAACTTTTTTCCACATGAAATGAAAGATTGAAATTGGGGGTGAGGGGAGAAAAAAAAATGTTCCCTCCTTCACCATAGACCACATTGCATAAGATAAATGTCAGACAGGATTTAAGTGCAAGCAGTCTTTGAAAAGGCAAGATATTTTTACTGTTTGCTAGGTTGGGGTTAGGATTTTTGTTGTTTTGATTTGCTTTTTAAGGAGTAGAACCACAGGCTTAAAGGTGATGGCAAGGATTTTCCAAAAAAATAGCCTCAATTAGATTTTAATTTTATTTAGGGCATAAGTAGGTGGGCTGATTTTCAATATTGCAGAGCAAGCAATGGCAATCCAAGGCCCATGAGGACTGCAGGATTTTTAGAATCCATCCATTTGTTTTGCTGCTGCTTTTTGTGGCTTTAAATCATATTATCCTGAACCTTAAAACAGTTCTCTCCTCCTGGTTACTGCCTGCAATGTCTGAACAAATGGCAGGAGCTGAGCAAGTAGATGCCTCTGCACAGGGAAGAGTAAAACAAACATGAAACTAAAGCTTATTTTCTCAAAAGCTTTTTGTTTGCTGTTGTTATTTGAAGCGAGGGTCACTAGCAAATTTTTAGGTGCAATTACAATCTCTTATGGATTGCATTACATGTTGAACTTGCATAATAGTTTTCATTTTAACTTCTTGTTTTCAGTCACTTATAAGTTGCCAGAGTCTTCACTTGGGGGTTAAAAATGCTCCCGCTGCACACCTGCCTAGAAATCTTGTTTGCCGGTCTGAACACGGTTTGAGCCATTTTCTAACATGGACCAAGATAAAACATACTTTTCCACTTTTACAGAGAATATTTGTGGACTCTGACAGCTTGTTCGGCTGTAGGTAGAAACTTGAAATTTGGCATGGAAATAGCTCTCATGAAGGAGAAGTGCTGTTGCTTTTTCTAGAGAAAATCGCTTTTGATTTGACTGAGCTGTAAGCCTTTGAGCAAGTGGAAAAAAAAAATTATTCTCTGAGTTTACAGGGTGTGCAGCGGAGGAAAGACTCTGCATATGGTTAATTTAGTGAAAGTGCTGATTGTAGTGCAATATGCTTCTGAAAATGGGTGGAGGCACCTAAGGCTGGGACTTTATAATGTATGAGGGACACATCAGAAGAACTTTCAATTTTTAGGGACTAAGCCAAAGGCCTCCTCCTCTTCTCAGCTCCTAGAGATCTCCTAACTGATGCTCGTAACACAAGCAAGCAGGTTTTCCTACACACACAGAGTTATGTTGCTCTGCCCCAGAGAAACAAAAGAAGGAAAAGACTTTGTACAAATGTTTTTAACCTCCTGTGGAGTTGAAATTACATTATGGTCGCACTACAGAAAATCCAGCAGATCTGTCATGCCATATACACCATGATCCAGGTAGCAGGGTCTGTATCTAATTTATCACTTGCCACATCTGCTGCCTCAGTTTCTTCACTTCTAGCTAATATCAATCCCACATTTAAATCTTTGAAAATCAGTCTTCAGGTATCTTGCACATTTTTAATTTCCTTCAGATTCATTTTTTTTCCAACCATCTTTCCAAGGCCAACATATTCCACCCAGTCCTTTACCAAAGCTTAATTTTTTTGTTTGTTTGTTTTTGTTTTTTTTGTTTTTGTAGACTTCCCATAGGGTGTCTACAGTCTTCTCTTCCCTAAAGTTCAAAGTGCTCCTCTGGATTTGATGGCACAGGACAGAAGAAGGGATCTGTGGCATGTTCCTTCCAGAACAGCTTTTGTTGCCTGGGCAGACAGCAGCTTTCCAGAGCTCTGGCAGCTTCTGCCCCGGCTCCAGCTCCCCTGCACCTCCCTGCCTTTCTCGTTGACTGAGCCCTGAGCTTCCTTTCATGTGCAGCTGTGTCACCTGGCTGTCACTTCATGAGTAGATCTTCAATTCCATCACCCATGAAGCAGATGAAATTGTTGAACCCAATATATACTTAAAAGGCCAGCTCTGTGACAGGCCCGAGCACTTTACACTGTGCAATTTTACTATCTAAAGCCTTACCCAATTATAACTCCTCTGACAGATACTGATCGACACCCCCCCTCCAAAGAGGGTCAGATCCAGTCTCCCCAAAACACCCCTCCATCAACCCCGGCTTGACTTCCTGCCTGCAAACACGGGTACTGAAATCAGGCCAGTGCTCAGGGAGCAAAGCAGTTTCTCAGTTGTGTGCAGTGAGGTGAACAAAACCTCCCTGCAGGACCTTCCTTCACCAGAGCTTCCTCACCAAAGGCTGCGGGTAGAGATCAGAGTGCCAGACCAAGGGCAAATCCATCATAGATCTACCTATCGTAGAAGGGTATCATGATTTTCATATTTCCCTTGTCTTTATTACAAAGCTGTTTTCTCCAGAAAAGCTGCCAAATAGACACATCATTCACGCTTGCTCAGGCCTGCCTGTTGGCCTGTCCCGCTCCGTCAGAGCCAGTAACGCTCCTGACCCCATTGGACTTGGTCCCCATGGAGATTTCAGAGAAGGGATGCTTTTCTTCTTTAGGCCTCTAGCTGCCAGGCTTCCCCACTAAGACTGACACAATGTCAAAGCCAACTCATTCACTGCTAAATTAATTATGTTGTTAATTGGTTAACCTAGGGCAGACCGTATGGAAAAAAATGCTTAATATGTGTTTGTTGGCAAGAGTGGATGGAGTTGGGCAATGGAGATGCACAGATTATGATAGTGGGACGTTTTCGTTGTAAAACATTGGAAGATGATGTACAGTTGAATGTTGTAAAATGTTGCTAATATTATTTGAAAATACAAATCCCTCTGGAATTAAATCGTAGACATGTGAGAACTCAGCGTAGGTAATTTTGGTATCTCTTCACTTTTTCATGCTTAACTGGTACGGTCTTACCATTCTCCTAGCTGCCTGGTATACAGAAGACAGCATGGCACAAAGTGGTAATGGGGTGGTGCCAGTCGAAATGGCGAGCTGCAACAGCTGGGCCTTGAATCCCGTTCTAGCAAAAGGAGAGGATGCCACCATGAGCATTAAAAAAAAAAATAAAAAAATTTCCAAAGGTAAAACATCTACAGCAAAGTGCTGCAAGGAAAAAAGCCTAATTAAATTGCCCAAATCATTTTAGCCCCAGAGCTTGGAAATGTCAGTAAATAAATAATTGGTTATGCAAAGATTACTCTTTTCTGCTAATAGAGCATAGGAGAAAAGAAACAAAGCCACTAGGGGTTCCTTCTTTGATCCATAGCAGGTAATAAAAACACAGACAATACCACCAAAATGGAAAAAAAAAAAAAAAAAAGACATTTCCTTTCATAGCTGTCAGTCCAGTCCTTGCTTTGGAAGGGAGGAAGGCAGGTTATCACTCGTGCATGCATGAAATTCAGCCTTGTTTGCAGTATGATTGTATAAATGGCACTTTATTAAAAGCTAACTGTTATTTGCAGACTTTAAACTTAAACACAGACAAGTTCAGGGATAGATATAAAATCAATATAACTCTTCAAGTATTGCAGACAGCATTTTGAAAGGCAACTATTTAGAGTGTAGCAAGTGATTTACTGATAAGGTTGTTCTGCTGATCCATTTGTTGCTGATTTGCTATACCTTGTCCATTAACATGACGGCAAAATGGGACTGAGAGCTTAGTTTGATTCTGCTGTAGGATTTTTATTTTATCCTCTGAAAAAATTGAGAGCAGCGTATCTGAAAGTTTGTACAAGAGAACTCCTAACACCTAATATGAAGACACAATGTGTTTTTACACAAAACATGCTGTGCATTTCAGATGATTTTTTTAATCATGAACTGTGCTAAAAATCTTGATTTATTTTGGAACGATTACGTGCACACAAGTCTAGTAGTGTGTAAGCAGACCTAATGAAATGCTGGGTTACTAAATATGCCTTTAACTACTTCTTATTGTCTTTATACGGATTCTGATGAAATTATATATGAATTCTGTAGCATTAATATTAATAGTATTTTCCTTGTATTACATGGACTGAAGTGAGCACAGTAGCCATGAAACAGAGTGTCAATATTTCCTTGATAGCCCCATCTTACTACATTAGTTTTCTAGCTTATCTGGTTCTGAGTACCATCTAATAGGTGAATGTCATTCATCGCAGCGACATTGGTTTGATGTCAAATGTGACTTACGCTTTGAGGTTGATGGGATGATAAGTAGCCCACCGTTTCCCCCTGTGGGAGATAATGTCTGCACCAACCTGCCTTTTTACATTCAAAGGTCATGTCCAGTTGAGAGAGCAACATGTACAAATGGGATTTTTGGTACAAATTACCTTTTGCCCCTGAAAGTACAGGAGGGTTGTGACGCAATAAATATGCAGGGTTTTCTTCAATCATCTTACCTGTTCCTATGACTATTCAAGCAATTTAAAAAAATGTACACAGCTTTAGCTTAGATATGCTTGTCTCTTTAATTAGATCCTTCGCCCAAAAAGTCAGTTTTTCAAAGCACAAGTCAGTCAAAAGAAGGAAAAAAAACCGCAAGGATAGACTGGGCAAGTGTCTTTATAGTCACTGTGATGAGCACAGTAGAGGAACTCCTATATGGTTTGAGTATAACAGATGGAAGAGCTTTTGAGAATTTTTTTCTGAAGAGCTTTCTAAGTGAATTCAACAATGATATATTTTTGCCCATAATTTATATTTAGTATTTTAGGTCTCTCATTTTACTACCTACTCTAGAGATCTGAAAAAATAACTAAAATATGAAAAGAGGACATACAAATACATACTGATATAGTGCTGAAAATGTGATGGGAAAGATTCTTATCACTTTCCAGTCTGTATTGTGAAAATACTGTTTTTTAATTGTGGTATTTGATGGTACATAGACACCATATTTTGGACCAACATGAGTTTTAACAGGTAAGGCATCATTTTGCCCAAGGAAATATGGAGTTTATGGTGGTATCACTGCCAGACCTCTAACTGCTGTTACCGTGACACGTAATAGTGACACTAGTGACCACCACTGTTGTGGGTGTAAATTCTACATGCACTGAGCTTTTATACACAAGTTGAAAGGTGAGGGAGGGAGAAGGAAGAGGAGACAATGCTGTACAATGCTTCATGACCAGCTTAAGGGATATTAAATCGACCTTAAATCCTTGCCAACCAGTTAGATGGATAGCGCACTGTTTCTAAAATTTGCAAGTCAAAGGGAGACAGGCCTAAATTCTTTCCGCTATGAAACCCCCACAGTCCTCTGCCTTTCAGGCAGAAGCAAAAAGGAATGGAAAATTCCAAACTAACGAGCGCTTCATTTTTTTTTTCTGCAGTGCTGTGCTTAGAAAAATTGCACTCTTTTTTTTCTACGGCAAAGAAGTAAAATTAAAGTTGTATGACTGTTATAAATATTACATGTTCAGGGTATCAAGAGTACCTGTAGTTCTCTGGTTTCTGAGGGTGTTTTTGAATTAACCCTTTTATAGATACCGGGTGTTGGTAGGAAAGGATAACATTCACGCTTAGTCAAATCTTACACTGTCTATTAAGGAGAAAGTATCCTATCTTAAAGGTGCACTCATTGGAGTAATAATTTGTGGTATTTGTATGTACACCTGTTTGCATGTCTGTTTTGTGTAAGTGGACTGTAGAGCATTGAGAGAAATAGTGATTCGGCCAAGTTTGCCTGACAAGTCAGAGATGGAGCAAGAAACGGAACCCAATGTCTTCAGTCCAGATTCTGTGATGCTTCGTAATTCCTTCAGTTTCACTGAATATTAGAGATTAGTCAATGTAGACATTGGTTCCATATTAAATACATATGTATTCAGCAGCAGAAGGATTCAGGATTCAGGAAATGGTGAACTTCTACTGAATTTCTCAAAGGCTGAGACAAATACGCTGTCCTGTTTCACTGACATGGTTCAGAAGCACTTCTGACTGGTCCTTTGGAGGAGTAATGTAAGACGGAAGGAAGTTGGAGCTGCCAAATTCCTTGGCTGAGATGTCCTAAATCTGAAGGACCCATACAAGCAGGAATGGAGTGTACAGGAAAGCAGGCTGTCCTGCTGATTCGGACAAGAAACGTGCACTGTGCAGTGCGCCGACGTTCAGGCAGTAGATGTAGCCTGGAATTCACTTTGTCATGAACTTCACTTTAGCTGAGCACTGCTCTTGCAGGGGATGAGATCTTCCCAGATACGCTTCCTACATGGTTAAAGCTCATGTGTAGCTTTCTGCTGGGTCTTGTATAAGCAGTAGAGAGTCTGTATGTCCTCATTTCACGTATTCGCAACATCTTCCTACATAAAATCTATCTGTAATTTAACCCATACTGTCCAGATTACAATGCTTAAGAAGAACTTCCATCATAAGCCAAAGTCAAAAAGAATACTGCCCAGTTTGTTGTATTTCTTCTTGTGATACTGTGAATAATTTTTTAAAGCTGCTTCACTTATGCTTCTCTCTTGACTCCAGTGAATTTACTCATTGGATCAAACTTTGCTTTTCCCTTTCATCATAATACCCCAACCACACACCCTAACATGTCTCTGCCTGCCTCCAGTCTTCATTTTGCAAGCTGCTCACAGCCAGCAATAATGGTGTCCCTTCATTTTCTTCATAATCTTTAGCTGTCTTTGGGCTGGTTGATGTTCCCGTAATTTAGGTAAATGCTACCCTATTTAAATAAATAAACACATTAAGTAGATTGTCAGGTATTAACGTAGACAAGACAACCCTAGCGTAATTATTGTTCTGTGCATTAGTGCTTCAGAAGTGGATATTTTCTGTGTACAGCATTACAAGACTGTTTTTGGGGAAATGAATACCAACTCTTAAATTCACTACTCTCTCTTTACTGCAGAAGGAACCGGTGATCTTTGAGAAAATGTACCATTTTGGATAAACATAAATAACTTTACTAATTGTGTCACAGGCAAGAACAACAATTTGAAAGGATGTTAAATTTTGTATTTAATTTATGTGGCAGTTCTTAAAGATTCCCCAACATGTCTGTCTCTTTAAAGTATTCACTTGCTTCAAAGCTATTTTTGCCTCTGACCACTATCTGATGAGAAATTCACATGTGCTAAATATACCCATAATAATAATCTTATTTTCAGTCCTCCACTAAAAATGCTGATGGCCTGAAAGGGATTTGAGTCCTCAGTGTAGCTTCCCTGCCATTATTTTTCCAATGGATTTCAGGAGAAAGAAATGGTTAGAATGCTAAGCAATAGATATTGCCGTAATGTTGTTTACCAATAATTTTGTCAATATAACAATAATGTAGCAATAACAATATGTCAATATAACAATAACAGTATATATAATAATAACGATGATGTTTGTCTCACAAAGGACTCTTAGTGAATAAGTGACTAAAGAAGGGGGTTGGGAGAAATGAATTGCTCACACATATAATACAGTGCCAGGTGTGAGTAGTATAATTCCACCTATGTGATACATTTGGGACAGAAAGGAGTGTTGCAAAATTGTTGAGTTGTTCAATGAAACTTCAATTGGATTTTCAGGTCTCTGGGCTACTGCTTGATATACAGACCATGGCAAACCTCTCTGATCAGTATACATGCATTCTTAGCTTGAAGTCAGTGAGACTATTGCAAAGTCACCTCAAAAAGACCAGGTGTTGGAATCCAGGTTTCTTCTGGAACAGATCTAAATGCCACTTTCCGCTGATTATTTTGGCATGTTTAGGGCAAATGAGGTGCATCTGTACGATCATGTGCCATGTTTTGGTAGCTAGACCACAGCTTGATTAGAACTCTTCTGTTGTCTTCATGTTAGTCCTTTAGCTGAAGAAGTAGAAGTTTTAGTTCTTGCTTCCAGCAGTTCCTGATTTAGCTCAGGTAGATGATAGATAGGGCTTAGGCACAACTACACTGTTAGTAAGTGTTGAACCTCTCTGCTGTAATGCCCTGCAGAAAGATGAGGGCACCCTGGTACCTGGTGCATTGTTGCCGTAGAAGTATTTATGTAGCCTACAGGTAGCAATGTCTTTATTTTTCTCTCTCTCTGCCTGAGCTGGTCTACACAGAAGGCAGCAGCATTCTTGGTGTCCACCAGACATTTCTGTGAGCTGAAACAAGAAAGCTGTAATGAGATTCTGAAGGCTATTGATGCAAACCTTTCAGATTACCAATGAAAGATTAAAACAGACAAACAAACAAATCAAACCCCCAGGCAACAACAACAACAAAATGACTAAACACAAACCCCCAAGATTTAAGAATCTGGGCATTATTTTTGGAAAAAGGTAGAGGGGAATAAATGTGGGTGTTATACCAACAGTGGTTTTATTCCTGCATTGTTTTTGTTATTAAGGCAGTCTGGCAGAGTGGGATTATTTTTGAGAGTGAGAGCAATAGGGAAGATCTCGGCCAGTGTCTAGAGAATACAAGACACTGTATTTGTGAGCTCCAAAAAAGTTAGGAATCGATTTAATGAACTTACTTTTCCAGAAAACAGGTTCATTCTCAAATATTTAACTAGCATGGCCAAAACTAACTGCTTATAAGCGATAGATCACTCTCCAAAATAGCATAAGCTTTAAAGAACGTAGTTTTAAATTTTGTCACTTGATTTCAAATGTTTTGGGTGTGTGCTGGTTCAGTTTTGGTTTTCTTTTGCAACCACTAAGTCTATAAGGATTTTCTTTTTATCACATGAAGGCAGATTCTTATTCCATGACTTGCTATTTAAGACAGTCATCAACTATCGTTAGACTTTCAGTAGAATTATCAGCTAATCGTTTATGGTAGACTGCATTCTTCAGGGTACTATCAGTGAACCACAGAGATGTTCTCACCCACAGGCCACCATTTCTGACTCCCATGAGATGAAGGCTGATACAGTCATGCAGAGCATGAATTTTACTAGAAATCTGAAATAGCAAAACTGTACTTGCTGCATACATATCAGTTAGGTGGAGAAAATTAAAAATCAAAACAATGATCAGGACCTAAACTCTTAATTTAATTTAATTTTAGATTTGATCTCAGACATAAGCATTTGTAACTTTGAGGCTTAATAAAGATAATGCCTATAGGACCTTTTTCTACCATGATTAATTTTGAGGTTTGTGAGCAGTTGCTACACTTAATCTGTGAGGGTCTCCACTTTTGAGTGCTTATTCATGGTGGTAGTTCTCCTTGAAGATTTGGATGAAGTTACGGTGGTATTTGCAAATTCCTGTCCATCAAAATGATTCCAACGGTAGTAGAAGTTACATAATAAAGAAAGAGCTTTATCTGAATATTTAGCCCTGAAATTAAATAATAATTCCAATTATAAATTATAATTATTTTACTTAATTATCATGTCAGAAGATACAGATAGATAAATGAGTCTTTCTGGTAACATTCTGAATAAAAGCAGCATTTTAGTGATCAGGAACATTTTCTTCCTTCTACTATCAAACTGACAGAAAACTACAATGCAAATGTATTCTCATAATTTGAAAACACATTCCTTCAACAAATATTTGATTTGGGTTAAGAAGTGAGGAAGATTATAGCTGTCTCTTGGTGTTTTATACTCAAGTGACGTTAGTTATCTAACAGGAAAAATTAGGAATGTGGCAAAGAACTGCATGGAATTCTGTGTTATAGAAGTACATTTTATTTAGTAAATCTTATTCTCTTTTGTATATGTTAGGTGAAAACAAATGACATTTATCTGGATTTCTTTATGGTACACTCCACTACCTCACATGAAGGTTTGTCACAATTTAGCAGTACCAATAAATGTTTAGGCACATATTATTTTAAGAAATTAATCAGTAGCCTAAATTAATGCCAGGTTTTCTTCACCTTGAAGTTGCTTTCATGTTTAAATGGAATTTGGTTATATAGAGAAATAAATTCTGATTATTTGTCTGATTCATGGACATACAAAAATCACTGTATCAATTCTTGGGGGCTAATTTAGCCTCCTAGTGTGGTGTGAACCTTCAAATATGACGGGGTTGTAATACTCATGCTTCATTTACTAGCTCAGTTTACAAACTCTGAGGATTGTCATCCTTACGTAGCAAAAAATGGGCATAGGCTTACTGCCCTTTTAAACCAAAAATTAGTCAGTCAAGTGAATCATAGAAATATTTAGGTTGCTAGGGTTGTCTGAAGGCCATCTGGTCCAAACTTTGTCTCAAAGCAGGGCTAGCATCAAAGCTAGAAGGTATTCTGAAAGATCTAAGTCTAGGATCTGGTCAGTGACAAAATAACCTATTCATTATTAATTTTATTTTAAAAAATTATTTACTTTAGTTTTCCTTTATAAAGGAAAATAATTGACAGTTCTTCCAGAAATGAAACAGTGGGTCTTTAAAGCACAGGTTTCTGTATTGTATAACACAGTCTGGATTATCTCAGTCTTAGCTCAGTGAAATCCCGTCATTTTGTATGTATAATTTGCTAGACTAGTGGTATGATTAATACTTCAGCTTGCTACGCATGCTAAAAGATCTAGAAGGAAAACAAACCATTCTTTTTCATTTTACAGATAAATAATCTGAAAGGCTGCAGGAGATCTCTCCAGGCATAGACAGGAATCGAGCTGATAGATCCAACTTTTATCCACTTGTTTGGAAAAACCATGTTCTTTCTGCTTGGCTGTCCTGCCCATATGCACTAAAATACATTCTTTTCCCATAGCTAGAAATAAAATCTCAGATTTCTGTTTCCTTCACTACTGTCTAGTAACTGTAATGGCAGGTAATTGGTCATTTTTCCATCTATCTCTTAGTTCATATAGAAGCTATATAACTTGTTTGGGCATTAGAAGTCCATGGTCAGAAATTGAGAGTGCATGTAAGAAACAAGATGACTAAGTTTTCAACAGGACAAGACAGTGCTGAAAAAGAAATCAGATAGAGTTTACTGATTTGACAGCATGAACAAATCTTCTGCAATGAACACCAATGTTTTGCAATAAAGTTTTATGTTAATCTTTCAATTGAAATCATACAATTGAATAAGAGTGTTTTACATTTCAGCCACTTCTCAGACTTGGATTTGTGTGCGTTTCTCCTCAGTGCCATTGTAGATGGGAAGCTGTGAAAGCAGTTACTCATATCTTTTGGCCTCAGTGGTTACTTTGCATTGTTTTATGTTGGTTAACTTTTGCAGAGCAATCCAAAAAAAGCAAGGAGGATGGAGAGTCCGTGGTGATGATCTAAGAACACAAAAATTATGGATCTCAGGGCCTTTGGGCCCTGGAGACCAGCTGTGTTAACTGTACACTGACTGCTTCTCCTTCTCTTCTGCATCTGATGGTGCCACAAGTTTCTGTAAAACTGAGCTCCAGTTCATTGCCACCAGATCTTCAAAAGCACTGGAGTGAGTCTTCCCCTTCCCTGAATATTGAAGGCGAATGGGAGCATTATATGGACAATGGGCTTTGGCAGCTGAGGCCTTTCCCAAATGCATGTGAAAAGTCAAAAATATTTATATCAATCATGTGGAATGTTTTATTATTATTGATAGATACAACCCCCCTCTCTTTCCCCTCCACAAGAACGAACTTTAGGCTTCACTGAACCCCTGGAGGATTCACTGTCTGAAAAAGGAGGAAAGCACAGATAACAGAAAAAGAACTCAAACAGGGGAGAGGAAAAAACAAACTGGAGATGTTCCCAAAGCAGCGTATAAGGCCTTCCAAAATGTCACTAAGTTATTCTCATAAAGCAGCTTAGCTCTAGGTTTTGGCACTCTTCATCCAATGTTTTTGTGTGAGACAGCAAGAAAGAGACTCTGGTGAGACCGGTCATTTCTGGTTCTTTGGTCATTCCCTATCTAATGTTTGGAATATTCATCTGCCTCCTTCCACACTTAAGAAACTTGGTCATGCCTTTCATCTACCTCACCAGAAACCTGGGAAGGAGGAGTGTTTCCTTCCCTCAATGAACCCTTATCGCAGCTGGGAACACCTTTTCTTCTCTCTCTGTGTCTCTGTTCAACTTCGCGTCTACGTATCTTCGAGCATGTTTTTAAGGCCAGGAAGCTCAGCAAGGAGAGAATCATGTCTGTACTTGTACCCATGGTTTGAAGGAATTATAGCACAGAATGATTTACAGATATTTTCTAAAAGGCAGTATTTTGAGGCATGCACAGTCCTTTTTTTTTTTTTAAAGAACAAGCAAAGAGCTGTAGTAATTACCTTCAGTCAGCATAACCCTCAGCGTTCATTGCTGTCACAGAATAGAAAAATATTTCTTCTTTATATTTCTGGATGCAGTGTTTTCCACTTTTAACTGCTGTATAAAAGGACAATGATTTTCTTCTCCACCCCCAGAAGAGTGAGAGATGAATGTTTAATTAGAGCCAGAATTTGTAATGTTCACAGAACAATTTTTTCCCCATAAGTGTCTCCACTGATATGGATACTGTTTGTAGCTCATCTCCATACGTCCTTACTATCTGCTAACAACAGAGCCCTGCTGCAGTTGCTGCATAAGCAGTTTTTGCTTTTTTAATAAGGAGAAGGGAAGTCTTGTGGTTCATCCCAGTGGTGCAGTTTAAGAGAGAAACAAGAAATGAGGCAAACAAGGGCAAAGACAAGATTCTTTTAACCCTCTAATTGCTTTTGCCACATTGCTTAATTTCCATTAGTGACAGAAATTTCAGCAGAGTGTGCCTGATGCACCTCATTCCCCCTCGCTGCCAAGAAATGTCAACTGGATGCTGTCAAATGACTTTTACCTGGCCATTTTTTCTTGCATAATTTGTCATAGCACGTTATCTGCTTCGACTATTGGCTCCCTCAGATTGCTGTGGCACGTCAAAAAGGAGGAGGGGAAATAGCAAACTGTCCAAATGGGATCTGCTCAGCAGGGCCCTGGTGAGAGAAAACCTGCTGAAGCAAAAAAGAAAAGCTGTGGGGGAAGCAGGGGAGAATGAAGACCAGGACACCAACAGCCTCCTATTTTAAACCTTCTATAGAAATCAGCAATTGTTTTCCTCAACGATTGCCCATATAAAACAATTATAACAGAAACAATCCCATTGTTTGTAAAGGAGCTCTTTGCTGCAGCTTGTGCATGAAGTGATTTTCCATAGTCTTCTGAATCTTTCAGAAACGGGTGGGACTCTCAGGGCTGTGTTTTTAAGGTGGATTTGCCTGGCAGACGCTGCACTGACCTGCACACTTTGCATCCTAATAGCCAATTTAATTGCTCTTCTCTGACTTCAATGAAACGACTTACAGAAAGGCAGTGCAATGTTGCCAGGCATAAAATCTAAACCCCACAGAGGGGTGGGATATAGGAAAAGGTGTGATGTTCATGTTAATCACTAATTCCAGTAAAAATGAAATATTGGGGAGGGAGGGTTATATGATCGCAAACATATTGCTGGAGTGGAGCTGCTGTAGTAGCGCTCTCATTTATGGAGCAGTGAAATGTAGGAATGATAATAGCTTGAGTTTATATAGCACCTTTCATCACAAAGGATCCAGTGGTGATTTACAAACTTAAACTGTTATATAGATGACACTTATAAAACAGAACACAATTGCTGTTTTCAGAGTAATGGTCTGAAACACTACGGATTGTATTAGTGCTACTGAAATGATTTGGGCCATTATTGGAGAATAGGTAGGATTTTTTATTTTTGTAGAATAAAAACTGGATCATAGTGGCCAGCTCGTGAGTGAGCTGTGACAGCTGTTTAAATGTGCCCAGAAAAGCAGCACAACACAGGAACCGGCGCATCTGGGGAAAGAAGGTCTCTCTTGTCACAGAAACTTTAGGAGTGGTTCAGTGAAAGCAGTAGCATCACCATCCCATGGAAAAATCCATGTATAAGGGCTCCTGATCTCTACAGAGTGGCACGGGCCTTTCAAGAAGCCTTGACTTCTAAATTTCCTGCAAAAGTATGTCCAGCAGCTTGATGGCCCAAAGCACTGCAGGAGGAAAAAAGGCCTGCAGTCCAGGCTCCTGGGGAGGAGCAGCCTCTGCTGAATTTGCAGTCTTACTTGTGTCGCCTTTAGGTTCCCTTCCAGGTTTCCAGCCCAGGTGCTGGTGCTGCCTGTGATATTTAAATGTGATTTATGGAAAAATACACTGAGGGTACGCTATATGAAAGAGGTGGATCTGACACCTGTAGGAGCTATCATCTTTTTTTGTCACTCATTACCCCTCAGATTGTGATTGCAGAAGTGGTCTATGCTGGCCCAGCTAGAAGGAGGCAGGTAGGAGCAACTGCTGTACAGTTGTACAGTCAGACTCTTTTGTCTTTATCTCGAGTGCCCGTTACTGCCTGTTACAGGTGAAGTTACAGCACAACTTTCTCCAGCATGAATGTATGTAGTGACTCATCTGCCTATAAACTGAGCTGAAACACTCTAACATTTTCTCTGCAGAAAGAAGTTGGTGTTGTGGGTAAAGCTGAAAATCAGACATCTTCGTTTGGTACAGACTGAAAGCAGATGTAGGTGAAAAGGGGTTCAAATGACTACTAACCCTTGACTTACTAATTCCATACTAGTCATGAGGAGGTGGTGCTGACACCTCGTGCAAACCATGCTTCTGCACTGTGCCTGCGTTCCTGTGCAATTATCACCACACAGTATTAAATGGAGGTTGCTTTCATCAGTGCTTTCAACAAGACTTGCATTTCAGTCTGTAGGAATTGTATAAAATATTCACTGTAAACTGTTAGCGTGAAGTGGTTGGAAATATTTAAGAGACGGGCAGAGGAGCTGTGTGCTTTTTGTTTCAGTAACAGATTTAGTCCAACAAGCTGTTGGGGGGCTGTATGCATTTTTATTTTTGTTTTCCTGTTATCCTGATTCATTGCGGACCCATCTACTCCATGCAGTTTATTTTGACCTAAAAACAAAAGTTCCAAATGTAATGTATTCTAAGCACTTAGAATTGAAGGAATGTGTCTTGCTGGCTATATGGAGTACTAACAAAGTAGGTATTTAAAAAAAACGTAAAAAATTTCAACTGAAAGATATGAGATCAGCTTGACGCTAAGCAGAGTGTTGGCAGATCTCTGCATGGTTTTGTAGCAATGTGACTCCCGTGCAATTTACTCTGGAAAATGCAAACCTTAAAACTTTGCGTAGCAATCTGAAAATATTTGTGTCTGTCCTGTGCTTATTCCAGTACAATGTGAAGGGTAATTCTTAATGCAACTACAGTAATACAAACTGATCTACGTAATGGGATTTGTAGATTAAAGCCTAATTAGGGCAAGTAGCTCGTGAAAGCCTCCTCCAAAGTGCAGCTGCTCTCCCAAAAAATGCACCATAGAGCAACTTGTAACAGTCTTTTACCAAACAGTTCTGTATTTGTAGCTAAGTAGACTAAATATCAAAAAGATCATTGGTCCTGAATTTATATCTTGGTTCTGTTAAAACTGGAGTAAAGAACTAGTGAAGGAGATGAATGCTGTGGGGTTGTTTTTTGGTGGGAAATGGGGAATTTGCTCAGGAATATAAAAAGTTAAAATAATCAACTATATGTAATCCTTTACAAATGCCTGTACAAAACTCAAAGCTATTCTTAATTCTTCCCCGGGAGATCAAATACTCTGCCTGGACAGGTTGCTTTTTGAGCTAGCTAGAATATCGGGAGACCATGCTTTTGTTCTATTTTACTTTAGCTTATAGTCTTATGTATTCTATTATTATTATTATTATTATTATTAATGTTTTAATAGGTTTATTTCTTATATATGACATATAAGTTGACGAGACAAAATAGGACAATAATATACTTTCATGTAGTCACATTTTATTAATTCTGGATCAGTACACCTGTTCAACAGAGAGATGCTTAAATTTAAGCCTGTGTATCATTACTTCACTAAAATGTGATCTTACTGTTCTTGTTCAGTTTTTGTTCACTACTTTGGTAACACTGTTGTTGATGTCAATGGACATTCTGCCTCAGAAAGAATTCACTAGAACAAAAAGGAAATTTGAAGGTATGACCTAACCTATAAAGAGTTGGATTTGCTTGCACCAGAAATGCTGGCACAGGAAGTAGCTCTTTCTTACACAAAGGATGGTAATCATGTGCAGCTCTATCCAGCTGAAATTACAAGGGAAGGTTACAAAGACATAATACAAACCCAAATTAGATTTTGGTGAACTGGGCAAAACTAGCACCTTACCCTTAATTTTTTTATGTGATTTCCAGTGTCCCCAGTGGTCAAGACCTTAGATTTATTTCTCGTAAGAAGACTTGTGTGTCCAGGAGCAACACATGTGAATTAGAAGAGAACAGAGGGAAAATAAGTCAAACAGGAAAAAAAACCCACAACCCAAAATAAAAAAAAACCTCGAAGCACTTTTATTTATGTGAGAAGAAAAAGGTGTGTGCCTAGAAAACTAAATCAAATTCTGTGTGTAGATCTGAGAAATGTTCTGCTGTTTTATGAAAATTTGGTGTTGATCAAAGAGAGGGAATCAAGCAGTTAGCTTCTTTGAATGAATGCTAAAATGTGTGTTTTATTAGGGTTTCTGGTACTTTTCAGAAGTATGGATGCCATCCCTCTCAGCTAAGCTTGCTGGGACTCCGGGAGGGAAGGTCCCATGCAGGACTGTGTGCCACTGCGGCTGAGGGGGCCCTGGTGAGCTCCCGCTGCTGTAGCGCTTCAGTGCAAATGTTTCTTTTCAGCAGGCATCTCAGCAGAGAGTGCTGATTTAGAGCAAAAAAATTTGTTGATGTCTGTTTCGCTGATGGCCAGTTTTTGTGGGAAGTCAGGGCCCCTTGGAGACTGCATGCCAGGCTGTGCTGTTACCTGCTCGTGCTTAGTTAGCAGCAGACTTGAGGCAGACCTAGGAGAAAGCTCAGCCTTTGCCAGGAGTGGTTCTGAGAGAAAAGAATCTGTTCACTGAAAGACACAGAAAGTCTTTTCTTGTGCAAAGTCCCCCCGCTCATTCAGTCTTGTTTCCCGAACTGACTGTAGGCTCTTCTGCGGCAGTTCGGGCACCACCAGAGAGGGTGCTGCGTGGCTCTGCATCACCTGGCTGTAGCTCCCAGTGCAGTGTGCCCGCGGGGGGCATGTCCCTGGGGACACAGCCTCCCTCCATGTGGCTTCGCTGGAGCTCAGCACTCTCCCGGCCGCCACCACTGCTGGCACTGCTGCCTGCCGTAACACCCACCCCTGGCAGTGCTGCGCCACACGACCCTGCCGCTTTCCAGCCATGCCGCACGCCCGTATCTCCACAAAAGCCGACCCGCTTATGTGGGTGCCCCCAGTCCCCTCACTTGGACCATGCAGGGATTAGAGTACGAGCTTGTTTCTTCTTCCTTTCTCTCTGCCTGGTTGTACAACCCGCTACTGGGGACAGGCAGCGGCTGCCAAATTGCATCCTACATCTGTTCATTTCCAAACGCGCCTTTGTTAGGTGCAAATGAAGGCCTCATTATTGGCTGTAAGTATGTAGTCACTTAGGAAAATAAGCCGGTAAGTAAACATCTGAGTGAACAAATTGGTGATTTGCATCTACTTGTTCCCTGAATACATTCACAAGTGGTAAGAAAAAGAGCCAGTGTCTCCAAATACATCCACGTGGCATTTCCCCACAATATACTTTTTCAAATTGACTGTCTGGCTTTTGCAGCCAAGCGATATGCAGCAAAGTCTGGAGAGAAGAGAGATAAATGTATTGGATTTAGTAATATGGAGGACCGTGGTAAAGGTACAAAGACTACTTTCCTTCTGGAATACTTCTGATTTACTCCTAAACACAAAGTTGGCCATATGGAGAACTTTTTATGTCTGAAGAAAAGCAGCTCACTAATTCAGGTCTGCAAGGGGAACTTCTGCTTCTTATGACAGTAAATCTCTGGGCTCTCCATTCCTACAAACTTTCCATTTTTCTGTTCAGTAGACTGAAGTTTAGATTCAGAAACAGTATAGAATTAGAAGCAAATAAACTGTTAGAGAAACTCTTAAGTCATATTGACTTAAGTGATGAGATCATGCCAAGAAAGTTAATACAGGCAGCTCTAGGGGAATGCTGATCAGCTGATTTATTCACCTCTGTTTGTTCTAAGCAAAAACATATGTCTAAGAAGGCTTTCAAAGCAGAACAAAAAGCTGAAAAACCAAGTTTCCTTTAAACCACTGTTGTCCTCACTCCCTTCACTATATAGTTTTCATATAGAGATAAAACAGTATGAAGACATGAACACACAGCATAAATGCTTTTTAAAGTATCTTTTCAATTCTGCATTGACATTTATTAAAAAATAACCTTGGATTCCAGGTTGTGTGGTCCCCACATCACTGGGGCAGAATGTGGCCATATGTTTCTGCTTGCCTTGGTCACTGCTGATCTCCCTTGCCCACTTTGGCTATGCTAGAGGCCACTGCCTGTGGTTTTATTATAAATGATTTTCTGCAATTTATGCTTGCCTGTAAGGTTGTACAAAGATAACTTGACAACATAAGATCTAAAATGAGTTTAGGCTTTTCCAAACTGTAGATGCACATTGCCCCCACAGGCACATGGTGCCATGTTAAAAGGGTGAATTTTTTTTGTTAGTCCTCTCCTTTATGGGATCCAGTCTCACCTTGACATGCAGATTTGCTGAGAGTCTGTTAGTGTTATAAAGAAACAGGATCCCTTTTTCATTCTTCAGAAAACTCTCAGAAATGGAACAAAACAAAAATTCCAGACAAATGTGCATGACACACAAGCATCCTAGGAACACTTAGAAATATATTCTATTTCTAGACCATAACCTTTCCCAGAAGTTAATAAATAAAGTTGTCTACAACAAATCTGTGCTCTGGACTAATTCAGTGTGGACTTTAATATAGTTAGTCATCCATCAGTATGAACTATAAAGCATTTATATCAAGGCACTGAAGAAGCTTTTAAATATTGTATTTTTAATATATTTAATAGAGACTTATAAGTTTAGTTGTGATTGACTATCAAGCAAATAATGCACATCTCACATGCAAACATACAGCTCTGAGGACTGGCTGTGTAAATTAAACTCATTTGTGTAACTGTGCTTTTGCATGCATCTGCCTGTTTCTGTGATAGATGGAGATATTACCACATCAGCAACGAAAACCCCCACCCATGAGAGAATTCATGTCTCTGTTCATTCAGCTGTCTATGGCCAGAGTTTTGAATCCTTTCTCGTAAGGATTCTTTGCGTGTGTCTGGCTTTATTTATGTCTTTGCTTACATATGAATTTAAAGGCTATCTTCTCTTCTGCTTCCATATGTAAGCATTAAGAAACACATTTAGCTGTATTCACCAGGAAGCACGCATGCTATTCTCTCCAAGATCATATTTTTTGTTCTTAGATGTTGAGATCATTAGATGTTAGACCACCAAAGTGTTGAGAGATATTGTGTCTTTGCTGAAAAATTCATTACCACAACTCTTTGTCACAGCAGAACCATAAAGGGATCCCTGACAAAGCAGGAACCGACTTCTGGGGGACTTTGCGAGAACCTTGTAATTGAGTGGGTATGGACCAACCACCATTGCTTGAAAGGGCAAGTCAAGTTGTTTGAAAGGGAGAGAAGTGATGAGCGTGGTCTGGATGAGAACTGCAGCCAACAGTGAAAAAGAGAAAGTTTAGACCAAATGTTATGGGAGAACGTCACATGGGCCCTATGGTGCTCTCCACTGAGAAGTGGTTAAATAAAACAGTTGGTTGGATTAAAAAATACGTAAATAAGGGGTTGGGAAAAGTCACAGAAGAGTCCCTCAGGGGATGATTTTACATGGTTTCAGGAAATGACCAAATAATACATTCATTCTTATCTCATTGATTCATCTTAATATGAGCCAAAAGCTCTTCAAGTCTCTGAAGAGGCACATGGCTCATCATTTTTCAGTGTATATAGGTGACAGAAGTGAAATCTCATGTTCTTTCTTTCTCTCCAACTAAGGCACTCACTGTTAAACCTGATACACTCTTAAGAAAAGACTTTCCCCATGAGGCACATAAATCCTAGTGAACATAAAGATTCCCCAGTTGCTGCGGGATGGAGAATTTGGATGTAACCAGAATCAAAGTTACCTTTGAATTCCTAAAGCAAAGATGCCAGTTCACTAGCACAGGAAATACTGCTCAGTACAGGGGGTTCTGATGAACCAAGAGTTAACTCATTATTTAAAAAGCATTTGTTGCATATGCGACTAGTGATCATGAACTTCTGTGAATAGAAATTATGGCACCAGCCAACAATATCTGCATTTGATACTTTAAAAAACCCCACCTTTTTACCAAAGCTGAAATCTCTCCTGGCATAAATGATGGCAATATTATATTTAGAATCGGAATTGTAAATCTTTCGTATTGCTGAAAGAGATTGTACTGGTTGATCCAAAAGCGATGACTGTAAAAACGTGAAAAAAGTTCTGAAAAGTCCCTGATAGAAGACATGTAAAAGACATGTAAAGACATCTTTAAAAAGTAAATACAAGTAAATATAGAAATAATGGGAAAATGTGAAAGTAGAAGCAGTGAATTTAAATTACAGGTTAAAAATGCATGCAGTGGATAAGAGAAGCTAAAGAAATTAATGAGATATAAGTAGAAATAGAATTAAAATAGTAAGAAAGATTTTAAAGGATATTAGGAATAAAAATCACCTTAATCCAAGACTAGGTCCGTTGCAATATGCAGAATGTAAAATCAAGTAATACAGAAAAGTCAGAAATGTTCAACTAATAATTCTGTTCAATGTTTGAAGAGAAACAGGAGATGATATGGTGGATGAAATGAGAAGTTTACCATCTGCAGTGAAAGAGAATGTGAAACAGTATCTGCTATAATTAAATGCTATAGAAACGAAAGGCCCAGAGAGTGTACAATTAGAAGTCTTAAAGGAATTATCCAAGGAGCAGAAAGAGCTGAATCACTTGATGACTGAGACATAACTTTAGGACTGGACATGGATAATTATCCGTGGAAGACAGGCTTGATGGAAGCTTAGATGTCACAAACAAAAGCACATAAGGGTCCGGTGGGTAAAAGTGGAACTTAGACATATTCAGCCTTGAAGGAGACAGATTTTCCTTGTATTAAGGTAATTTAGCATGGGAACAGCTCGCCAGGGAAGGTGGCAGACTCATCAGTTGGAGACTAAAATGAAATGAGATAACTCTTAAAAGAGTTGCATCTCAGAAAAACTCTGTCCTGTGTATAGAGGAGGTCAGACTAGATGATCAGAGCAGTCCCTTTTGGCCACAGAGTGTATAAATTATAAATTAAACTCAAACTAATTTAGAAAATGATGTTTCAACCCAAACTAGAAACTAATTTACTGTCTCCTGCATTAGACTCTTCCCTCTTACAATGTCTCCAGCATAACTGCCATTGATTTTTATTAATTAATGGCACATGTTTCTTATGTGGTCTGTTTTGTGGCCAGTTAGTACTTAGGCTCCTCTTATATTGCTGCTGTATATGCACGTGTAATGAATTATATGTAAAAAAGGACTGTAAAAGAACTTACACTGGAAAGATAACATGAGAGGCAGCAGGTGGGCACAACAGCCACATTGAAGGGGGCTGAGGGATGGTACAATACCAGCTAGAACTGAAGTGTTTCTGTTGAATATAATAAGGATGCCATCTGTCCAGACATGCCTGAATGTACTGTGGGGGCTTTTCAGCGAGACCGGCTGCCCTAGCAAAAGGCTCAGGAGGAGCATTAAAAATGACAAGGAGAAAAATTTATTTAATTATCAAAGAATCCGACTCAACAGAGGAAGGCACCACAACGCTGCGAATACAGAGAGCACATGCACAGAATCCAGGCCTACATAAATATAAATATTTTCAATGTTCTTTTTTTAGAGGATGTTGGATGTAAGGATGTTGGCATCCTTAGAGAAGCTGAACCAAGTCATTGAAGTTACTCCTTGAAAACCCTACCAAGAAATATATACGTCTGTTCTGTAACAGATACTTCCAAAAATATCTGAGCAGTAATGGATGTTTTATCATCAGCTCCAAGAAAAGATGGGGTACCTCTCCTACCATTTAAAATAAGTTTAGAATGGGTATGCAGTAAGAATGGTTGCTTGTAGCAAGTGAGCTTTTAGATTGAGAAGAGTCGTATTGCTTCCTTCCCAATCACTTGGAAGGGCAGAGTGTATCTAAACCTTGTGAAAAATACCCTGCTTTCAAATTCTCAGTGGCAACCTGTGCTTTACTGGGTACTTTTCACCTGTTCAGACACTGTTCTACAAGAGTCTGGTTAATTATTTTTAAAGGATAAAGACAATAAAAGACAAAATGAGCCAGTAAGCATCCCCCAAAACAACTTGTAATACGTGGAATATAGTGGGTTTCATATACATATACATATATATAAAATTATATATAATACGTATTATATAGTATTTGTTTACTTGTTTGTTTATTTCTGTAGCTAGCTCAACTGGCTATGCTAGATAACCTGTAATGATTCCAATATTTCTGGGAAAGCATCTTTGATGGACTGGGAAAAATAATCTTAGACTACAGGCAGTGGTATGCATATTGATACCTTTGTCTATAGCTGTATGTGGGACAACTGTATAAAAGGTGATAGAGAGCTTCAAACCTTTATGTGTCATCTCTATCTCAGATGACATTTAACGTGCACTGTATATGGTACTCTTATCTGTAGCACTTCCCAGAGCTTGTTAAGAAGCAGAGGCAGCGGTTTGCTAATATGCTCATATATACAAGCACTGTGCAGAAGTACACTGTGCAAACTGAAATGTGGACCATTTGAAAAGTGGAATTTGTCCAGTGATTTTAGTGGGCAACAGATCAGACCCATACCGTTCGTCATCATTCCTGTTTAAAGTCCCAGCTGTCACGTCTGAAGAGTTTTACAAACAGCAGCAGAAGAAAATCTGTATTTCCCAGCGACTAGTTAAAGTCATTCACTGAAGTACTGCGTCTGTCTGAGGGAGAGCAAAGGTCCTTGGGGTGTAGTAAGGCAAGAGAGGCACCAATGGGGATTTTCCCAGCACCAAACCCCCAAATCTGGGCCAACAGTGTAGTTTTTTCGGAGGCTGCATAAGTCAGTTTGTATTAACATCGTGGCTGATGGTCCTTAGCACAGGAAGAAGGATTAAAAAAAAAAGATTCTTAATACATTTCTCAGGGCCCCTTGCTTTTTGCATTATCATCTATATACCTGCCTGCCTCTCTGGGTGTCTAGTTATCAGTCGTAGTGTGGCCTTCCTAGAATGCTGTGTGTAGTTATCATTTGAGCTGCTTTTTCAGTCTGCTTTTTTTCTGTAGAAATGTAATGAATATATAGTGCAAGCTGAGGTATTTCTAATATCCCCATAATTTGGAATTCAGGTGCATTGAGAGAAATTGGTGATGCTATTCCTTGCCCAGTCAGTTACTTATCTGGAGTCGTTTTGTTTTTCCTAAAAATTGAACAGTTGCAATCCCAATACAAATGTTATATAGTTTTAATATATCATTACTTATGAAAGCAGAACTATTGATTGCAAAACATAAGTGACTGCAGATAGCTTCTTTTGTTTCTTACTGTGTTTGGCCTCACCATCTCAATTCTTAGATGGCAACTCTTTTTCTTCTTCTATACAAGGCACATTTCATATTGTATTACTGAAATGTACAGCTGTGTTTAGTAGCTCCATCCTCTCACATTTAAGAATAGCCGTGCCTGATTTTTTTGAGATTGTGCCAATATTCCAAATGGCTTCTCTTTTGTTTTTGAGAAGTTAAAGCTTAATTTTGACATTTATCAGTTCTGAAGTTATGTTTGGTTTCAACAGCTTTTTTTCTAAGATTCATCATCTGAAATAACCCGCAGTAATTACAAGAATTTGTCAGGATATTGCCGATCACCTCCTGCACGTGTTTTTTTGAGAGAAGCGTGGGGGCAGGATGCGAGGAAGCATGCGGGTGTGCGCGAGCCCTGCCTGGGGAGCGCTCCCCAGCTGCTGCCCGCGCCATGCGGTGTCAGCAGCAATCCACCTCGACGGCTTCCTGATCTTCAATCAGTCTTTATGGCCCCTAGTTGCTTGTTGTTCAAGCTGTGTGTCACAGCCAGTCACAACAGTTACTTCAAGCAAATTTTCACACTCTTTGGCTCAAACTGCTGGCAGCATTCCTAAAGACTCTGAGGAAATAATTCCACAAAGTGGCATAAATTAATGTGACTAATTAACATGATGTTAATTATTTGTAAATTGTATGTTTGGATACACATTACTTGAGAGGCATATGTTACATTCAATGTTTACTGAAACAAGTGACTGCTAATCGCATCTCCTGAGTGTTCCTTTCACAACAGTCAGCAAATAGAGGCTTCTCTAAAAATAAAAATTGTGTCCTAAGGGAATGCATGAACTATAGCATGCAGTGCAATGAGGAACTGGAGTAGAGAGTTACCTTCATGTCGGCCTGAGAAACGCATTGGAACGAGTTTCATAGGTAGTAACTACTTTCACCTCACGTGTAAGTCAGGACGTATGTAGTATATTAGCAGAATGTTTTTAAATGATCAAGCCTGTGGAAAAAATAAATGGAGCTCATGTAATTCAAAGTTGCACACAAGGACAAGACCTCAATTTAGGGTTGAAAAAGCAACAGTAACACGGTTGTTTTCTAACTTTTGAGTTTCTGATGTGGTGCTGAAAGGGTCCTCCTGCATCATTAGCAGTAGATGCACGGCACTTGAGTGGTAAGTGCAAGGAGGGCATAAATACGACATGCTCAGTAACCTGCGACTTTCTCAGCACAAGAGCCTCATACAGTGGGTTACAAGCTGTCTACAGACAACTGCTCCAACCGCACCTGGTAGCAGACTAAGGTACACATTATACTGATCCCACACAGGTTCTCGCATGCTCTAGAGGGCATCGACAGACCACGCTGGTGCTCATCGTTGCACGCTGCTTTTGTGAACAGGGAGTTTAGTTTTGAATAACAGTACTAAAGGGGTATAACAGAGAAATGCAGTAAGTCCAGTGGTGTGGTACCACAGGCCACCACGTCATATAATCCCTTTATTAAATTGGTCAAGCTCCATTATTTAGGATTGTTTTCTCATTACTGCTGCCAGAAAGTTATTTTAGAATACAAGGCGGTAATGCTTAGAAACTCTTTTGTAATTTCTAGATTACATTTCTCCATGATTGCTTAGAGCTATTTTTTTGTCACATCAACATTCTCTTTTAGATTAAATAGTTCTTTTACCTCTCTCATGTTTCCCCTCCAATTTCATTTACATCACATCTTTCAAAGTGCAGGTCCATGGAAGCTTAATTACTTTAAATGCTGGGTTATTTTCCTGCCACAGCAGCTCCCTAAACTTACTCGCCACCTGACTGCACATGCGCTAGTGGTGATGTAAAGGAGAGGGAGGAACCATGTGGCTGGAATAGAAAGACAGAGAGAGAAATATAGATGTATAGAAAAAAGGACAGGCATATGGTAGCTGTGAATTACGTCAGTTTAAGCTGCCATGATACACCACCTTCAGGCTTCACTTCTCTATACTGAAAACATTAGCTCTTATTTAATCTCTTCTCATGAAACAAGCTCTGAACCTTTCCAATCAAACCCATCTCTTCATCTTTTCTAGTTCATGTGTTGTGAAGAGCTGTCACACTGTGGTTGCTTTCAGTTACAGAGCGTGGATAGCCGGAGTCATTCAAAGCGCTCTCGCATTGCCTGCCTTGGCCTCCGGTCTTCCCAAGGTCTGTGGCATTTGTGCCAGCCCCATGGGGGTGTCTCAGATACCCTACAGCATCGCAGATGGCACCAGACACTTAACGTTGGCCATCTCAGTCAAGTCCTGCATGACTGATCATTTTAGATGTAAAATTTCATCTCCTACCATGAGATTTATGTTATTCCTGAGTCAGCAACCTTTATATTATTCAAATATTATTGAATTAAAAAAAAAAAATCCTATTTTCTGCAATTTAAAACCAAACAAACACTGTCTTGAGAATTATTGGAATCTTTTGCTGAACAGAATAAGTCTCCATTTCTTGAACTATGCAGTTGGCAGCTACAGAAAACTCCGTCTCTAAGAGATGTACTTTAGCAGCCAGAGCCGAACGGGAGAGCATGGTCAGTACAGACAGAACATTTGGTGACTGAGGTGACTGATCTAACAGCCTCTGATGTATTTTATTGTGTGAAAAGTACAGATTTTTGAGAAGTGGATTTTCAGTCACAGTAACAACCATATCCTGGATACTAGGGAAACCTTTGCATTTTACCCTTTCTCTTCATCCTACCATGCTTCCTATTCTTGCTTCAATGCATCAAGGCATTTGAGCTTCCCAGTAAAGAAAAAGGTTTTGACTTTTTTTTTTTTTTTTAACACAGGCAAATGACATGTTTCCCTAACATTCTTTTAAAAAATAAAGTTTCATCTGAGGCAAACATCTAGCCTGGAAAATTTCAGCTAATTAATTACAGCTTGGCAAAGACATAAGCAACTGAAACCAATGTATTATATTAAAAAATATTAAGCAAACTTAACCGTAGCTCTTGTCTATAATAAAAATGTACGCAGGCATACATATGTATATACTGTGCTATTTTCTTATATATGTAATGAATAATGCAGTTCATTATTTTTGGAACTGTATCATTTGCCGTACTCTTTCAAGCCAGCTCCTGAATTCAATGGGGCTCATTGTATATGTAAAGTTTAATACATGCATAACTCTTTTGCAGGATCATATTCTACAATATTAATGCGGTATTCACATTATGAATTTACCTGCCTGAATATCCAGAATATTTTAAAATATGGCTGCACACATACTGGCAATTAAATTACAAACCCTAGCATTCTACATTTTCATGCTTTCTTTGTGTAAAGCAGTTGTATTATATTGAAAAAAAGACAACATGTAACTTCTGGTTTTTTTCCAAAAATAAGTTATTGTGGTTTATAGTCTTTTTTTTTTTTTTTCTTCTCCTGGAAGAGGAAGGGAAGATACATTCAAACACAGATTTTACATTTTTCTTGTTTAGGTAGTATTTCGACAGCTGGATGCATGAATCCTCTGCTGGCAAGGGTGGGGTGGAAGACCCAGGTGCTGCTATGCTGAGGTGCAGATGTTCAGCAGGCTGGTTTGGGGCCTTTGTTGACTTAGGTCTACTTGAATAAAGAGCCTTCCACAAGCAGAGACTCTGAAAGTCTGTTTTGTGACTAGGAGTCTGATCTGTTTGAACGCTCTTGACTGTTAAGTTAAAGGGGAAACTCAGCTCTGTTCATGGATGGGCAACTGAGACTGGGATTTGGTGCTGAAGTTATACAGAATGCAATAGTGAGCTTATTTTCAGAAAGTTACAACTTCCAGCCACTTTTCAAAAGAAACTTAGAAGAGCTTTATTATGCCACAGGTCATAGTGACTCAGAATTCTCCATACAATGCATTTTCAGATAAATGGAAATAGGTGAGTACTGGGAAAAGTTTTTGTTCTATAAAAACAAAAATGCAATTTTTGAGGTTTTGCAGTCATGTTGAAATCATATTAAGGTTTTTGAAAAGAGAAACAAGAGGGTGAAGAATTACATAAATATAATGACTAACAGCAGGTCTTTAAGCTATGAAGTCTATTTCAAATAGAAATGTTTATAGATCTCTTCCTCAATTGAAGTAGTTTTCTTAGCATTTAGGTATTTCCTAAATGTTTCTGACAGTGGTCAGACAACAACAAAAAACCTAGGATAACTCAAAATATTTTTACAAAAAACCAAAATATTGATTTTTTTGAAAATTAAAAAATAATTATGATCTTTCACTCATATATCCCATTCAGCCAGGCAATTGCTAGCTGACTCAGAGAGCAATTGAATCAATTACACTGGCCAGGCCACCCTTAAAAAGGTGAGAGAATGTGCTGGCAGGTCCTGTCTCGTGTGGCTGTGCTCAGTCATGTGAAACAGAGCCACTACTCACAATAAAACAACACAAAGCAAAGTTAGGATAGGACAGGAGGTAAATAACAGAAATTGCAGAGAAGAAATTGCAACCTGCGGGCAGAACTAATCATCAGAGCTAGTGTTGGGAGATACCATGGAAATATGTCCAGAGAAATACCATTTCACTGAGCACATGTGCTAAGGACTGTTTCTTTGGGGATCTGCTTTCCCCAATGGCATAGTCCTTCAAGGCTGAAACCTTGCCCAGGCAGCAGGTCAGCTGAAAGGAAAGCTTTGGTTTGCTTGGTGGCCCCTCCATCTTGCAGCGCTTCAGTTTTCACTAGACGTTTCAGGCACAACCCAGCCGTGATTAGTCTGAGGAGAGGACAGGCTGAGACCTCGTGGAATCAGCTGTATGACATGAATGTAATTTTAAGGGCCTGACACAGACCCCAAAGATTTGGCAGGGAAAACTGACTTCCATTCAACTACTTAACTATTTGTAGTTTTCTTTTTCTTGGTGACTGTACTCCCTGTGCTGAACAGCCCATACGAACCGTTGTGAAGTCCCAGTTGTGAAGACCTGTGCTGTAAGGCTGACAGCCAGTACTTGCTAATCCCATGGATTTCACTGGGAGTTTGACCAGAGCCCAAACACCAAGACACCACAGGAAATCCAGTTTTCTTGCTGAATTCCTCCAATCTCCAAGCGATATTTTGAAATATCCCTAAAGAAATTAATTTGAGAACTGCAAGAATCCTACATATATTATGAAAATTGTAACCAAAGCTATTGCAATCCCAGACTGCACTGAAGAAAGCTGGTATCAAATGTCTCTGAATTATCTTTCGATGTTGAAATAATTTCAGACACATAACTTCTGCAGTATTTTCTGGGGAATAATTTAAGTTTCAAAACTGTGATTTCTGATTTTGTTTTACTTTCTTTGATATTTTATATTATTTTAAACTTTTATTTTATATTGGTTTTAGCTCTTTATATTCTTTGGCATTTTTTTAGAAATTTTCAGCCTCATAGTAACTGCAGCTATAAATTCATCACAGTTGCATTCTAGCTGTAAGATTTATGATGATGCAAATCCCCCCAAAAATTCAAGAACTGGATTTCTAGAAAAAATGGGTTACAACTATAAAACAAGGAAAGTCATCAAAACCTAACAGTAGTGACTTTCAATGTATATTTTAATGTGTTCCAAAAATTGATCTGCCTTCTGGAATCACTGCTGCCATCTCAAGTCCAAAAGGTGTTTTCTGAAATGAAAAATGATAGTATTAGATTTTCAAGAGTCTCGTTGGGTGTGTGCAGAAGGTTGCCTGCAGGTAAAGCTGCTGGGAATAGACCCCACGATAACATGAAGTAATGGGGCAAGGAGAAACTTCAGGAGGCTGGTGGCTTTTTTTACTTGAAGGTCAATTTTGTTTGTAGGACAGGAATGGAAGAATCTGCAACAGATTTTGGGGAACCAAAGGGTCAGATTAGGCCCCTAAAATTATAAGTACCTCTCTGGCTGGGCCAAGTGAACAACTGCTGTCTCTTATGGAGTTTAAAATTGAAGTCAGCACCTTGGATTACGTCCTAATTTCCTAGTGGCAAAAATTGTGCCGATATATTAGATGTTTTTAACTTGAGCATATACTCATTCACAAAAATAGCCAACTAAGGTAAAGTTAAACTGCAGGCATATAACTTTTTCCTCTATGCATCATCTTTCTTTTAGGGGTGTTTCTATTTGTAGGTTATATCGTTGGGAAAATGCATGTCCCTTTGCGCAAAACTGGAAAACCTTCTCTTGCTATATCCATAAAGGACATATTCTTGTTCCTCCCTTCTCTGCCTGATGTGTGACACACAGGACAGGTACACCCACCAGCCTCTCTGGTTTTGTGTGACGAGACACAGGTCCAGCCGTTGTTAGGGCACCTATTGGCACTGTGCATCTCAAAGATGACGAGTTTCAGGTACGTAACCTTCCCAGAACGAAAAACCACCCCAGCATCTCTACATTAAAATGAGGCTCGTTCAAAAAGTCACATGAATGTGAAGTTCCTATGTTAGCTGTATTCTTAAAAAATGCAATGACATTCAGTGATCCATTTTAAGAATTTTTGTATAATATTGTCACAATTTGCCTATCCGTTACTTAGACATCTCTGATGGAGAGATGTCATTTAAAAGTGCAACGGTGATGATACTTGCTTGATTTATAGTCCATTCTTCTCCCTAGCTTTCTGGCCTGCAGTGGGTTTTCTATTGTTGTCTGTTGTTAAATCCCAGCATAATGGATACCACAGCTGCAGTGGACAGCTGTGATTTTTACTGACTTCTGTCTTGGTGTGTGACTCAGCTATGCAGTTCAGTACTCAGCCCATGTGTTTTGAAAATGGATTTAAATAATGTAAGTGTATATATTGTTTAATTAACAATAGGCAATGTTTATTCTTTTGAACTTCACACTGTTGAAAGAGAAACAGAACATGTGTCTGTTTTGAATTTAATATTGGCATTCCCTATGTGCTTAATGAGGGAATGTATAGGACAGCTGTTTTGGATGTATACAGAATGTAAACCCTTGGTGGAGTGTTTAACTTTTTGAAACTACATTTAATTTTGAAGTCTCATGAAAGGTAAAATAGTCACAAAACACTGAAGGAGTCATATGATATTACTACAAAAACAGCAGGAATATGGTATGTATTAGCCAGGATCCTTAGTACCTAACATCATGTTTTGGTGTTTGAAGAAGAGTTTCTTGCCATCATTTACTTACTAACTACTTTTTTTTCCCTGCACAAAAGCCTTAGAAAGTACCGTCATCATCCCTGAGCTGAAATTGAATTGATATAACAGCTTTTCACTAGAATATCCCAATACATTCGACTTGTCATGTTGTATGTTGGATCTTGTCCATTGAATGACACCTGATACCTCGTATAATTGAACAAGAATTGTATGCTGCTATTGTTGGGGTTTGTACTTAATAACAGGTAACACACGTTTACATGTAACTTGCTCGAAAAGCTGAATATTTTCCTCCAAACAACTTCTACTGGGAGAACATCTGTAAACACACGCTATCCTCATGTCACTTCTCTATGGAACAAAAGAAGAGAGAAGATGACATATTTGCACACACTGAAATGGAGCAGTATACCCAAAAAGCATCCCAAATTTAGCTATATGCGCAAAACCCCCTGAGAAGTAAGAACCATCCCTGAGAAGTAAGACAAAGACATAATGCACAATTTGGCCTCTCTGTTTTGTACCTGATAAGCCAATGAACATCCCATAATCTCATAAAGCAAATCTAGATTACTGAATAGTTTGCAGGTGAAAAGCCCAGTGCTAACTACAGTTTAAATATTTAAATAATAAGTCCTCCATTGCATTAGGTACAAATCTGTTTTCTGTCAACAGTCAGGCACTCCAACCTAGGATTTTAAAAAGAAATATCAGTCGTAAATCTGTCTCCAGGCTGCATGAGCCTCTCTAATGTGTAATTTCAAGAAAATTGCCACAGGACTAATGTGTATCCAGCACTGAAGCATGTAGCACTCTCCATGAGATTTGGTGTGATAGAAAAGTGGAAATAAAACCCTCAGTCTCTCCAGGAGGAGGTACATTAGTGTAGTGGTTGGCCATTTTTAATATCATTTGATATCTTGTAAATGCATAAGAGTATTGAGAATTAGTAGTCTGTTTTTCTTGTGTTGCAACAGGAGGGCAGGTGGTTTTCTAGCTCTTCTCCAGGTGAGAGCCAGTTTTGCTGGCAGCAGTGGTATTTTAAGAGAGGAAATAGTGTCGGTATTTCCACATTTTTATCTGATTACAATAGCTACTTAACAAGATTCTTTACACCCTCAGTCAGGGAGGATGCTAGCTACAATCTGTTAATTAAAACTGGAAGGGTTTGGGTTTCCTTGTAAGAATTTTGGTCAACTGTCAAGTGAGTGGTCAGAAGGGACACTGGATACTTATGACAATATTCAGCTTCTAACTATCAGGGTCAAATTCTGTATTGGATTGATAAAATTGAGAGTGTAAGGCTGTAGAATACAATGTAGTAATAAAATTCATTACCTTGGATATCTGGAAAATTATGATAGCAAAGAACATTTTGAATATATACAACTAAAACTTTTTGGCTTTGGAAAACAAGATTTGCTGCTATGGATCAGCATATGGTTTACTGTTCCATTTGAAGTAGTTTGATTTTTAGCTGGTTTAATTCAGAGGCTATCACTGTATTAAAAAAACCCAACTTGTTCTAAAAAACCTTTTCACCTAATTATGATTTACATGACTAATGTAATTAATGTAATAACACAGGTAATGTTTCTCACAAATATCCCAGGAATAGTATTATCCATTTATTACTTTTTTGGTATTTACTCTTTGCATCTATATGCTGTTGATTTTTCCTGTTAATAGTTTATTTAATTTTGTACTCTCTTGTAGAATAACTTTCCATTACAAGAAATACCTTGCATAGAAGATCAAATATTGCGCTATGTAGTCCACTCATTAAAGAATCAGTAAGCTGTTTTCTGTATTCTAAGTAGCTTGTTCAAAGTAGGAGCTTGCAAAAGTAATAGTGAGACACCTCTAGTCTGTTTTTTCTGTTTCCCTGGATATAAAAGGAGCAGCTGGATAGAATCTGTCTGCCATATTAAATAACATCCCAGTAGGAACCGCTTCTCTCTCAGAGAAAAGTCTGACACTGAAAGACTTACCAAAATGTGCAGACTGTAGATTCTACTTTGGCTTTTACTTTAATTCATCCTATAGGTTATGTTCAGGTATATGTTGCTACTTTTCTACATATGATTTTTAATGAATGTATTTTTGAGTATTTAAATTAAAACCTAATAAATGGAAGGGGACATTAGATTTTTCAAAGGAAGGATGTAAAGCTCAAGTCCTGAATTCTGAGTTTTAAACTCCTCTGGGAGGGATGAAAACCCTATAAAAATATTTTTGGTGGTGGTTACAATGTGCATGTTCACATATTACGTATGAAGGTAAAAGCAGTGCGTAAGAATTTTCTGAAGAGCCCTGTGCATGATGAATCTGCAAATTAGATGCCAGTTATTTATTTTATTTAAATTGTATAGCCATTTGTCACAGAGCTTGGAAAAAAGCTGTAGGTTAGAAAGGGTATGTTGAATTGTACACGGCTTAAAATATCTGAACAGCATTCTGTTCAGGTGACATCTTCAACTATTAAGTACAAGGTACTCATCATCTGAGTGCCAAATATAGAATGTTAAGACAGCTATTTGGCATGTTGGCCTGTTATATGTACTTTTTCTAAAATTTATGTGATAATACTTGTTAGATTTTTAACAGTTTTCCTTTGTTTTGTAATCAAGATTTCTTGGTGATTATATTTGGAATATGTTTGTGTAGGTGTACACAGACACACACCCTTAGACATATGTATAAAATAATGAGGTAACAGTTTATACAATGGTGAGCTATTTATGCTTAAATGTTGGTTACAGATTCATTATACTCTTTGACATCATTATATTTATATGTTTAAACCATGAATAATTCTTCTTCCATAGCAAACTAAGACTATATTATTAAAAGAATTAAACTGTTGAAAAATAGCAGTAGTAGTTAACCAGAAGTTCACCTTGGTGAGTTAAATTCTCCTATTTAACTCACATCCACTCCACTGTGAGGGGTTGTGAACGAACTTCATGCAAACCTTTTCCTGCACTATACCTGCAGGAAAGCAGTTGTTGTTATTACAGGTTTCAGCTGATCTAAGAGTAGGATTTTGTCCAGTAGATTATATTGCATCTGTGCATAATTGCTGTATCAGGGGCTGCTCCTAGAAGCTGCCCCAGGAGACCAGACACCACCAAGGGGACCCCTTGCAAATTGATAGAGGTACAGAAGATATAGATGGTATAGATGTATGCTGAGGCCAGCTGAGGTGCGGCATCGGGAACTGGGTCAATGGTATCTTGTGCCGCGTTGCCTTGCTCTGGTGTGGAGGTATGTACATGCCATGAAGAGAAACCCTCCAGTCACTGAGGAAAGGCCAGGGGGAAGACTCTCTCATGAAATCGTAGAAATGAAGGGAACATGTTACAGAACTGATTCCTTTTTCATTCTGGGTCTTTCTTAAGATGATTGTACAGGATTGTACTCCCCCCTGTTTGCTTTATTTTTCTTTTGGAAAGGAATTTTAAAAAGGAGTGAGCAAACGCATGCTACCTTCTGTGAGGGAGATCAGTAAAATGCATGTGCCCACAGGATGGGTTACAAAGGCAACTTTGGCATTAGAGATAGTGCAAGTTCCAGTGATATTCCCTGTACAGCAAATGAGGAATTACTCTGGCACCTGCAGTTCCTGTAGTAATAGAAGAAGCTCATGCAGTAATGAACTCTGTTATTTTTATTTATTTTTATTGTGACCATCCATAATGAGAAATATTGGGGCCTGTCCCCGATTACTTTCCTGCTCAGAGTACTGTAGTTCAGTGCAAGACCACTGCTCAAAAGCATATGGAGAAGAAGTTTAATCCCACAGTCATGCAGGTTACTGCTCTAGAAAATAATGTATAGTCTAGTTCATCACATAGGAAAAACATGAGTTAGTCTTATATTCAACTGTATCTGTGATGAATACTGTGTATTGCTATTGATGTATAACATTTTAACAGAAAGTAAGAGAAGCTATTGTGGTAATCTAGGAAACAGCTAATTTTCCTCATTTTTTTTTCAGCTGTTCCTTACCAATGTACTTGGCATTGGACCTTAAAACTTTCACTTCTGATATAGAAAGTGTAGAGGAAAATGGAATCTGCCTGATAGTCTGGCTGACAGCTTCATTCAGGAAACAATAGTTTTCATCTTTTAATTAATATCATCTGATTCATTTGCCAGACCATATATTTTTTCATTTTGCTGCTCTTGTCTGTAATCAATTCCTTGATTTTTTCTTCTTGGAAAAAATGTGTGGTTAGGTTATTTTTTCCCATCGTTCCTCCTGTTAACTCTAACTTTGCCTTCGTGCATGTTACAGTGTATCCCAGAAGGTCTTGACTAATTTCAATAACTAAATAATCTCTGAGGTGGCAGCAGCATTTCTTAGTGTTCTATAATGATTCTGAGAAACAAGATTAAATTTAGTGCAATGATGACATAGGAACCCATTAATTGTCATGAATAGATAATATTTAAATTGTAGAAACATTTTACAATACAGGTTTATATTAACAAAGTCCAGGGTGAAGCAAATAAATTCATAACTGCTCTTCAAGCCTGGAATTGTGTGTCTCAGTCTTACCTGAGGAGAAAAGGAAGCTGCTGCAGAAACTAACTTTATTCATGTGATAGAGAGTGACATTGCATCAGAGGAAAAGGGTCATCACTTCTGAGCTTTAAACAGTCTTTTAAACATCCTACACCCAGATCTTTAAGTGATTTGGAGCTAAGGCTGCAGAACTGACCTTAATATAATATTCTGGAGGGAACTGGCGTAGCTAGTGGTGATAGATGTGACATATTCTTGGCAGTATTTCCAACCTTTTGGCTGGAGTAGCCTTAGAGGCCCTTTGGGAAGTGTTTGGTGGCCCCCTGTCCTGTTGTCTGACTACAGATGTGGTTCTGCTGTGATCCAGGTAAAGCAGGAATCAACCATATGGCAGCCACATGCCTGTCACATATGCCTCCTGAGCCATGATGGGACATGTAAGCAGCCTCCATCATGTCACGAAGGGCATGAGCACTCCCAGCATGTGATGGATGGGAGGCTCTGGAGCTCCAGAAAGCAGAAGGCAGCGAGGCAATCCCAGGAGGCACAGCTGGCCTCTGGGCTGGGCCTGGGCAGTCTTTCGTTCAGAGCATCGCTTCAGATTAGACAGCATACTGCCATATTCGCTACTTATGGTTTCTTTCAATGTGATGTTTAAAGCTCAGGCAAGCTGCACTGTTACAGCCTGGTCAGATGTTTCTTTCAGCTGCAGATAGGCGTGTTAATTTAGTTACATGCTCTCAGAAACATCCTTGTTATCAGTTCATAGTGGTTGCCTCCTGGGTGACTACAGTTCCCCAGTGAAGATCTAAAAAGCTCCAGGAAAAACTGAGTCCAGTGGCGCAGAACATCTTCCAAAACTCTTTCCACAGTCACATATTAACTACTGAATTTAGGCTAACAGCTACAGATCTTCCAATGATGTTGACTTACTTTCTAGCAATAGCAAGCTCAATAACTCTGCCAGAGCACAATGCTAATCAGCCTCTAATCAAGTCTCTAACCAGCCTGGAAAATGCGTTATCTGTTTGAAGAGCAGAAATTCATGTATTTGTCATTTTTTATTTTTCTGCCTAGCACTTATAATAGCTTTTTCTTGCTATGCTCCATCTGCTATGAGAAGCCTGATACATTCTCACAGATCTGTGCTTTTTCACTTCTTTTCCCGTATTGTGAAGATGCATGAATGCTTAGTTTGTTAATAGATATAGGAAGATAGTTATGTTTAAAACACAAGTTCATATAACAATGTTTATTTCTTGCAACTTATTTTCTTCTAAGGCTGTATACCAAATCTACATGATAAGTTATCCTTTTTTCTTACAACCATTTTAGATCACTTTAGATTTTTTAGTGCTTTCGTTAATTTCTTGCATATAAGTTGTCTTTATTTCATGGGTTGCTCTGAAATAAAATTTCTTTAACGACAATTTTCTTAAGAGGTAATTTACTACCATCTCATTTTGTCTGACCTTTAAATTAGTTTTAAGCAACACGATATTAGAACATTCAAACAAATGCAACATAGATTTATCAAAGTTATTATCGCAAACTACACTGATACCTAGATACAGGAAATGTGGTAGATCTGATATTATTTGGACTTCAGCATTTGATACAGGATCACATATGGGAAATTATTAGTCCAGTTCAACAAGGTGGATGTTAGTAATGGTACTGCAGAACGGAATGGAGCTGAATAAAAAAGAGATGACAACAGGTTATGTTAAATGGAGAACTGTCACAGTGGAAGGAAGATATCAGCAGAATTTTTCAAGGATCAATCTAGAGGACTTGACTTACTTAACATTTTAATTAATGATGTTGGCACAAAATGTAGAAGTAGAGGAATGGAATTTGGTGGTGGCAAAATATTGTGAGGCATCATTAATATAAAGGATGATCAGAATATTACACAGGAAAAATCTTCTGACCTTGAGGACTCAAGTAATAGAAATGAGATGAAATTTAAGAGTACAGATGGCACTTAAGGGCTGCTAAAAAGAATTTCTGCTAGAGACTTATCAGTTGAAAACGACAGAGGAGGCAAAAGACCTGTGTGTAACAATCAGTCATAGAATAACTGTGAGTCACCGATGTGATACAGTTGTGAAGAAAGCGATGTGATCCTAGAAAGTATCAAATGAGATATTTCCTGCAGAGATAGGGAAATGTTAATGTTGTAGCAGCACTGGAGAGCTCGCTTTTGAAAAAGTGGACACCCATTTTTAAGAAAGATGAAATCCAAGTGGAGCAAGCGTTAGGAAGGGTTATAGGGATGATTAGAATGATACAGAAGCTTATGTTGTGCTAACAAAGCAAAAGATTGTGGCTCGTTTAGTCCAGTAATATAAGGTTGCAGGAGTCTGGATTGCTGTCCACATGGTCTTCAGAGGGGAAACAGCAGCATGGGAGAAAAGTGGGACTTGACACTAAAACAAATGGATATGAGTGAATATAGGCTGGAAATTAGAGGAACATTTCTAGTCATCAGATCAATGGGGTCTGAATCAGTAGTAGCAGTGGAGGAAGAAATGGACTGGTTTTAAGACAGCTCAGTAAGCTCGTGGAAAAGATTATATGATGTGATTTGCTGAGTCAGTAGGGGACTAAATCTGCAGATTTATGAGGTCTTATGTTCTTTGTTGTTGTTAATCACCTATGTATGCATCACATGTGGCACAGCTTGCTTAGACCATGCTATCTTATTTATCCTCAGATTGATATTGAACAGCAAGATGCAACCTTTCCTTGAGAGGCATCCTCATTCATACCTAAAATATTGCTCAAAAGTACTCAGATATCCTCATTCATACCTAAAACATTGCTCAAAAGAACTCAGGCCCAGAAGATTTATGTATTTATTAGAGGTACTTTAGATTGTACAAAAGCTGGATTGTATTCTAAAAAAATTATGAAATTATTCTCATTTATGTTAAGACTGCATTACATAATTCTGGCAAAGGAAACACAAAATGGGTGTAAATAAAACTGCTGGGTTGCTAAGAGGACATAAAACACCTTTAATATCAGTAAAACTCAGGTCTTCTTTGCTGACACGAGTACAAACCTTAAAAAATATGAAAAACACAGTGTCTGCTCTATCCATTGAATGTTCACTTCCACAATGTCCTGGTTTCGGCTAGGACAGAGTTAATTTTCTTCCTAGTAGCTGGTATAGTGCTGTGTTTTGGATTTAGTAGGAAAAGAATGTTGATAACACACTGATGTTTTTAGTTGTTGCTAAGTAGTGTTTATACTAAGTCAAGGATTTTTCAGCTTCTCATGCCCAGCCAGCAAGAAGGCTGGAGGGGCACAAGAAGCTGGGAGGGGACACAGCCAGGACAGCTGACCCAAACTGGCCAAAGAGCTATTCCATACCATATGACATCATGCCCAGTATATAAACTGGGGTTAAACCACGACACACAACTAATTCACTGGAACAGTGTGGTAGTAAGTTTTACTGAAGTAAGAGGTTGAATTTGGCTCAGAATATAAAAGGAACTTCTTGGAGGTTACGATGCTTGCAATGTGAGTTCTACCAGTAGAAATTCAAATGCACATCATTTCTAGCAAGATAATAAATGTGAAGGTTCTGGGCCGCTAAAAATGTTGATCTTTAGATACCTGTCAGTAACAATTAACTGTACAAGAATGTTTTCCTACTAAAAATATTTGTAATGGGCTAAATTATTTTCTGACTTTCGGAAATAAAAATAATTTAAAAATATATGCAAGAGAAGAAAGAGGCTCTGGTGAAAAAAGCAAGTCTAGGTTATCTAATTTCAACTGTGAAGTGGTTCTTCATATTACTCCCCTACTGTAATGGAGGGAGGGCGGGGTATGTCTTTAAAGAGCACTTTAAATGACAAGAGTTGTTATTAAAAGAAAGTAGAAGAAAATTCTTAGAGGGGAGCATCTTGGGTTTGCCTGGCTCACACTACTGGAGAATACTTGTCTTGCTTGAAAAATATTTTAGTATTACAATTACAGAACCCTCTGAGCTCTCTTCAGCGCAAAGTATCTGCTGCTTTACCATTATGGACATTGCAGAAGGTTGTGCATAGGGTTCTGCAAAAAACCAATTCTTCCAGCATAAACATCCTTTTTGCAAAAAGTTGAAACAAAAAAAGAATGCAGTACACTGACATGTTGCTAAGCAGCAAAAAGGACATATGTCAAGAACCATCTCTGTCTTTTGTATTACTACACTTGCTTTCCTCACACCTTCATCACACAAGTTATGATTCTTACGTAGCCATAATATGGACAGAAAATGACACAGAAGGTAGTTTTTCCTCCATTTCTTCTCCATTTCCTTTTTTAAAGATCTACTGTTAAAGACAGGTCCCTAGTGGGTCTAAGCTGGTTGAGACATTACTAGTTTCAGGTCAGTCCAGGGCTTTAGGCATTTTTGGTGTAGCTGATTAATTCATTAGTTGATGGGCATCATGTTGAAGTCTTTTGGGCCTGGGTTACTCTCAGAAATGAAACGAAAATCTCGCCAAAAGGGAGAATATTAACCTTAGAAATAAAATTGGCCTCCCTAGACCATGAGGAGGTTAGCAGCATTCTGCTGCTGCTTTGCTTTGGCTGGGATAGTTAAGACCTGCAAAATGGTGACTGCCAGAAAAAAAGAGGTAATTTGAAAACATGACCAAGCAGGAGTTTTGAGATGGCTTGCACTGACCACTAATTTATGTTGCTGACCGCGTCTCTTATTCACTGGAGCAGGTGTAGTTGCTTCCTAGCAAGTTTTCACTGAAAAAGCATTAAGGTCTCCCTCTTGCTCTCCCATAAACATTTATTTGTGTGAGTAGTTTCACTGACATGTATTTGTAAAGTGTCTTGTATTAAAGAACTTTTGCTAATTGATTATATTTTTTGCAAGGATGCCTTTTATGGTAATCACATTCCATGGTTTTAAAAGCATTTATTTACTGTGAAACTATTACAGATCACTTTCAGGACACACTGTCTTCCTGATAACAAATGTCTCCTGAACTGAGAAAGAGCTTTTCTTAATTTAAAATTTCAGTATTGGGATTATTTTTTATTATTACAGCCATTTAATAATTTCTTCCAAGTAGTTTCATATTTTCAAGGTCAAGATTTTTTAAAAGGACTAATGAGACCCAAATTTCTTTTCACTTCTATCAGAACAACTGTGATGAAGTAATGGTGTTCTGCAAGTTGGCACTGGAACAACAAATTATACATCAGCCAGGATTCGTCAGCCAGGGCACATGCCTTATTCCCTATGTGCCCTATGACTATATGACTAATAAAATGCCTATTTTTATTGTGTGTGGTCCAGCTTCAGAATAATAATCATCCTTGAAGATTAAATTAATGAAAAATCAATTTAGCAATCAAATATTTCAGCCATAGTGGGTGGCTGAGTTAAGAAAGTATTATAAGCAGAATATAATTTGTTCAGCCATATAGGCAGTTGTTGAATTTCTTATTCAGCCATCAATTACTACAAAATGGTTAGCTGAAATTACAATTAAATAATGGTTGCAAACCACGCTGTTAGAGCACAGTCACATGTGGAAACAGCTATAGTTATTTTAAAAGTGACCATCCCTGCTGTTTGCTACTGCTCTTCCTCTGGAGGTGACTGACCTCAGAGGGGGGCTTTTGTCACGCGCTGCCTTGCCAAGTCAGCTTCAGCCACCACCAAGCCCTCGTTTGGAGTAGGAGCCTTCACGAGGGCTATTGTGGTGTCTCCCCGTGGGCTTGTAACTCCCAGCAGGATGACAGCAAGCAGCTAAGGCTGGTCACGTCTTGCGTTGTTCCTGCTCTGCCTACTGCATGGGTTTGCCTGTGAGCACGGGCCTTTGCTCACATGAAGTATTCCTTAACCCCTTTCATGGTGATAAGTTTATAATGGCATTCTTCATGCCTGTATACAAAGAGGGATAAGCTTTACCTGAATAATATCTGTTTACCCACTACTATACTACTGTGACCACTCTTGGAATGTTGCTGCTATAAGTATTTCAATAGTATTTACTGTCCTACAATTACACTTCTATCAAACTGTGTGTAGATTAGGAACTAGGCTGTAAGAGCAGTATTTTCAGCGAAAGTATTTGCCATAAGCTTTCTGTTTCAATTTCCCACATGTTCAGTACCCATCTTTATGACATGAGTGAAAATAATAAAGTGCTTCTTGATGAAATAATTGCCCCCAGTTTACTGTGCACCATAGGACATTATAGAAGACATGGGAGAGGCTTTGAAATTTGCTGTCAAGATTTTGAAGGGAAAATGATGATAAGTTAAGGAAGACTTTGGGGCTCATCATGAGTTTGTGATTCCATTTTAGGGCTCAGCTTCTCACAGAAAAGCAGTGACATAATAATGCAGACCAAGTCTTTTCTTTTTATGCATGGTACAACGTTTTTTTAGTACTTACTGTCTCTCTCTCAGAGCATTATATGCTCGCTTACATATTCAGGGGGAAAGGTTGTTCTCTGCAAGCTTATCTGTTGCAATATTTCCAGCCATCCTGTTTTAAAGCATTCGCTAGTAGGCATGCGTATGCAATACACCATGAACAAATGCCAAAAAAAACCCATAAAAACTTATTTTGTGTCTTGAAAGAGGATGTGGGTTCAGTTGTGCTCCAACACTGCACCACTACTGTGTCTTTTTAGTAGTTTTACATGTAGGCGTTTGCTATTAGGTGTTTGCTATTGTTAAAAGTGACAGCTACATCCCCCTCTTTAGGCAAGCCTTTTAAAAATAAGTGTGATTTACATATGGTTTGCATATTTTAATTCATAATTTGCATATGTTAATTGACAGTGCATTGCAGCGACAAATGGTATTGCATGTAGTCAGCATGAATTGTAAAGAGTTACAGGAAAGTTTGTCTGCTCAAAAGCAGGGTCCCTTCTGTATCTCAGCAAAGACTGAACTGCTGTTGACTTTGCCCAGTGATGCTGAGGGGGGTTCTGTATTGCACGCTTCAAAAGCATAAGTAAATAAACACGATGGTCTGCTTCCTATTTTCAAAATACGTCTTGCAACTCTGGAAGGGAATCATCCCTTGCTGTCAATGTCTTTCATGACAGTAACTTTGTGCCACATCATATAGAGATCTGCTCTTAAAGTGAGCCTACATTTCTGAAACTTTTTCAGGTAATGAGGCTCTTAACTTTACCAGCAAAATAACATATGAAGTAAATGTCTCTTGTAACCATACAGAGGAGTCTGCAAAATATGTATTGGAGGAAACATCCACGTTTTTGCTCAAAAAGGTGTTAGATAGGAAAGGACACAGTAGGGAATAACTCCTTTAATGATATTTTGCTGAATATTGCAACAGTTGACCTGTACTGGAATAATCTTATAAAGGGAGCCCACTGGGATCCTTCCACTCTGTAGCAGACACACTGGCATCGGTTTATATATTTTCTAGGCCACTATGTTTCAAATAAGAGCAGTTTCATATTACTACTGTCAGTGATGCATTGAGAAAAAATAGTGAAAAAGACAAAAAGAAAACCTGTATAATTTTCCATTACAGTGGCACCAATGTGGTATCAATAATATGGATCATCCATCTTGCAGTAGTGTATTCCTGTGGTTAGCAAATATGCAAGTGGCTGATGACTCTTTCCTTCAACCTATCTAATGTTACTGGCAGTACAGTTTTTATTCAATGTTTCAGCAAGACTCCTGCTTAGTATCACATTTAATAAAGACAACGTAGTAACTCCTGGTAAATCTAGGAGAATGGTTCATAGATGGATAGGTAGTTGGAAGAATCCCCCATAATTGTCATCTCACTGTGCCCATTAAGAAACATCCATTGGCAGTCACCCTCTTGGGACTAGCTGTCAAACTTGGCAGGGAGCACTGCTACATTTGCTTAAGATACGTCAACCCAACATGCCATGGTCAGTTTAGTAAGTATGGTGTATGGGAAGGAGTTGATTATTCCACATCAGTCAGCTAGTTATATAAAGGTTTTGTATTTCAGATAAATCACTATAGAATATACCAAAATATTCTTAATTTCTGGAATCACTGGGGAGACAAAAAAGACACCCACAACATAGATATTGTCATTTTTTTCGTGATACTGGAGTGTAAACATAGAAGTTTCTCTGAAAAAAAGTAAGAATTTTTCTTGGTTTCTGATCGCATTTGGGATAAAATTTACTCCTTATAAAGTAACACCACTTTTTCTTGACACTGTTAAGAATGTCATTCCTCAAGTGTAACTTGTAGCTCTGATGCAGTAAACAAAAATGTTGTTTTGTTAGTACTACCATTTGCTCTTAAATCTTCTCACAGTTGCATGAAAACCTGTGTTCTGAAATTCAACTATTCCCATCACCTTTCTTGAGATTCCACAGTTTTGGGTGCATTTATCACTACTCAGAACATACAGAGCACCGATAACTTAACAAACAAGTGGCAAACACAAATTCTTCAGTGGAAAGGCTTTGGGTGACCTTCTTGTGAGTGACTTCCATGTGAGTACCCCTTTGAAGGACATTGAATGGAGCAGACGGCTTATGACATGGAAGAATAAAATGTGAATGGGATGACATACAAGTGATGAAACTCGGGGGGAAAAAAGCAGGTGGAAATAACAGAGGAGGAGCAAAAGTTCAGCTCCCCTACGCAGCATCCCCACGCAGAGCGAAGGCTTCCTGTGAAGTTGCCTCTTTGGGGGTGTAGCCTGCCATCTGCCTCGGAAATAGCGGATTTTTAGGAGAAATTAAAGGTGAGAAATGTCACTCAGAGCCACTGCTTGTGACTACGCTGCACACCACCTCATGGGAATAGCTCTGGGAAATCAAACTCATGCTGCTTTGCCAGCACAATGTGCATATGGTTAGAAGCTCCTGTTCCACCCCAGTAGGATATTGCGTGAGTGTGTTGGCATAGAGGATTAGCCTGAAGAAATTCAGAATCACTTTGCTAAATGTTTATTGCTCCTGGAGTGGGCACGTGTCATGGTTTAACCCCAGCTGGCAACTAAGCGCCACACAGCCGCTCGCTCGCTCCCCCCGCGTCGGGATGGGGGAGAGAATCAGAAGGGTAAAAGTGAGAAAACTCATGGGCTGAGATAAAGACAGTTTAATAGGTAAAGCAAAAGCCGCGTGCACAAGCAAAACAAGGAATTAATTCACTACTTCCCATCAGCAGGCAGGAGTTCAGCCATCTCCAGGAAAGCAGGGCTCCATCACGCCTAATGGTTACTTGGGAAGACAAACGCCATCACTCTGAACGTCCCCCCCTTCCTTCTTCTTCCCCCACCTTTATATGCTGAGCATGATGTCATATGGTATGGAATATCCCTTTGGGCAGTTGGGGTCAGCTGTCCCAACTCCTTGTGCACCCCCAGCTTACTCGCTGGTGGGGTGGTGTGAGAAGCAGAAAAGGCCTTGACTCTGTGTAAGCGCTGCTCAGCAGTAACTAAAACATCCCTGTATTATCAACGCTGTTTTCAGCACAAATCCAAAACATAGCCCCATACCAGCTACTATGAAGAAAATTAACTCTACCCCAGCCAAAACCAGCACAGCATGTTATGTAGACACAAAGCACATACTGTAAGAGAGGGCTGATATTTTCTTCTTTCAAAAATATAGGTCCCTATATACTGATACGAGTTTAATCTGCAGTAACAGGTGAGATGCGGTTGCATGGTGTGGCAAAACCAAACCACCCCATGAATCTTTTCTGCAGTTCTGTGGCATGCATTGTGTTACATTGTGCAGTCAGTGTGGGCACCTACTGGGTACGAAGCCCAGGGGAGAAGAGTCTTTAGTATCACATTGGTTGCTGTGAATTGTTTTCTATGTTAACTTGTGTACATTCAAATATTTAATGAGTTAGTTATAAGTTCCAAGCCATAGCTCAGACCATCAAAGTAATTTCACTGTTTTCCAATGGCAAGCAAAATAGCCATCCGTTTTTAAGAACCACTTGCCTCTGAGGTTCTTGCAAAGGCAGGAAACAACAAGAATTTCAAGCTCAAAAGCCTGGGAGAATGAACTCCCTCATATGATTTTTAGCACTTCCTAACTCTAACCAGATGTGAGGTATGCAAGAATAACCTTTTAATTTATATTTCTAGCTGTGCTGATTCTAGGAACAGGAGAATAGGAGGGATGTGGATAAAGTACTGTATAAAATACAAGAGTGCTGATCCAAAAAAATGTTAAATGTCATGTTCAGTCCAAGGTTTGTGCAGAGGTCTGGGAAGAGCTCTTATTTGTCTAAATTGCTTTATGCCTCACTGTGGGTGATTTTTCCTCCTTTTCTATTTTTTGTAGCAAAATGACATTTTAGTTTTGAATTAATCCACAATTTTGCTGAAAAAAAATTATGCAAAATTCAGTTTGTATTAGCGAGTAGTTGCAGAGCAAAGCCCATGTTTTGTGAGGTTTTCAAGTTGTGTGGTGTGCTTTATTGACAAGATCCAGACACACAGGGAGGAGAAATAGTGCAGCTACCTGTCCTGCATCAGAGTATTGCACTCCTCCTCTGCCCTTACCTCTTAGATGACTAACTTCACAAAAATGAAGATAATTTTCTTCAATTCTTCTTATCGTTATGCAAGCAAAATTCCTGCTGTTTAAGTGGAGATCCATGAGGGACCAGGATTTGTCCTTGAATAATGTCTGAAGTTAGATCAGGATTAACAGGGAAAAATAATTTGAAAATATTCATGTATGAGTATAGTGAATGAAGACTGACTTTAGGCAGAGGTATTTTTCTATGGTTATGGTGAAAAAATGACTGTGTTACTTTCTATTACTCTTCGGCGTAATGGACGCCCACAACATAACAATTTTGGACTGGCATTTTCTGCATTTTATTCCAGCACCTTTTTTATTTGTCTTATAACAAAAGCATGAATTGGTTCCTACCAAGGTTACTCTTATATGGTGTTAGGTTTTGTAAACAAATAAGTCAGCTAACTATTCACTGCAGTAATAGGCACACAGATTTGTTTCCAGATCCTGAGCTGAGTTTGCAATGCTGCTGTTAAAAAAAATATTCTTAGCTGTGAAATATGTACAAATTATTTGAAAGCCAGGGGGATATTTCAAATATGTATGTATACAGCATCATATTTGCAAGTTTACATTGCAAGGTGGAGTATCTTATTTTTTTTTATTCGGAGTCCTGTTTGACCGTAATGAATGTGAAATATACCAAATTCAATTGGTTTTCCCACATTAGGTGATTTCTGTACATTTTTCAAATTCAGTAGATTTTGAAAAAATATATTTAATTTGTGAAAGAAGTATTTTGAATTAGATCGTCATATGCATGTTAAGATATCAGAACATCGAGTTATCGATCTGGATCATTCTCCCTGATGTCAACAGGGATGCTTATCAGCAGCGTTGCACTGTAACACTATCAACAGTGCCGAAAGACAAATGTTATTGCTAAACCTTTAGAGAGGAACTTCCCACCTTGAATTTCTTCAGTTCTGTAAGAAAATATGTTCCAAGAGAAATTTTTTTATACGTTTCCAGTCTGGGATCATAAAGTTTGTATATCTTTTTCTGTAATTAAATTAAGAGTTGTTAGGTTAGTATTTGGAGCATGGGGTTCCCTGCAATCTTATTGCACTTGGATGTTAATAGCTATTTGTAGCCATGACTTCCATGTGTAATTGAATGCAACCATCACCTTTGTAGCTTTCCACCTGTTCATTTTTGGAAGCAGATATGATGGACCAGGGCAAGGATCATGTCACACTTGTCCTTTCTTTTTTCCATTTTTTTCTTGGGTTTTTAGTTTGGCTCTTGTCAGGCACAGGTGTTGGTCTGGGTGGGCATTTGGGTTGATCCTGTGTGGTGGTGGTTGTGTTTTATGTTCAGGGGGTCCCTGAAGCTGTCCTCACAGTGGCAGTTCAGCGTTGTCACAGGAACTGCATCTTACCCATGGTGGTTCCAGAAATCACAGTGAGTAGTTGTAGCAAAAATATATCAAGAAGATGATATAATGACTTTCTGTGAAATGTGGAAAAAATGTATCATACAGCTAAAAGGACAGAAAACATAGGAAGAGGCTTTTTCAACTTCAGTACAGATTTGTTACAGCACTTATTACTGACGTTACCTTTTTTAAGTTAAGAGCATTCTGCATTACTTGCTGCATAAAATTTTATTAAAAACTACGTATAACGTGTGTTCTGACTGAAGCTTATAAACCTGTTACATTGCTTGCCCTTTTCTGAAAGTGATTCTTTATTATTTGACATTATTTTGTCAGACATCTGATTTGTATAGCTGAACACAGGGCACTTGCCTTCATTTTAAGGGTAATAAACAAGCTGCACTTTTAAAACCAACAAAACATTTTTAAATGGTAGAATATTTTCCTAATTATTTTGTCTAGTGTGTTGAATACCTTTTTACTTTCTCTGCAGTTAGCTTCCATGAGCTTGAAAGAGAAAGAGAAAGAGAGTGGGAAAGCAAGCTTTGCTGCAGAAAAAAAGAAATCAAAGCCAACCACCAACGGCTTTTTGAAAAAGAGTGTTCTGGTTGTTATAAAACATGTATATAACCGACAACTGATATTATCCACTGGTGAGATATTGTTCATACGTCTACAGCATAAAATTACCAGAAAAATCATGCTGGTTATCAATCCACATGTGCTCAATGCAGTTTGAGGATTTTGAGAATGCCGTGTGTATCTTTTATCATACCACCGTAACCCCTCACCTCCCACCAGTTCTCCAGACACACTCCCCACTACGTTATGTCCCCTTTGATGCACGTATCAACACATTTCACCTCTGATATTTTTCACCTGAATGCGGACCGTGCTGTGATGCTTGACTGACAGTGCTTGAGCATGAAGTCCTGTGTTCAGGGAAGGGACTATCTTTCTCCTTCACATCACCTACCCGTGGGCTTCAGTCTTGCCATGAAAAGAAGTCTTCCAGCATTGAGGAGGTCAGCTATGCCTATATGGCAAATGCCTATATAAGGCTGTTCTGCCCACATGCCGGGCTGACCAAATGCTGTGTGGCCATTTTCATCTGGCTCAGAGCCCAAACAAATATATCCTGCTTCTTCACAGAGTTTACGTGCTCAGACGTGATGCCACGCTATGCAAACATGTAGCTTTTGGGTCACTTGGAGTGTTAGCAGAGCAAGTTGGTGTCTGCCTACAATATGTTTTATAGACACGTGCATGGCTAACTTTAACTAACTTAAACTAGCTGCCATAAGTACTGTTACTAGCTTTCTCTCAGTAGAAGGGAGCTTGTGAAGAGCTGCAGAAAGCATGCAAGAAGAAAGGTAAATTCTGCCTGAGCTGAGCCCTGTAAGGTCCTGGCAGCCTGTGCTTGTCCTCAGGCTTCTCATCAGGCTTCTCATCAGGCATGGTGGTGATGGTGTGAGGTGCTATTCTGGCAGATACAAACTGGATTGAAACCAAAAATAGGATTTATCAGAGTTGCAGCTAATGAAAGGTGTGTGTTGCTGCTGATTTTGCCTGAATGTAAATCAGGAGCTTTAGAAGTGAAAAAGCTATCCACTACACATGGTACTCTGTCTCAGTCACTCACAGCTTCTCTTTTAATGTTTCTAAGGGTGAAAAGGACCTATACATTATGCAGATGAGTACTTTGTCAGTTGTTTATTCTTCCTTCATATAGGCTGTAAATGGTTAATAGTATTTCTAGAATACATGTAAGATCTTTTTTTTTTTTCTTCTCTGCCTCAGCTTCCCATCTCAACATGGTTCAGAGGAGAGAGTGGAGGTCAGACACTGGTAGAATTAAGTTTGTAAACATCTGCCTTCAGAACAACTTTGCACCAGCAAACACAGCACGACAGATCCTCCTACATGCTTTCATAGCAATTACTTGAATATTTATACAATTGGGGGGGTGGGGGGGGGCAGGGAAGATCCCCAACATAATGGCCAAATTCTTTGAAGGTGGTAATTGGTGTGGTTCCAGTGACTTGCTTAATTTTCGTGGAACTGTTTGGATTCAGATCAACAAGAGATTAATCGAGTTGATTGCTGTGAAATGTGTGGGTTGGTCCGTTAACCCACCACCAGCAGGAACACACACCACAGAAAGGCAGACACGCATTTTCTGCAGCAACTAAGCTTTGGTTTTGAGCTCTCTGTCTAGGTTCTGCCCCAGACCAGCTTGGGTACCTGCATAAAAGAATTGTGGCAGTATGTGAGGGTATAGCCAATATCACTTTATCTTAATGTAATTTTGCTTGTGCTTTTACATAATTTTTTTGTTTCATGCCGCATTTAGTATTCTGCTAGGTCAGATGAAGTCAGGGGTCAGGGGTGTGCTTGATTTAATACAACTGGATGGTTTGCCTGTTTTTTGTCTGTTCCTTTTGGTGTCCTGTCATTTGAATTTTATGTTTTTGCCTGTATTTCTTGAGATGACTTTTCTGGGTATCATTTTCTGTGCTGTGTTGGTCCTTTATGCTGGTACAGATTGCATTTGTTCATCTAAAATGCCTGTCCTGCACAATTTCCATCATTTTTACGGTCTTACATTCTGTCATTTTCTGCTTGAGTTTGGTTGTGGTTTGTTATGTTTTGACAGTGGTTTGTCATACAGCTGTGAATAACCTCTTTGGCTTGCCTTTAAGACTTTCTTCTTTGCTGTTGTTGAACAAAGTTAACTGAAATACTCTTTCTTCAAACAGAATGATTAGCATAGAAGCATGAGTGGCTGTATACTGCAGCCAGGCAAACCATTTGTTCTGGCTTTATTCGCATTCAGAGTGCAGATTTTTTATGCAAATATAAATATTCTCTTCGCTAAAATATTCGTGTATAGATCTTTGCTGGGGAGTGATGGTTTTGATTTATAAGATGTGGAAGTTTTACAGTTAAAACTGGAGCTTCCTCATCTAAGGTATGTCTTTTGTCTGTGGAAAAAGAATATGGGTAACCCCCTCAAACACTTGCCCTCCAGCCTAAAAAATCAGCTTAGACCATAGGCTTCCTCAGAAATGGGCCAACCATAAGAAATTCTGAATTTTTCAATGTGGGGTAAGGGTCTGGACCGCTCTGTGCTACTAGAAACCCAATTCAGTTGTTTAAACAACAAATTGTATGGGCTCTGAGTTTTCATTTTATGATCGGTTAGCAGACTCCCCGAGTTCTTAGAGTGTTGTCACTGGAGACAGAGCGAAAACTTAAAGCTTGAAGCTGGTACAGAACTGTGCAAGGCCACTGCTCTGCTATTTGTGCTTGAATTTGAGGTGCTGCTTATGAGACCTGCAGGAAAGGAGCTGAGAGTTCAAGCTGACTGTGTGCCCGCAATGTGCCATTGCAGCAAAGAAGCCAACAGCCTCCTGGGCTGCATTAGGGAGAGTTTGAGGGAGGTGATCTTTCCCTCAGTGCTGGTGAGACACATCTGGAGTAGGATATTCAGTTTGGGCTCACCATTTGGAAGAAAGACATGGATGTACTGGAGTGAGTCTAGAGAAGAGCCATGAATATGATTAAGGGCTTGAAGGATCTGCCATATGAGGAGAGACTGAGAGAGCTGAGACTATGCAGCCTGGAGAAGGGGCACCTTATCAATGTGTGTAAATATATGATGGGGACAGAATAAAGAAGACAGAGCCAGGCTCTTCTCAGTGTTGCCCAGTGAAATGCAAGAGGCACTGGGCACAAAGTGAAACACAGAAAATTCTGTTTAAACATAAGAAAAAGCATTTTCCTTGAAGGATGGTCAAACACTGGCACAGGTTACCCAGAGAGGTCGTGAAGGCTCCATCCTTGGAGATATTCAAAACCCAACTGGACGTGGTCCTAGGCAACCCACTGCAGGTGACCCTGCTCTGAGTCGGGGGTTGGACCAGATGATCCCCAGAGGTGCCCTCCAAGCCCAGCTGTCATCCTGTGAAAGGGATCTTGGACTCTGCCGCTTGCTGTCCACATCCCCTGGTCCACACTGTCTTAGCCCGAGGCTGAAATACTCGAGATCTGAAGACTGAATTTTGTAGTGAGCAATTCCTTAAAGACTGGTAGTATGCTGCCAGTATAATAAGGAGAGGGTTGGGAGGAAATTTTATTGTAATAGGTAGGCTGGCTGAGCCTTAATGAAAAACTATGCTGATGCAGTTTAGCTTTGTACTGAGACATACAGAGCTTTTTATAGTTGTTTTCTGACTGTTTTTACCAAAATGAATTGTAGTAAAATATTGTCTCTCTTCAGAGAGATGATGGATTTAAGACTGAGTTGCAGATTATGTGTCTATGAGAATAAGGGTCATAAGGTGTGGGGAGTTAAGCTGAGGTCTCATTGTCATGAAGTTTCTGTTACTTGTTCTTGACTCAAGTGTGTTTTAGAGGATTGAAGTGCTAGTTACAGACTTTCAAGAAAAGGAAATACACTGTCAACTGAATCAAAATTATACAGGCAAATCGTCACCAGGGTAAAATGTGGTTAGAAAATACTTATTGAAGAAAAGACGGAGTCAAACCTAACACAATGATTGAATTACACAGGATAGAAGGAACTGGAGAGGAAAACCTATACATTTACAATTTTATAAGCTGTAGTATTTTGGGTTATAGCTTTTAACTGTAGGCAATATTATTGACATAAAATAAATAAGATATTGCATGAAAGTATCATGGATCAAAACAAAACCACCCCAAAACATTGGGTTCTGGATGTGGGAAGCATTCAAGTCACTCAGTCACAGTGCTGAATCCATGTTACTCATCCCACTTTGCAGTTTTGTTACAAAATTGAGAACAGAAGCAAAATGGTTGGAAACCTTAGATTTCCCCAGTTTCCATAAATTGTTAAGTAGATCATTAAAGATACAAACAAAATTGTAAGGATGTGAAGAATGTATATATGGCTAATTTTACTCCTCAAAAAGCTGTGCTTTATTAGCAATGTGGAGGTAGTACTTCCACTGTCTTCCGAACTTCGTGGAGTTTAAAATCTGTAATAATGTCTGTAGATTATACAGATGTTTTCTGAATGTTTAAATATAATGTGGTATATTACTAGTATACTACTATTAATAGTATACTAGTATACTTTAGTATATTATTATTATTACTACTGTTGTAACAGATTTTAAATCATGCATTTAATTTTACTTAATATTTAATTTGTATAAATAACTAGAAATTTCCTATAAGTGGAAATTAATCATACATTATAATTTTTATTCTGTAAGTAGTCTAAATGATAGGACCCCAATCTTACCCACTAGATAGGGAGGAAAAAAAGGACAGGTCTGTGTGTGCCAGATTCTGCCTTGGATACATGTGGGTGGTTTAATCAACAGGGCCCACGTGTGTCTGAGACAGAATTTGGACTTATTAGACTGCCTTTTCACTGCCTTTTGTGCCATACTATCAAATCTGACAGTAGCTTTTCCTGGGAATTGACAGATTCATGTTGTTTGGGTTTGAATCCACTCACCAGATAAGGTCTTATAAAAGTAGAAGGGTGTTCAAACGAGCAGCCTGCCTTGCAGCTCTTCCAGCGAGCAGGTCACAGTACTGAAAACTGGAGCTTTACTGTTGTCCAGTTTCATGGAGGGATCCCTCCCTCCACATGCCAGCCAGATGGACTGTGTCTGGGAGGGAGCACACCTGATGTGCTATTTCACTGGGACAAACTTGGGCAAATAGAAATATAGGGAGAATAACAGCAATGACATCACTATGCAACTCCATGAAGTTTTGCTTTGTGTGTACTGATTTGTTTATTTCAGTTACAAAAACATACATAAATGAACATGCCAAGCTCTGGCCCACAAAGATCTCAATTAGCCATACCCAGAGATGTCAATTAACACTTAACAGAAAGCTCAGGCTTTCTTCTGTGGTGCTCAGGAAAGCTCATTTGCAATCAACGGGAAGTTGTCTCCTGGCTTCCCTAGCCCTTACATCTGGCTGAGGGAGAGTTAGTCGGAGAGTTAGTCGTAGCATCTCCATTTAATTACTGAGATCCAACTGTGATAATCGTTCAAGCAAGAGACTTTCATGGTCTGCCTAGAGCTTTCAGGACAGCTCAACATTTTGCGTTGGGAGCCAAAAAAACCCACAGCCCCAACCAGTGGAGTTCCTCAAGCCCATCTATAGCATGTTGATGAGATAATCAGCTGCAGACTGCACCAGAGCTTCCAGACAGAGCTCCTTTAAGCTATAGTCACAGGGTGGTTTTTTCATTGTTGCTGATTCCGAGGAACTTTTAAAAGCTTTTTATATTTTATGTTTTTATTTGTGTCTGTTTTATCACTTATTTTATATCCTAGCTCTAATTGAAGACATAGGACTTGACAGGATTCAGAGCTGCAAAAACTAGCCTGGAAGCAATAAACCCAATATTTTTATTTCACTGATTAACACTTCCATTGTTTCACTTCTATACCAACTTGGCAGTTATCTTACATGGTGTATATGTATATGCTAAATCCAAGTCTCTGCCCCTGCGAGCTTCTACTGTAAAGGCAACACATGAGCAGTTCAGTGAGCAAGGAGGGGTTTGCTATCAAGCCCTGCTTCTGCAAAGAGGCAGTGAACCTTCGTTGTGTAGAGAGGGCATTGAGATTTTGACAGCCTATCTTTGGGACACAAAGGGAGGAAGTGTTCTTCTATTCCTAACCCACAAATAATACCAGTTTCCTGTGAACTAGAAAAACATGTTTACTTTCTATTTTATTCAAATCTTCCTTGGGAAAGAAAAAACCAACAGTACCATCACCACCACATGGTGTGTGGTGGTACCACAATTATATTACAAACTATTTTTTTAACTGGCTTTCTGCCCATAGCTAGTCTGAGGCTTGCAAAAACCCTGAACAAGTTATGGCCATTCCCACCTAGAGATCATTGGACTTTTTGGCTCAATTTGGGATGGAAAAATAATTTTAGACTTAAACACATTCCTGAGAGAATGAAGTATTTTACACTCAGGCAAACATATTTAAAAGGAGAAATAAATGAAAGGACAGCATGAAAATAACGATTGCTAGGATCAGAATGACAGGGGGCCACTCTAATCATTATCGTTGCATGCCCAGGCCAAAAAGCAGGAGCGTGACCTAAGTGCGTCCCTCCCCAAGAGGCAGGCCTTGGGCCATTTAATATGTCAAATGGTTTCATTCTTTTCTTTAGAATTCCCCAGGAATGATACTTAAGAAATTATATATAATATAACTGTTACTGATCTATAAAGCTTCTTGCCTATGTTCATAGATTGAATTAATTGATTTCTGGACCGCTCATATTTGGGGGAGTGTCACAAATCTACCTGTCTTACTTCAATTCTAAAATTGTGTTTAGGTCTCTGATACACCGGAAAGGTATACAAAATCACATGGAGCCAAGCCATTACACCACTGAATAGGCTAAACGTACGTCATTCCAGTGGATGACAGCATTATGTTTTATGCAAAATAGTCACTTCAGATATGCCTTTCTTATAGACATTTTCATATAAATAACTATTACCTGTTGCTAAATCCAGCTGATCTTTGTCAGTTTGCTTTGCTATCTGGGGATTTGCTAGCACAAATGAAGCAGACGTTAAGGGGCAGTGCCCGCTTCTCATGGGAAATAGTACATCCTCAGATACTCAGCTAGTGATGAAGGATGCTGCCCAGGACAAAATGATAATTTAAAGCAGCATTCCAGTGATCTGGAATTAATGCCTGAATGCTGAGGGGCAAGTGAATTTTCCTTCTAATATATCCAGTATCTTACGATGCAGGGTGTCACATTTCACACTATAAAAAGGTCTTTTCTGGGTAATGTGACTATAAGAGCCTGTTAGTATTTGTATAGATGTGGGTATGAACCTACGTCTGCTTTCCTAAGCCGAGTATTGGGCTCAGAGCCTCAGCATCTGCAGTCATGGCTATTCTAATGTATTCTGCAGGCAGATGACATAGCATCTATTATTAATATTGTTTGATAAGTCCCATTAAAAGGCCTTCTTTCGACTTATTTATAATTTTGCCAAACTTGACCCAATAAAGCTGAAATTGTTTTTGCTTTTAGCTAGTTCTTTTTTATTTAAGCCAAAAAGGTTTTCTTCTTTCCCCAAAATGGAAAAATATTGTTTTGTCCATGTTACAAAAGTCTTGCAACTTTGTTTTTTAAATGCGCAAGAATCTGTATGCTCTGGAGTAGCGTTGCTCACCTTTGCGGCAGAGGTTTCCCTTTTGTCCTCTGTGGAAATCTGAC